>NC_057862.1:82010312-82315198 GCF_019393635.1 Dromiciops gliroides
CCCTTGTCTACATTGATTACTAGGCAGTGACCACGGGACTAGTCAAACAGCTTGGGGCATAGAGCAAACAGCTTGGGGCATAGAGCAAACAGGATGGGACAGTTAAAAATCCTTAGGGTTTTGACCATTTGAGGAATTTTACCACTGCTTCCCTCTGCATAGCGTTTGTTTTGTTGTTGTTGTTGTTTTGGTGGGGCATGTTAGCATTCATTAGAGATATCATATGCTCTGTATTCAGCTGAGCATCCAAGGTAAAGACCTTATAGGAGTAGCATAGGTCAAGGAGTTGGATCCTTGCCAATTTGGAAGTGGAAGCCTTGATGTCATGTTGTTAATGTGGATGTGGGATCCTATAATCTTCCTAACACTAAGGCATATAATTCTGCCCAGTAGGGTTCCTTGTGCTATTTGGAGCAAAGACTGCTAGAAGAACAGTATGGTATGATCTTGAAAGTTTATTATCAAGCTCCTGACTACTGGGGTCCGGTTTCCAATCTCCCAGAAACTATGTCTCTGATGAATTATATCACTCTGGGAAGGGGAAAATCTCTCTGGTCTAGTGGTTCTTTGTATCCTGCTTCCAAGAAAGACTTACCCAATAATGACAGAGTGCTTTTGGACATAGATCTGATTGACCCTCCCTGTCCTGTCATTATTGTGTGTTCTTCTGAGTCACCTCATCTGTAAGATCTCTATTCCCACAATGCTGTATGAGCCCCTAGGAAATAATTGAGGTCCCCCTCAATTGTAAGGTCTCCTTTCCTTTCATATGGTTTAAACAACTCTTTCCCAGAAAAGGTTTTGGGTGCCATGGGGTGAACTGGAAAGTGAATTACTTTCTAATGGCAAAGGAGAAGTGAAATTGTTTCTGTATAACTATGACAAATGTGTATTTCCCTGTAGAAAGGAAATTCTTAGCAGACTTTGGTGGGAATAAGGGGGTAGAACAGTGGGGCACCCTGGGTAACTGTGGGGAAGAGGCACAGATTGGGGGCAGAAAGGCAAGGAGGAAGAGGATATACTGCTTCATAAATTTACTATATATCTGGTACAAATGTTAGAGACTTATGGTACTGTCTATCAATAACAATTTATTAAGCAACTACTATGTAGAGAACACTATGCTAGGTGTTAAGAGGAGATTAAGTTTCTTTTTTTTTTTTGGTGAGGCAATTGGGGTTAAGTGACTTGCCTAGGTTAAGTGACTAGTAAGTGTTAAGTGTCTGAGGCTGGATTTGAACTCATGTCCTCTTGACTCCAGGGCGGGTGCTCTATCCACTGCACCTCCTAGCTGCCCCAGAAATTAAGTTTCTATACGATCCAGTGTCAGTCCTGAGGGAGTTTACAATATCATAACGGGATATGATTCCTTTGAAGATGGCTATAGTATATAAGACAGGGCAGCTAGGTGGCAAAGTGGATAGAGTGCCCAGCCCAAAGTCAGAAAGACTCATCTTCCTGAGTTTAAATCTGGGTTCAGACACTTACTAGCTGTGTGACCCTGGGCAAGTCACTTAACCCTGTTTGCCCTCTTTGGCAAACCATTGAAGTATCTTTGCCAAGAAAACCCCAAATGGGGTCACAGAGACATGGACATAACTGGAATGACTGAACCTTCATTCACATAATATATAACCTCACTTTGGGGAAAGCAAGTCTTGGAGGAGCTTAAAAAGTCTATTATTGATGCCAGTTTCCCATAGCTCAAAAATGAAATGTTGTCTTTGTATTGAATGCTTTTATGAAGTCAGACATTGTTCTGGTTGACCCTTTATGTTCTATCCTTATTCTGCTTCCCTCAAAGTCACCCAAGGCTTCCCGTCCTGGCTCCCTCCCACAGGTTTGCATTGACCCTGGGAAATGATTCAGGTCCATCTCCATTGGCAGCTGTCCTTTCCTCTAAGGAAGATTAATATTGCATTCTTTCCATGGGGACTAGATTGACTTCCCTCTAACCAAGGATTCTCATCTGGCTCTCAGGCTATTTCCAGCTATCAAAGCCACTAATTTTCATTCTGTCGGTATTTCCCCGATCTCCGCTGCAGTATTTCATCAATGGCTGGCATTTTTGAAGAAATTATTTACCTCTAAACATATGTTATGATGAGATTTGAAGCAAAAGTCACAAGAAGGCCACGTGAATGTCCTCCCCCTCCCCTCACCCGAGCCATTTCACAATGGGTGAAATTTTTACTTGAAAATTTGACTTTAAAAAAAATTACTGAAGACAAACTTAAACTGAGTTCACTATTTATTACTTTAGCCACGTGGCTTCACATTTTTTCAGAAGTGATCGATGGAGTTCAGCTAGTAAAGCGTTATTCTTAAAAGTTACCCTCATTACAAGACAAATATTTTGTCCTTTTGCGTGGAGCACTTAGATGGTTAATGATTCATGGCCCTCCATTTGGTTGGGGAGGGGGATAGGGAAGGGAAGAGAGGGAGCCAGGGAGGCTAGAACAAGGGTGGGCTGGAGGGGCGTGTGAGGGAAGTCTGCATATCCTTAACTCGGCCCACATTCCTGTTTTCTGAATAGAGGAAGTGGCCTGATCGCTATGGGGTGATTTTACTCAACGAGAAGCGACCTTCCCACAGACCGGGTCCCGCCCCCTTCTCAGGGAACCCGCCATGAGCTTTGCAGTCACTCACATTCCACTCCATTCACACGGGCTGGGAGACTCACAAAAGGACGCATTAGGAATTCTGTGGTCATCAAATCTACAGAAAGTGGGCTGGGCTTGGTGGAAGGGCAGCTTGGGTTTCCCAGCCTCCAGGATTTAGTCTTGGGGGCTGACTCTTCAGAGTGATAGCCTTGTGTTTGACGAACTCTTTCTGTTCTGAAAAAAAAAAAGCGACCAAATGCATTCCCAGAGAGGAACGGGGGCTTCCACCTCCATTGCAGAAAGTGTTCGTTGCCTCTGCCAAGTGAGCTTCGTCTTGCCCACTGGCGTTGTTTTTGCCTCCTTCTACGTGAAGCCAAATCGTAGAAAATAGACGATATTTTTGAAGTCCTAGATTTGAAGTCAACTGAACCCTAAATGAATAATGATACCTGTCTTCACAGGCAAACAAACTCCTGAGAATCAACTACTGTTGTGTGCTATGAAATCTGGCCAGAATTTTGTTTTAAAAACTAGCCATAGGGGCAGCTAGATGGCGCAGTGGATAGAGCACCAGCCCTGGAGTCAGGAGTAACTGAGTTCAAATCTGGCCTCAGACACTTAACACTTACTAGCTGTGTGACCCTGGGCAAGTCACTTAACCCCAATTGCCTCACTAAAAACAACAACAACAACAACTAGCCATAGGATCCTCACCCCACCCCAACCCCGCCAAAGAATGCCGCAATTGCTTATAAAGATTAACCATATCATTTGGATAGCTAGCTAAATTCTGACTAAATGCAACACAAATGTCCACAGTGCACTTCACAGGTCAGTTTGGTTCTGCAAGCTTGGATTTTTGAGTTCAGAAGAGGGAGATGGAAGGCTTTCATATATTTTCAAAACAAAAGCTATCTAGCTTTCTAATGACTAGCTGAAAAGCATTCTGAAGGTTGATGGGAATATCGAATATTAAGGATTAAAACTTATTGTGGTATGCAGTCCAATAAGGAGATAGTATAAAGGGACTAAATTATCAGTTTGAAAATGGGAAAAAAGAGATGAAATTAAGATGTTTCTTCAAAGAAACAGAGGAAAGAACCATAGATGGAGAATCTGGAGACTCAGGTTTGAGTCCTAGTTCTCCTCTGTATAAGTGACTTGCCTCTCTGGGCTTCAGTTTACTTACCTTTAAAAGTTTTGTTGTTGTTGTTGCTGTTGTTGTTTTGTTTTTTGGGGGAGGGCTTTGTAAGACTAACTCACATTTATCCAGATCTTTACAGTTCAGTTTGCTTACAATAACTTTGTGAGTAGGTGGTATTATCACTTCCATTTTATAGATGAGGAAACAGATTCAAAGGTGAAATCAATTTGCAGAGAATTATATAACTTAAAAGTATGTCAGGGCTAGGGTTCCAAAGTCTCTCAAGGTTCTAAGTCTAGCACTGTTTTCATGATGGAGGTGACTAGATGAAGTTCCTTCCAACTCTCCAACTCCAAATTCACACTCCTTTGCTTCATCGGTATGCAGCAGTTATAATTAAGAGGTCAAAAGAAAATAGTTTTTACCCACAGGCTCTTCTTTCTTTATTTTGTGGGCAAAGCTGCTGTTAAAATTATGGATGGGTTTATCACAAGTGGTCAGGGGAAGCATACCAAGAAGGCCACATGGGAGAATGTTTCTTCATATTGGGGGAGGGGGAGGGAGAGACAGGGACAGAGACAGAGAGGAAGGGACAGAGGGAAGGGAGGCAGGAAAGGAGGGAGGGAGGGAGGGGGGTGGTGGAGCACGAGCTGGGTATATAGAGAACTAATCCTTTGCCTGCACCCAGGGACAAACAAAATATAATTTGTATGCATGCTTCTCTCTGAACCTCCAAGGACTTCCATACAAGTCTCTAACTAAGGGTTAATAGCTCTTTGAGATTCTTCTCTCTAATAGGTACCTTGGCATGAAATGGTCTCTCGCGATTCATCTGCCTTTTTTAATAGTAGCTCTAAAACTACAAGCACGATGACGGGAAGGTGGGGGGTAGGGGTGGGAGAAATCTCTTTTAACCTTGGATGAAGCAGGCTGTGTTTCCATTGGATCAGAACTGCCTTTCCCATTTCCCCCCTTCCCCCAACCAGGGCTATTCTCTGACAGGCTCCAGAGCCCATTTAGACACACTGAAGTGCTGCCTGAACAGAGGACATGATGTCATGCCACCCATGGAGGGGCCGGTGAGGACACTGCCCCAGACCATGGGGAAAAGAAACTTACACGTTGTCTCCACCCAGTTTAACAACTTCTAGGGACCTTCCAGTCTCTCTGGGAGAAACTGAAGAGCAAAATTGAATGCCTTTATTCTACAAAGTCTAGTCGGTACCTAGACTGGGCCCCTCTGGTCTGCTGGACACCAAGGCTCTGGATCCACTGTGATTAACAGGGGACGACATGCTCCCTTTCAGACTCTTGTCTCTGAAGGCTCCCCTAAATGCTGGGGCTTTGGGAGGAAGGGGAAGTTGATTGGTTGATTTTGTGGGAAGAGGTCATCTTATTAGGTGCGTGTTAAAAAAAATCAAGGAGTAACTCCAGTTGCTGAAACAAGGCAAAGTGAAGACCTTGGAAAGCAGAAATCAGTTCTCAGATGAGGGGAAAGGGTATTTGAAAGGAAGACTACAATAGACCAGCAGGGAGTTTCTTGTGTAGACATTGGAGCTGTTTTGTGTTAGGCCCTAAAAGTGTCTCTTCAGAATGAATTGATTTGTCTCCCCATATCTTTCTTCTTTGGAATAGTTTCACACACACACACACACACACACACACACACACACATATACCACACAGATACATAAACACACACACATCCAAAAGTGCCACAGTTGCAAAAGTCCACTTAAAAAAATACAGTGGTCTTATTTCAAGTTTATATAACACAACTTCTTGGCTCTTCAGTTCAGGGCCAGCCTTTACTTATAGATGGAGTGGGTGGATGCCTAGGGAATAGGATTTTAGGGAATGCCACATACCATGAAAGATCTACCTAATCAATCTTCTCACAGTGTCTCAGAATCTCACCATTAGAACTATTCCTTTGGGAGAAAGCCAAAGTATTGATATATGTATGTGTGTATATATACACACACAATACATACATGTATGCATGCACACATACACACATGTACATATATACACACATAGACATTTCAAGAGGGTGCATAGCATGGTACAATGAAAATGAATATTGGACTCTTGAACTGGGATTAATTGCAATGACCAATCTTGGTCCCAGAGAAGAGATGATAAAATACATTTTCTTTCTCTTGGGAAAGAGTCAGGGAACTTTGGGCATGGAATGTTGTATAGACAGGTGGGTGTAGTTACCTTGCCTTGTTACAAGGGAGGGTTCAATTGTGGGGTTATATGGTTAAGGGGAGACTGTTATACAGAACAAAAGGCATTATAACACATTTTTTTTTTAAAGAAAAAAGAAACTTGGAATCCACTGAGGTCTCAAGGCTGACACTTATTAGTTATGTTACAATGAGTTTAATCTCTCTGGGCTTCAGTTTCTTCATCTGTAGAATGGAGACAGAAATAGACAAGCTGCTACCTCACAGGGCTTAAGCCAGGATCAGAGGAAACAATGTATTGGTAAAGAAAAACTGTGAAGCATGAAACAAATGTAGGTTAACAATATTCACATATGCATTTGGTCTCTAGGTAGGGGTAGCCTTGACCTTGTGAGAAAATCATGGGATTTGGTAGATACTCAAAGGCCCCACCTGGAGATTAATCTAAACTGATTGAATTAAGTGAGAGTGATTGACTTTTCTAATTAGTTTACTTAAAGTTAATTAGATTGTAACCACACCAGGCCAAGGTATTGTTCTCAGAAGCTAAGGACTTTGAACTCAACACAGACCACCTTCAAGTCCAGTGAACCAATGGATTTGGATGCTCTAACCAATCAGCTTGAAGCATCGTGTATGAACCGCCTCTGCTCTGGACCTATAAAAAGCTTCCACACTGTTTGCTGGGTCAGAAGCAGGCTCCTGGTGGAGGACTTGAGGAAGAACCAGACCAGGCTGGAACTCTAGGCTAGATAGGCCTTTTCTTAACTTTCTGAACTCCATGTGTTCTCCTTTTACTAATACCCTACTATGCTTTAATAAATGCTTAATGCCCAAAGACTGGTGCTAAAGCTTCTAATTTAAGGCGACCATACATTTAGATTTTAAACATCACACCATGCAGGTTATGATGTCCCCCAATCCTCACCCTGCCCACAGAGAGATAAATAGTTTGCTAGTGAAGCTTATGGCAAGAAGAAGCAGTGGGATATAGGTGCTGAGGCTCATTTTTTCTGCTCCCCTCCCCCCAAATCCTTGTTTGAAATCTGAGGGAGGGAAAACACCAGAAAGAAGTATGAAGGCAGGGGGCAGCTAGGTGGTGTGGTGCATAGAGCACTGGCCTGGGATTCAGGAGGACCTGAGTTCAAATTTGGCTTCAGACACTTGACACTTACTAGCTGTGTGATCCTGGGCAAGTCACTTAACCCTCATTGCCCTGCAAAAAAAAAAAAAAAGTATGAAAGCAGGATCTGAAAGAAGAAAAAAAATGATTCCATAGCTCATTCTTTTATAGACCAAAGAGAGGATGATTTCTTTTAGCAAGAGCCTCCTGAGCCTCAGTTGTCAGGCCTGGTGACAAGTCACTAGAGTCTAATCAACAGTACATTTCTTAAGCAAGGGACCATGGTGGATCTCCAACTCCATGGGGGTGCCCTTTTCTGACAAAGATCCACACTGGCTCCACTCAGTCCTCCTCAATTCAGCTGCCAAAATGCTTTTTTGAAAGCGCTAGTCTGACCCCACCATGCAATAAATTCCTATAGCTTCCTATTTCTTTCAGAATCAAATATAAGACCCTCTGCTTGGTATGTAAAGCCTTTCACAACCACTATCATTCCATTCCTACGAGCACTTAGCTCCTCTTTATATGGTGCTCAGCAACACACTGGCCTTCTCTAGCTGTTCCTTGCATGTCACACTGTCTCCCAACTCAGTACTTTTTTACTGGCCAATTTCCACTCCTGAAGTGCTGTTTCTCCCCTCTACTTCCTGTCTTCCCTGACTTCCTTGAAACTTGTCTTTTGCCCTTTTTTGGGGGGGGGGTGTCTCCAGTGCTTTACACTAATGAGTGGCCCATAGGAGGTGATTAATGAATGCTAGTTAATTGACTTTTTTGCAAAACTGAGCTCTGAGCCCACCTTCTGCAAGAAGCTCCTCCTATCCCCTCTGGGATTACCCACCATTTTCACAGTATATATCTTGAATGTACAGTTATTTGTAAGTGTTCTCCATTAGGATGGGAGCTCCTTGGGGGCAGGAACTGTTATTTTTGCTTCTTTGTAACCCCTGTGTTTAGCATAGCTTCCTGCACATAGTAATTGCTTAATAAATGCCTATTAACTATTTCTGATCCAAGGCCACACCTACCTTAATGTTAGGGCTGAGACTAGAAAATGTCTTATAGTTTATAGTGTTTTCTGCTGGCCTAATCTTCCTACCTTACCTTACTAGGAGGAGGCCAGTTTTCTGGTCAGATCCATAAGTAGGATGGGGGCAATTAGGTTTTTGTCTGAGTACGCTGAATTTAATAGGTGCTGACTGCACCTGTAGCCATTTAGCAATGTGGAAACAATAAACCTTAACACCTAGTTAGGAAGAATAATTAGTTACAAGCAGCAGTTATTAGATGATGCACTGGGGTGGGCTCCTTTCCTGCTTAGCTCCCCTTCCCCCCATCCCCAATTTGGTGACTTTTCCAGCAGTGACCTTGTGCTAGGGTCCTGAGTGTCTTCCAATGGGTCAGTGTTCTGCATTTTCCTCCATAATCCTATCCCTTACAAGTACACCTTGGAACAATTTGTGGTACTTCCTCCAGGTGCCAAAATTGCTAGTTATGTCTCTGTTCCTGAAGTTCCACTGTTAAGATACTTATCAATTTCCCCTAAAGCTGATCCTCATCCTCAGCAGCAACATATACAAAGGTTGTACCTTCTCATTTACATGTCTGGGTAAGCACACAGTTTTAAAGTTGGAGATCCCAATGGGGTCTCCAATGGAGAACCAATGAGGTTCTCAACATTTTCTTGCTTATAAAATATCTAAGGGGAAAAAAAAGCTTTGTCCAATAATACTAGGGGTATTTGGAGATAAAATGGGAATGTAGTGTCCCTTAAAGGCTCTGTTTGCCTTCTCTCCTCTCAATACTCCCTCCTTATGTGATCTTCTCCACTCTTATGGACTCAACTCTGCATACCATTCACAAATCTTGGATTGTCCACTTGGATGTCCCTGGGATGCCTAAAACTCAACATTTTTCAAAACCCCACCCCACCCCTCCATCACAAACCTATCCCTTCTCTGATCTTCATTATTTCTATTCATGGCCCTTGTCACCTAGGGCAGCATGAAACTTCTAAATCATTTTTGTTCTCTCTCTTCAATTTCCCATGTATAATCAGTTGAAACATCCTATACTGTTCCTCTTCTCTGCTCTTAGTGAGACCAACTGGGTTCTTGTCAATCAATCAGCAAGAATTTATGAAATGCCTACTATGTGCCAGGCACTGGAGATGAAAGTACAAAGAATTAAACAATCTCTGCTTTGCAAAGAACTAACATTCTAAAGAGGGTGATGGATTCTGTATAAAAATATACACAATATAAAGTTAATAAAAGCATATGGATATGGGATAATTAAAAGGTATTTTGTGGAGGAGGGCACTGGAAGTTGGAAGGATTGAGAATGGCTTGATGCTAAAGATGGCATCATCTTAAAGGAAGAGAGGGGAACTGTATAAGGCAGAGGGAGGGCAGAAGGGAGAGGCTTCTAGGCATATGACAGAGCCAGTGAAAAGGAACAGAGGAGAGATAGAGTGTTATGTGTGAGAAAAGGACAAGGTCAGTTTGACTGGATTTGAGTGCTGGAGGAGGAGCAATGAGGCTGGGAAGGCCCTGGTTTGGGCCAGGTTGTGTAGGGCTTTAATAGCTAAACAGAAGCTATTTTATCCTTGAGGCAATAGAAAACTATTGGAGTTGGCTAAACAGAAGAATCAGGTGTTTAAGGAAAATTACTAATAAAAGTTATATATTTTAAAAAAAAGAAAGAAAATTACTTTGGCAGCAGTGATTAGTACAGACTGGAGTGGGAGTGTGTCAGAAACAGGATTTGAGTCCAGAGTTTTCTAGACTCTGAGGTCAGCTCTCTATCTACTACACAACACTATCTATCTTTCATGTAACATAATACTATAGCTATTGAAATATAATCTTCTGGAGGTCAGGGCTAGTTCCTTATGGTATTGATGTAATCCCATTACTTTATATGAAGTCTTCAAATTTAGTAGGTACTTAATAAGTAATTATGGGTATTAAATTGAATGGAATTACAGGATATATAATACACTACATTTGCTAGGCCCATGGGCAAATTGGCTTGAAAGAAACTTGATTAACTTCCAACAGCTGTTTATTTGAAAAATGAATGATTGAAACAATATTCGTGGTTATTAATGGTTTCTATTAATGGTGGACTCAATTAGTTTTCTCATTTGTAAAATGAGGTTGGATCAAATGACCTCTAAGATCCCTTCTAGTTTGGATCATCTATGATTCTATGAATTCATTTGAAGAAAAAAAAAAACTCTCTCCTGAACTGGTTTGTAATGTTGACCTTCTATTTAAATTAATTTCATTTAGAGAAGACACCCCAAATGTAGAAAGCCTTCCCCTCTCCTCTAGTCGCCTCATTCCCCAATTCCACAGGGGAGGGTGGGGATGTTTTCTGGACCCCAAAAGATGTGGCCAAGCTTGGGACATAGTGCAAGCTTGCAAGGTTTGGGAAGGGAAGTAACATCTCAAATAGTGAAGAGCCAGAAGAAAAAAGGGGGTTATTTGAGGCAATTGGGTCCATTATAAGATTAGCTAACATGATGGGAAACCAGAAATCAGGTGAGCAATATGGAAGAGGCAGCTATATTAAAGGGGGAAAAAAACACCACAGGAAAATATGGTCTAAATCCAGGTAAGAATTCAAGAGACAGGGTGTGCAAGTAGGTTTGAACTCATATAATAAGGTATTACTTCAATATGACTGACCTTTTTGAGCTCCAATGTTTGGGGATAATCCTGTCCAACCTCATGCTCTGAATGCCTTTTACAACAAAGCAGCTGCCCCTGGATTTGATTCAACAAAAAAGTGCTCATAATAATGAAATCAATGGAGGGTCTAAGGGGTCTAAAGATAACCTTGAGGCATTGTAATATGAGATAGTTCTGCTGTCTCCAAGAACAAAAGGTACGGAAACCTGTCAATTTAGCGGTGGGAGAAGGGCCTTTCAGACAAAACGCTGAGAGATCGTTCTCAGATGCCAAAGTAGATTTCTAAAATCTAAATCCCAAATGCAAAATCATTAGCATTCCATAGTAAAATAAACTTTGAAATTTGGAAATGAAAATGTCCAAATTGTTTTCCAATGAGTAAAGGAATGTCTAAACTTCTAGAAGAGGGAGGTTCTTAAACTTTTTTGTGTTGCCTATAGACCCCCTTAGAATAAAACTTTTAAATGAATAAAATACATGGGATTACAAAAGAAACAAATTACAGCTATCCCTTTCACATCTCAGGAGTGCAGCACCCCCATGATTTGCAAAATCTGTGTAAGACTTGGCCCTCTCCTTGTACCAAAGAAGTCTGGATTTTTTTTCTTTAATGGGATGTTTACAATAATTTACTGTAAAATTTGGGTTAAGTATTTGGTCGTAGGCTAGGCTGTGTCTGCTCATCTCACATTGGATGCGGCTTTCAGAAAAGCTATGCCCCAAATTCCTATTTGATTTCTTTTTCTTTCTTTCTTTGTGTTTGTTTTTTGGTCAGGGCAATGAGGGTTAAATGATTTGCCCAGGGTCACACAGCTAGTAAATGTCAAGGGTCTGAGGCTGGATTTGAACTCAGGTCCTCCTGAATCCAGGGTCAGTGCTTTTATCCACTGTGCCACCTAGCTGCCCCCTCCCATTCAATTTCTTATGCCAACCCTGGATATATAAAAACCATGATGGGAAAAGTCTCGATGTGGAAGGGATGACTGTATATTGAAATAGTTATTAAAATGTTTAAAAAAAGTTCGTCTGATTGTTACTTCCAAAGTAAATAGTAGAATTTAATAGTTTCTTCTAGATTAATATATACCTCAAAGCCTACTAAAAACTAATAAATTATTTTCAGTTCTCCATTATACAGAAACACTAAAATGAACCTCTTTGCTACTGACCTCAGAAAAATACAAAGGAATCATTTAATATTTGCTGAACCACTAACGTTGGCAAGTGGGACTCATGGGCTGGAAGAATAGGCTATTGGCAAGAAAGGGGATTTGAGGATTTGGAATTTTTCAGTTTGGCTCCAGTAAAGGCCTACTTTGATGTTTTACCATATGAAGGTAATCCTGGGCTCCTGAAGTCTGTATCAATGGAACAGAAACTCTCACAGGTATTACCAAACTGGAAAGGCTTCAAATTTGGGCCTGGTGATGTTCCATACATTTGTTTTTCAAGGACCAGACATCACTGGCTCAGCCACGAATCGATGAAGCCCAGAGGAATGAAGGGCCCTGATCAAGGTCGTAAGCTAAATTAACAGCAGATCTGGGACTATAATAGCTAAGGATGCACTATCTCATTTGAGCCTCACAACAAACCTCTTCTCAGAGGCTCATCTCAGATTGTCTATTTATAGAGGGTGTCCAAGGCAGCATCTCATTTCCTAATCACCTTTATCTAATTTTTTTTTTTGTGAGGCAATTGGGGTTGTGACTTGCCCAGGGTCACACAGCCAGTGTCAAGGGTCTGAGGCCAGATTCGAACCCAGGTCCTCCTGACTCCAGGGCCAGTGCTCTATCCACTGCACCACTTAGCTGCCCCTTATCTATTTTTTAGTTATCAATTTTGTACCTCCTAAGGCATTTCATCTAGTTCTCCCCCCCTCCACCCCCACTAAAATCTTGGGACTATTTTTGAGTGACACAAGAATTCCTTTCTTAGGTAGCCTGCCTAGCACAGCCCAGAAAATTTTTGATTATTCTCAGCTGGGCATTTTATCTCCATATATTTCCATTTAAAAAATATTGTTCATTAAAATGTCCCACAATTAAAGTTTGTCCAAACACAACAGCCCTTGCCTCCTCTGGAAGCTGCTTCTCTGAGGGCTATTGCAGGATGCTTACTCCTGAAGGAAGCCTCATTTAAGCCATCATTAGAAACCATCATATGGAAGATATTCTTGGTGACACAATGGTGACACTTTTTTTTTTTAAATTAGTAACGAAAAAAAATGGGATGTCTCCCACTCTCCACTCGCCCCCCCCCCCAAGTCCCCAGCAAGCCAACAAGAGGAGCTACGAAAGCCACAATACAAATGTGGGAAGTCAGGGCAATATGCAAATGCCTGCGCGGCTCCAAAGCCCTAATCCCATCAAGAATGCAGAGGATGTTAATTTGACCATCTTTCACAGCTCATAAATCTACCCGATCCCCAGCCAGGCTACCAGATGCCACGAAGCAGACCCTCCGTCAGGTTGGCAGCCTCAGTCTAGGAGCCTTGGCTTATGCCTCAGTAAAGACTAATGAAGAGCTTTGTACTGCGGGGCTCCAGAGAGGCTTCTCACATTTGGACACAATAGGACAAAACAGTAGGCAATGGGAATGTCTGATTATCTGAACTGGTGGTCTCCCCTGAGCTGCATTCTGTACTCTGAGCGATGGATTTCACATTCACTTGCCAGTCTTCCCATGCTGATGGACCCATCTTGCTTTGGAACAATCACCGTCTCCTGAAGGATTAAGTTTTATTGAGTCCCTGCCTATAAATACAAATTAAGCATAGTTCCTTTGGGATGACAAAGCTATCTAGCCCCTTTATATTAAAATCTAGTGAACCTTGGCTATATTATTTCTGCCCAGATGAACTCTGACTTTCTTCTGGGGTAAAAGCATAAACACTCTCTTCACTTGTAGTCAAGGGTTTTTATTTTTATTTTTATTTGACCTGAATCGTTTACATTGGTCTTTCAATTTCTTATTACAGTCTAATCCAGTACCCTGAGTCCCTAAAAACTATCTAAAAATGTATTTTGATTAGGAATTTTAAGTACAAACATCACCTGTGCATAGAATTCAGGAGGAAGAATCTGAAACAATTAGTTGATTAGGTAGCTTTTGAACCCTCTTTCCCCTCCCCACCAAGTTCGTAACTCCTTCAGGCAAGATGAAAATTGAGATTTGGTTGAATGAACTTTTCCCAGTATCTATACTTTGATAAAGGAAGAAGTTCCCCATTGGAGCTCTTTACATGGATGAAATCACAAGCCCAATAAACAAATCAACAAATCACATTTTCTGCAAACTCTGAGTTCTAGAACATCAAGGCTGGAAAAAACCTTAAAGACATTCTGGTTCAACCCTCTTTCCCCAACCTTCTCCATTTTACAGACGAGGAATGAAGGACCGGGAGGTTAACTGACTTGCTGAATATTAGTTAGTAGTGGAGTAGGAACAAGAACCTGGTTCCTTTGTCTCCCCCCAGCTCAACTTTTTTCCCTTTCAACTTGTTTCAGAAGTGGCCAATTTTACTTAGGGCAAATTGAAAAAAAAAATTAGGCTTACTTGATCCAGAGATCGATTTATATTTTCTAACTCATTTTCAGGGGTACATGGTGCACACTGGGTGAAGCCTTAGTTGGGACTTGAATGACAGGAATTTTGTTGCATGATAGTTTGTAAGTATAGTTCTAAGTATTGGTCAGAGAGTTAAAGGAAACACACCTATTCCCTGATACTTTATTGATGTATGATCAAAGAATGCAAGTTCATTTGTATTTTCAAATGGTAGAACTATGTGATGGGTGCAAGATGCAGAGACACTTCAGGCTTCACCTAAGGGAAAAAAACCCCTCTCAATAGTCATCACAGTTGTTCAACTACTCAGGTCAGGTCAAGAAATTAATTACCTAGTGGCTGGGTGCCTCAGGAAATAGTGGACTGCCTATCACCAAGGGTCTTCAAGGCAAAAGCCAGAGGACCATTTCCTACAGACACTGAAAAAAGGCTGCTTTTCAAGTATGGATTGGATTATGTGACATGTGTTGCTAATTCTGATTCTTTAGTGTTTTACAATTACAGTGTCACTCTAGGCCCAAGTGATGAGTAAAGCAACAAAATTTATTAAGTACCTATTGTACTGAATATTAATTATTAATATAATTAATTATTTTAGGTGCTGGGGATACAAGTAAAAAAGAAGTAACAGTTTGGTTGTTATTTGTTCTCAAAGAGGACCGAAATAACATCACTATGTTGGGATCAAGGAGTGGTATGTCTGAATGTGGCTGATCAGACCAATGAGAGCTCAGAAGGCTCTATCACAGGTTGGCCACAATTAGTCCATATAAACACAGAGTGGAGATGTCTCCAAATTTGCGCATCTCACATTTCTTTTGCTCATAGAGTACAGCACCTTCTTTGATGTGTGCACACCATGTTGGCTGGTCTTGTGCCAGTGTCTCCCAACTGTTCCAAAATTCTTCAGAGACTTTGAGAGTATCCTTGTATAGCTTCTTCTGAACTCCATGTGAACACTTGCCTTGTAAGTCCTCTGTAAAATAGTCTTCTAGGCAAACATACTTTTGGCACTCGAATGTGGCTAGCCCATTGGAGGTGTGCTTTCTGCAGTAGAGTTAGAATGCTTGGCAGTTCAGTTACAAAGAATGACTAGGTAGATGAGGGTCCTGGAGGCCAAGGCACAGAAGGGCTTCCTGAAAGAACTGCATTGGGTACTTAAAGGTGACCATTTCTTGTATATGATAAAGGTATAGATTGCCTTAGGTTATTTCGAAAGTCTCTTCCAACTCTGAGATACTGGAATTGAACTTGTATGCTGTTCACAGCAATCACATGCTTGACAGTTTCTGCTAGAAGACCTCCAGGAATTGGCAACTTGTTACAACTTATGCTAGTCCATTCCATTTTGAAAAACCTCTGATTGTTAAAAAGTATTTCCAAACAATAGTAACTGTGAAAAAGAGAAAAGGGAAAAAAAAGTTGTCCGAAAAATAATTATAGCAACTCTTTGTGGTGGCTAAGAATTGGAAATCAAAGGAATGTCCATCAATTGGGGAATGACTGAAGAAGCTGTGGTATATGATTGTAATGGAATGTTATTGTACTATAAGAAATGACAAATAGGATGATTTTAGAAAAACCTGGAAAGACTCATATGAACTGATATATAGTGAAGTGAGCAGAACCAGGAGGACACTGTGCAAAGTGACCTCAGTATTGTTATATGAGCAATTGTGAATGACTTAACTACTCCCAGCAATGCAATGATCTAAGACAATCCCAAAGGACTAATGATGAAGCATACTATCCACCTCCAGAAAAGAACTGATATTGATTGAACACAGACTAAAAAAAAAAGAGTACTTGTGGATTGTACATATATAACCTATATCGGATTGGTCACTGTCATGTGGAGGGAAAAAAAATTTGGAACGCTAAATCTTATAAAAAAATGAATGTTGAACGTGTGATGAACAATAGTGATAGACTAGGCTCTAATGAGCAGTGCAACGATCCAAAACAGTTTCAAAGAACTCATGATAGAAAATGTTCTCAACATCCAGAAAAAAGAATGAATTATGAGTGCAGATTGAACCATACTGTTTCTACTTTTGGACTTTTTTCCTTCTTGAGGCTTTTCCTTTGTGCTCTGATTCTTCTTTCACAAGATGACTAATGTAGAAATGTTTAATGTGATTGTACATATATCAGACTGCTTTCCATCTTGAGGAGGAGAGAGGAAAGGGAGGGTGAAAAAAAATTTGGAACTAAAAATCCTATGAAAACAAATGTTGAAAACTATCCTTATATGTAACTGGAAAATAATAAAATACTTTTTGCCCTTTGGGAGTAAAGCAGGACAAACTTCCCCATGATAACTGCTTGAATATAGCTCTCATGTCTTATCTTTCAACCAATTCATCCATCAATCTCTCTGTTGGTCTCCAATACCCCTAAATCTCTTAGTGCCCTCCTTTGGCCACAGACACAAAAAATGTGGCACCTTGCCCTCAACACAACAATCAGATGGGGTTTAAAACAAGGGTAGTGCACAGTGAAGTTATCCTCATTCTTGCTCTGAAGAGTACATCTCTCAAAGCAGCCTAAGATAGCATTAGTTTTTTCATTATCATGTCATATTAACTCATACTGAATTTCTAGTCATGAAAACTCCCAGATATTTTTCCTTATGGTGTTTAGCCATACCATCTCCCATCCTGTACTTGTGTAAGTGATACTTTGAACTAAATGTAGGGCTTTATACTTATTCCTTATTAAAAGTTTATCTTAGTAGATTAGGCCCTATGTTCTAGCCTATTGAGTTTTGGATTCTGTCATCTGTTTTAGGCACAAAACTTCATGTCATATAATTTTAATAAGCATGTTATCTATGCTTTCATCTAAGTCACTGACAGAAAATATTGGATGCCACAGGGCAAAGTCTTTGCACAGTCCACTGAAGACCTAAATCCCCAAATGCTTACTTTTGGGGTCCAGTCTCCAGTTCTAAATTCCATCATAAAATATTATAGAAATGAAAAAAAAAATAACATTGGTTATAAGCTATAGTCAGATTTTATACCTAGATTTGTCTAGAAAAATACAAGTTACTGTCCCGTTCTAATGATGCAAGACACAGAGGTGGGTGTGGTTAAAAGATAAAGGCCTCTATCAATATTATCTACAAATTTGATTAAATATTTGAAATGCCGAGTCTTTGTACTTTAACAAAACAGTCATTTATAGAAGTCTGTGCAAAAATTAGAGATTCTGACAAGCCCAGTCAAGGAAGGAAAAAAAAAATGAAACAGTGCTTGTTATAATTTTCATTTGGCAACTGATTTAGTTATATGTATTTATATATGTATCGTGTGTATGTGTGTATATGTATTTATGTGAATTTGCACCAAGAATAAAGATTTTAATTCGTGACATGAAACACAACGATGGAACTGTTTATAAAGGGTAGTTTTGATTTAGCTTCTACAGACGAATTTTGAGATTTACTGTTGTGTTGCTTGAATGAAATCTTTTTCCTCACACCATCTATGTGAAGTAGGGGATAGTACATTTTTTGCAGATGAAGAAATTGAGATGCAGAGAGGTTAAGTGCCCCAAGACAAACAACTAGTACGTGGAAGAGAAAGGATTTGAGCCCAGGCTTCCTGACTGCATTATATCATTTGAACATTGATTTTCTGAAAGTTAACTGAGTTGTGATTACAATGTTCAACATTCCATCACTTTAGCTTAGAGGAAAGAATCCTGGATTTATAGGGATAAGGAACAGATTCAAATATTGACCCTGCTGACTGGTCTATGTCTTAGTCAAGTTACTAAACCTCTCTTGGGCTCAATTTCTTTATCTGCAAATGAGGTTAGACTAGATGGTCTCCAAGGTCCCTTCCATATCTAAGTTCTACAGTCCCTTTGTAAGTCCTTCAAAAGTTTTGGGATGCATCTTCCTGTCTGGTAGATTTAGAACTATGCTACATTACTCTGAAAGTTGAGTTTATTGCAATCTCATCCATTTTCTCAAATATGATTTGATACACTTATACCATTCTGACAATTACTCAAAAAACCAGTGAACAAAATTTTTTATTTTTGTTAAATGGGGTACGGAATGTGAGACAGTACATGTAAAACACCTTAGGATGAGTTAGGTAGCACTAACTGCACAAGAGGTTCAAATTCACCTCAAAAAGAGTCACCAAACAATGATAAAAGTCCACTTTTAGAACATAAGGCATGTCATGCATAAACCTAAAACAAAAACTATTTGAAAAAAATGTTTCCATGCTAAAATACTGAACAAGATACAATTATTCATGGGAAATGACATATCAGAATTAAGCCATATAACATTATTGTAAACCTGGTATGACAATCAATTCCAGAATCACTCAGGGTGAGTAATATGGGACAAATGTTGGCAGAAAAAGTACCTAAATATAATCTTCTTTTAACTCATCTCAATTTACTTCATCAGAAAATTGGGAGGGATTGGTGGACAGATCTTTTTCTGACCCTGAAAGACTATACAAAATTGGCACACTTACCAGTATTCAAAAGTCATTTTAGGATTATATCTGCAATTATTAGAGTGCCATCTAAAAATACTTCAAAATCCCAACTTGCCTTCTTAAATAAAGCCAATAATACAGTAATATCAAGCAATTAAAAAACACCCCAGATATATCTGGGCTCCATTTCTCTCAGGACAGAATCATGATTTTCTATAACTATTTACAATAATTCACTGCAAACAATGAAATTCAGAAATATAGAACCAAGGTAAACAAACTGGTACAGAGGATAAAAAAATCAGAAATGCCCTCAGGTAGAAAACACCTTTAATGGGCAAATTTCTTCCTTGAAATGTGAGGGATAGAAAGATGTTTAAAAATGATTGAAGATGGGCACGTTTCTGTACCAAGATTCTCGAGCATGCTTCAATGGAGAGATGGCCTATCATTTCCAGCGATAGCTGCCAACATGAAGGAAGACCATGCTAACTCATGGTGCTCTACCTGGGTTTTACCCTGCTAAGCCTGGCTCCAGTCAGGCAGCTGCTCTTCCCAGTGGAGCTGTATGGGAAGCAGAAGTACCAGTCTCACTGAATTTATGATAGATATGATGGCAGAGAACTGGGACTACTGTGGGCCCTGTAAAGAATTTACTTGTTACACATGTAGACTGTCATGATAATAATGGAGAGGCAGATAAAAAAAGGATAATTAAAAAACACAGAACAAAACATCAAAACAAAAAAAAATCTAATGGCCCACCTAAGATATACTTTGTGGTCGTTTGCTATACTACCACACCGTATGTTTACTGAACCCTGCTAGACTGGAAGGTCTATGCATGCAGAGACAATGTCTTACTTAGCTTTGTATCTCTCCTGGTGCCTAATAAAGTATTTAGCACATAGTAGGCACTTAATAGACAGTTGCTAAATGAAAAAGGGGGTTTCCAATGGACTCAAGGTATATAGAAAAATTTGGGATTCACCCAGGGGAAAAAAATCCTCCAGAAACTCACTATTTACAATCAAAGAAATCTTTAACTATATAGACAGATTTTAGTCACTAAAAATTATGAGCAAGTTGCTCTAGATTTCCACATAATGATGTAAAAAAATTTCTACCATGAAACCAAGGTAAAAAGCCCCATTAGCAAACTGGTACCTATCACAGCCACGGCTCTTTGGAATACGTATTTGATGTACACAAAGTAACCACTAAATGAAAACCTCTCTAGAATATTTAGTAATTCTTTTAATTGGAAGAATCTTCAAAGTGTGCTGGATGCTTCCATAATTAAAAAAAACTGAATCTGGTAAATAAAACATCCCCAACTGATTGAAATTACTGTTAATAAGCTCAGCTATCTTGCCAACAAAGCCTCTGGAATTGAGCAAAAAGTCTCTCTATTGTACAAGATCAAATACAGATGAGCAATACATTTGAAAAACACTTTGTACAAGGTTGCAATTCTGAAACAGTAGATTTATATTACAAAGCAATGTAAATAAATACAAGGCTAGTACAAAAGCTCTTATTTACAGTTTTACAAATGACATTGTATTCAGTGTAAATGTTGTGTTTGAAAGAACACAGTATTAGTATGACAAATTCCTGTCGAGGACATAGTTACACAGTTTCTGCTAAATTCAATGCATAATGTAAAAAGGTTCAAGTTACCTGTTTATAATTTAGTACAGACAAACCCAGTTTTACCTGGAATGGCATCTGTTAAAGTGCTGAAAAACAGGAAGTATTTAGAAAACACTGTACATTATTAAAGCTTTATCAAGTCAGAATGTTAAATTTCATTCACATTTTCTTTTTATACCACATCTGTGGCCAACAGAATTTTTCAGCAAAGAGTAAAACTGAGAGGTCACCAGCCGCTTGGATGTGTTCATGCTCAGCATAGTTGTCTTAAAAAAACAAACAAAAAAACAAATTGAAACAGCCCTTCACTTATCTATCCCTCAGCTATGGCTTCAGGCTTTACGATCTGGTAAGTAATCAAATACTCTGGATAAGCCTGAAAAAAGAGAAAGAGAAAGAGAAAGATTTAGCAGTAAAACTTACTTTTTTCTTTTATACATTCAGATAATATTTATCAATATTTCTGACCCTATTAGAGATATCACTGTCACAGGGACTAGGCAGCATGATACTATACTTTGCTATGATTAAATGAGTTCACTAAATATAGAAATATACAGAATTTTATTAAACTTTGGAAAATATCACATTCTTAAGAAAATAATATTTGTCAATAAAACCTATCACAACAGACTTCAAAAAGTATACTTCCAGGGCAGCTAGATGGCACAGTGGATAGAGCACCGGCCCTGGAGTCAGGAGTACCTGAGTTCAAATCCGGCCTCAGACACTTAACACTTACTAGCTGTGTGACCCTGGGCAAGTCACTTAACCCCAATTGCCTCACTAAAAAAAAAAAAAAGTATACTTCTCAAGCACTTTTTGAAGATATGATAAATAACTATTACCTGTTCTCCTCTATAAATGACATATTCTGCTAATGCCAGGCCATTAACACTAGGCCGACCTGTGACTGAATGATGTCCAGGAGGAGAATGAGCCATCTTCATTGCACTGAACTGCAGGAAAGATTTTCCCAATGTTACCCGGCAAAATAGCAATTGCCTGTGTTGGAAAGGAAAAAAGAAAAGTCAAAAGAACAAGTCTTTGGGAAATAACTTGGGCTTCTGCTTTTATAACATTTTGTGCTTGTCAAAGAACATCTCTACCTATTATTTTATTTCATCTCAAGACAATTCTGGTGATGATCTTTCAAGCACAATGGGGAAATAAAATTTTTCCTCAAAATAATGTGTCACTTTTCCTAGCTGTGTCTGCAGCAATGAAAAAAAAATGAGTAATTTTTCAGAAGTGAAGCTCTTGTCACCTTTCTATTCCTGCAAAAACCTAATTTATAGAACAGGGACTATAGGGGAGCTGTTTTCCTTTGCACAGGGGGGTCTTGACAATGAACCTACCCTTTCCCGTACATTGCTATAAACTGTAGACCCTTTGACCTCAGCTATTGGCTTAAAAGCTCTCTGCTTAGGCTTTCCACCTCAGGTTCTACCTATAACCCAACCCTTATAAATTCTATTCCCTGGAAAAAAAAAATCACACCCGTTTTGCTACTCCATGAATTCAAGTACCAAATTCTGAAAGCACACATTAACTACTCAAGTCAAACAAAACAGAATGGATGGAGGCACAATAGAAAGAATAGTGGATTTGGAATCAGGTCCTGGCTATGGTATGTGTATGATCTTGGGTGAATTGCTTACTTTAAAAACTATATGATCTCTAGGGTCCTTTTTCTAGCTTTAAATTTTAAGGTCTTATTAATAATGGCTCTTTTCCCCTTCTGAGACTCTTTTGTTTGTTTATTTTGCTAAATAAAAGTTCTCGGCTATTTTTTGTAGCCTATTGGACTGCTAGATTTTTTTCTTCTAGCAAGGCACACACACACACACACACACACACACACACACACACACACACACACACACACTTTTTAAAAAGGGAAAAATAGCTTCTAACTGATCTAAATTGTTGGGAAGGTAAATGGTGGATGAGTTCTCAAGGTGCTTTTCTTATGGTTATATAAATCCTATCTCCTCCTACCCCCAAAATAGCTTCCTACTAAGCAAGACCCATAAATGTTATTCACAACACTCCTAATCTGGAAAATCCTCTCTATATAATAGAAACTCTGGCAATACTTTTCTTTGGAATATTCTTCCAAAATAGAAGCAAGCAGATGGGTGTAAATAAATGACTTACCTGTGGCAAATATAACAAGATCTATCTTTGTGAACTGGACACCCGGTACCACCTCCAATTCCATATACATACTGATTGCTTTTGGAAGAGTTCTCAGCAAAATAAATGCCAGCTCCAAACATTCCACCTATATAGGCATGCCTTTCATCAAAACCTTTATGAATAATTGCATTCACAAATGGAGAACCTAAAATAAAGTTGTTTGATATGGATAAGGCACAGGCACAAGTCTAATTCATTTCTCCAATATTACTGAATCCAATCTTCTTTTCTGTGATGCCATGGACTTACTGGCAAAATGGGCAACATACATAGTAATTTTTCTTATGCCTTGATCTTTTTTTATTCTGTTTCACCCTTCCATTCCAGATCCAAAGTAACTATAAATATGGTACATTTTCTCTTTAAACCCTGAATGCCACCTTCTTCCTCCTCCATCCTCTCATGTACTTCATAGCGCCAATCAATGTAGGCCCCAAGCCAAAGGGGAAGTAGGTAGTAAGCCCTGGATCAGGGCCAGGGAGTGGGGTGAGAGGGTGGGCAGAAGGACTACAGCAGCTGCACAGCTAATTGATTCATCAACAAACTGTGTCTATGCTCATATGGAGAAGCAAAGAGAATACTGGGGATTCCACTTTACAGAATTTACTGATGAAGAGAATGAGCTGTTTATTTGGATTAAAAAGGGAGAAGCAAGACCGTGTGTACATTTTTACATGTAAAGATCACTCATTATCATCAGTAAATCAAACCAAAAAATATTTATTCTGCTTGAGTTCAGTGTTAGGTACTGTGCCTAGTGGTGGTATAATGACTGCGTTTTGGCAACCAAATGACAGATTTCAGTTTCTTTGCTCATTACACACCTCTGTAGCATTTTGAGCTCTAGACCCAGGTTCCTTCTCTGTTTAAGACAGCATTGTGCTTAAGAGCTGTGTTTTGTGTAGGGACTGAAACATCTCACAACTTTCTGAAATTATTCCTGGCCAAATTAAGGAAACAGTAGTTATACCATCTCCTCCCTCTTTTCTCTACCCAAGTTCTAGCCTCAACAGGTTCTAAGGCAGACCTCAAAGGTTCCATAAAATACAACATTTCCATGTAATACTTAACATCTTTGCTTTAAAACTGAAAGCCCAAGTAATGCATGTGTGTGTTCCTAAAATACTGAAATGGCAAGAGTTAAGTGAGCTTCTGCCATTAATTCAAAGAAGGATAACTGTAGGAAGCTACCACACACAAAACTTCCCCTTCAGTTAAACCCTTACACTTTAGTTCTGAACTTTTGAATTTGAACTTGAACAGGATATAGGTGTTTTCCTATTACTTCTTTTAATGGAGTTAATGAATTAATAGAATTATATTGTTGGGGCAGCTAGGTGGCGTAGTGGATAGAGCACTGGCCCTGGAGTCAGGAGGACCTGAGTTCTAATCTGGCCTCGGACACTTGATACTTACTAGCTGTGTGACCTTAGGCAAGTCACTTAACCCTAATTGTCTCACTTAAAAAAAAAAAAAAGAATTATATTGTCACTTCCCAAACCAAACAGAATCTGCTGTACTAGAAAAATAGCCTAGACTATCATCAACTGCATTTATTCTATTTTGAGATTCGTCCTTGGTATAGCCATTACAAAGCACACATCTGAACAAGCCCATCTTAATTAGTAGATCAGAATAAAATTTATTCAAAGCTAATATTAGAAACCATTTGCATTCTTGAAAAACAAATTCTACAATCAAAGAAAATGGAAATGAATGCACTTTGTACATTAATATTGCTAAAATTCGGGGCAGCTAGGTGGAGCAGTGGATAAAGCACCGGCCCTGGATTCAGGAGGACCCGAGTTCAAATCTAGCCTCAGACACTTGACACTTACTAGCTGTGTGAGCCTGGGCAAATCAATTTAACCCTCATTGCCCCACAAAAAAAATATAAATTAAATAAATAAAAAAAAATATTGCTAAAATTGCATTTATGTCAAGAACAGAAGGAAATAAATTATCTTTTAAGACAGATGGCTTATCTAGCTATGTAATTTTCTCAGAATGAATAGCAGGGAATAAAGCTATTCAAATAGCTTGGAGATCTTACCATGAAACAGCATTCTTTCATTTGCATGGTTATGATTTTCCTCAGAAACCTCTTTTCTTCGGTGAGTGTATCTTTCCCAGAGTTTTTTGTTACAAACTTTCTGAATCTGCAAAAATTAAGCCAGAATTCAAGCTTCTATTTTGGCATTATAGCAATCTTGTAGTTCATCTTAGCCAAACATTTCCCTTTTTTTTTAATTAGAAGGGAGGCAAAAGTTATATATACAACAAAACTCTGGAACCCCAAAACTGTAGAAGAAAACAAGGAATTTAAAAACTAAAGTCCAAACTTCAGTAAAGAAATAAAAATTATATTAATAGTTTACATATATAGATCACTTTTGGTTTGTAAAAGAATTTAAACACATTTTTATTTACTCCCCATGACTGCTCTATCACATGTGAGGAAAATGGCTTGGAGGCTGTGACCTGCCCAGGACCACATTAGTAAATAGCTGAAGTGGGATACAACTCTAGATCTTTTGAATCCAAAGTTCAGCACTTTTCCCACTATAAATACACAGATTGAGTCAGTTTGACTACTATACTGACAAGATAAATGGATTCGAGTTTACAGCCCCCCTCCAAGTTAGAAGTATAACCAATGTGCTTTAAAGTTTTTTTTTTTTTAAGTGAGGCAATTGGGGTTAAGTGACTTGCCCAGGGTCACACAACTAGTAAGCATCAAGTGTCTGAGGTCAGATTTGAACTCAGGTCCTCCTGACTCCAGGGCTGGTGTTCCATCCACTGCACCACCTAGCTGCCCCTGCTTTAAAGTTTAACATGGATGTATATAAAAGCCTTTTAGAAGTGCTTAGTACTTTACCTCTTTATGAAACTAAAAGAATTACTGAGGGGCAGCTAGATGGTGCAGTGGATAAAGCACCAGCCCTGGATTCAGGAGTTTCTGAGTTCAAATCTGGCCTCAGACACTTAACCCTTACTAGCTGTGTGACCCTGGGCAAGTCACTTAACCCCAATTGCCTCACCAAAAAAAAAAAAAAAAAAAGAATCACTGAGACTTTTATTTAAAAAAAAATGTCTTAAATCTCATTTAAGAATTACTTAAAAATCATCACTTAAAAAAGAGGGACTGGGGGCAGCTAGGTGGTACAGTGAATAAAGTAGCCTTGGATTCAGAAGTACCTGAATTCAAATCTGGCCTCAGACACTTGACACTTACTAGCTGTGTGACCCTCAGCAAGTCACTTAACCCCCATTGCCCCACAAAAAAACAAACCAAAAAAAAAAAAAAAAGAGGGACCAGCCCTCCCAAAAGGACACCTAAATATCCTTCTATCTGGCTAAGGAGTTCAAAGGAACCAAATGGGAATGTTAGCAGCTGTGTTCTCAAGACTTAGCAGTCCTGGAGCAAGCTGTTTTCCTCGATGCTTTTCTGAGTCTGCTATAGCCCCCTGCTGGTCTTCAAGTTCTGGGTGAAATTCAGAAGCCAAAGGAGTGATGTGGAATGGAACACACAACATGTGCTGGTATAAATAGGGTGTTTTAATTAAACTACTCATAATGCCACTATGAACCTCAAAGAGCACAAATCACAGGTATGGAGATAAATGGATTTAAAAATTAATTTTTTGAAGGACCACAAATAATTGAAAAAACATTAATTCAAATAAAAATACCCTTATTAAGCATCTGCCATTTGCAGTGTACTGTGCTACTCACAACCCCCAACTTGCATGTATATAAAGCTTTATGTTTTATAGTGAACTTTCCTTATAACCACTTTGTGAAGTATTGCAAATTTTATTATATTCAACTTTTCTTAATTCTAGTGCCTTCCCTCTGTTAATTATTTCCTAGTTATCTTAAACACAGCCCATTTATACATATTTGTTTGCTTGTCATACACTCCATTAGAGTATGAATTCCTTAAGGGCAAGTTCTGTATTTTGTCTCTTCTTGTATCCCCAAAGCTTATTACGGTGCCAGGTACATGTTAGAAGTTTAATGAATGTTTATTGCCTGACTGAAGAAACTGACACCCAGAGAGGTTAAGGCTTGTATGGGGTCACAAGGCTGTGATCTAACCAAACTGGCCACTTTAACCCCACATCTGTGCCTTTTATCCAGCCTTCTCAATTGCCTAGAATGAACACTCTCTCCCCTTACATCCACTTTAGAGACCCCACCCCCAAGATGATTCAAGCACCATTTTCTATATCATCCCTTTCTCGACTCTCCCAACTGCCAGTGTCCTCTTTCCCAAACTATTTTCTATTTAATTACTCTGTACATATTTGTATTGATTAACTTTACATTTATGCTACATATTTATATGTGTACTTCTCTCCCTCATTAGACTGCAAGCTTCTTTCCAGTAGAGATTATTTCATTCTTTAAACTTCTATCCCTAGTACCTAGCATCGTACCTGGGACATACTGACTGACACATAGTTCAACTCAGTCCAGTTCTTAAATCCAAGGCCACTGTTCTTTACACAAGACCACCCTCCTTCTCCATTAGTTTCAAAGAAGGGTAATAAAAGTCTCTTGTTTATTTGTGGATAATCTAGGGTAAAGAGTCCTGTATTAGGACATAAGTGATAAAGTACTGATCGGAAACAATGACTGAATTCCACAAGTTACAAGGTTTAATAAAATTATAGAACATCTGAGCTTGGAAGGCATTTTAGGGCTCTATCTCACTTTTTAATAGCCATAGCATATGATACTTTAAATAGGAAGTAGTAAATAGATTGACTCATTACTTCAAGAGAAAGTTTAGGCAAAAAAGTTCAAAATATTTGACAAGCTTCTAAAGGAATGACATGTCAAGTAAAGGTAGGAGTACTTGCAGTCTATTCCTAAGCTTATGAAGCAATAGCCCTGTAAAAAGATATTGAGCCGGATGGTCCATGAGTCTGCCAAGGATACAATTTGTATTCTTAAGTGAAAGCTTATTACAGCCAAGAAGGTATGAGAATTATTATTAATTTAAACTGACAACTCTATAGTGCTTTGAAATTTACCAAGTTTTTTATATCTATGTCACAACTCTGTGAGGTAGGTCCTACACCTAAGAAGTCATTTTAATAGCCTAAGCAAGAAAGATGTGATATGGGGCAGCTAGGTGGTGCAGTGGATAAAGCACGGGCCTTGGATTCAGGAGGACCCGAGTTCAAATCTAGCCTTAGGCACTTGACCCTTACCAGCTGTGTGACCCTGGCCAAGTCACTTAATCCTCATTGCCCCACAAAAAAAGAAAGAAAGAAAGAAAGACAAATGTGATGAGAATAAAGACCTGAACTAGGGTGGTGAGTCTTATGAGAATGATGACGACGGATGTGAGTCATGTCATGTAGGTTGAAAAACAAGCTCTAGCAATTGACTGGACAAGCAAGGTTAGGAAAAGGGAGGAGGTGAGGATCTCATATAACCAGAAAGATGTAGTAGTTTTTTGGGAAAAGATAAATTAATTCAATGAGATCTGTGATACAGATCATCACCTACTCATACCTGCTTTTTCTGAGCCACTCATTAAAAATTAAAAGTGGGTTGTTGTGATGAAGTGGAACTCTCTTTGGCCACTTCCCCTGAAGTGCAGGGCTTACCAAAGACATGAATTGATGGGAGAGGAGGGTGGTGAAGGATGTGAGGGGAGAGAGCTGGAATTTTACCTATACAACTGCTGCAGGTGCCTGAGACACTTCATTCCCAGGGCTAATTTTCAGACACAATGGGAGGGAAGGGGGGAGAGCAGGGGACTGATGAATGATGAGGAGCAAATAGGGTGGTGTAGTTGTGTTGGAGTCAAGCCTGTGATTTAACTATTGTGGAGGGGTTAGGGTGACTCATCCTCCTGTCTTATTGACTAATAACACACCCTGAAATTATACCAAAATTCTCATTTTGGAGACCACTGAAACCTTTAACCATTATAGTTAATTAAAAAAAATACCTTAAGAATATTATATCTGTTAAAGATTCCACCAGCATGACCTCCATCTCTGTGTTCTCGGACTGTACTCTGCATCTGAAGAAACCGGAACCTCAGGATTAATGTAAATTATTAAAAATTCTTTATCTAGTGCTTTACAGTTTATAAAATGGTCCTCACATTGTGAAGTAGGTAGTAGAGATATTATTATTACTGTTTCACAAATCAGGAAAAAAACTTCTTCATAGTTAAGTCATTTAGCAAGATAAAAATCTCACTTCTGACTACAAATATAATGCTTGAATCATTTTTATCCATCTTCAGAATATAAACTTATAAACAAATATAAAAATTCCCAGGATGGTCTGGTTATTTTTTAGGTGAGAATGAGAATGTAAAGGTAGATTTAATTTAATAACAGCATCATTTGTGACATAAATCAAAGAAGCAGCAAATGACTTCTTTGCTCCAATTCCTTCTGCTTTAATAAGGAGCTTAGTCAAAGACTGAAGTTAGTTAAGATCTAGAAAGATATTTCTAGGGCCACTGTCTAGCCACAGCCACTGGAAGGCAGTGCTGCTGAATAAGCTTTTCTGGATTGTAAACTGTTGTTTCCCTCTTCCTTCATCCTGCCACCTCCCACCAGACAATCTATTCTTTAAAAAAATTCCATGCAGATTTTACTTAGCTCCAATACTAATCCCTATTAATAAAAGGAAGGTATGTATTGCAAAGATATCTGAAATGCTGGTTTTTAAACCTATCTGCTTAGTAAGCTGCTAGGAAATGTGACTTTTACCTTTATTGCAAGTTATGTCTAATAATCTAGAATCCTTCAGAAAGTTGAAAGAATCTTAAATTCTGTACAAGCTGTGAATTATGATTAGAAATTTTTAACTGAGCCAGACTTGAATGTTGCCTGTTCATCCTTTTCAAACACTCAAGGCATGTGAAATCATACCTCTTCTTCCACAGACTGAAATTCTTTATCTTCTGGAGACAAATCTATGAGAATTGTTCCACTACCAGAAGTATTCAGAGTCAAGTATGGGTTGAGACCTACAAAACACATTTTAAAGTTATTATAAAACACTTTTCAAAAAAAAAATCATTTCATCAGCTGTAACCAAAAATAACTTCTAACTACTTGCATTAGGTGCAACAAGTATAAAAACAGATTTAATTGACGCTCGTTGGCAGAACATATTTGTTTTGAAAATGGGTAGAGGCTCAATAGGTATACTCACAAAAGAAAAAAACACCCAGAAGTTGTAACATTGAATGAGATGATTTATGGAATGAATCATGACGAGCACTGGACCAGAGTCGCACGATTTGGGTTTAAACCTAAGTTCTACCAGCAACTGTCTATCTGACCTTAGGTAAGACCTTTAGCTTTTCCTCAACTGTAAAATGACAGGACTATGAACTAGATGATCTCAGTTTTCATTCGGCTCTATAATGTCTATGACTCTAGGTAGCTACAAATTGAATGTCACTGCTTCTGCTTAAAAATAAAAATCACCAGAAATAATATGGGGATAGAGTAAAAGTGTGTCACATGAGGCTAAGTAAAAAATTACTTCCTAGGGGCAACTAGGTAGCATAGTGAATAAATCCCTGGCCCTGGATTCAGGAGGACCTGAGTTCAAATGGGGCCTCAGACACTTGACACTTACTAGCTGTGTGACCCTGGGCAAGTCACTTAACCCTCTTTGCCCCACAAAAATAAGATACTTCCTTTTATTTTCTGTTTCAATTGTACATTTACATTATGCCCAATTTTGTTTACCATACTTTAGAAAAGATACAGAAAAACTGAGAGAGAAATATGAAAGGAATCCAAAATTAGTTTCCTTCAAGGAAAGAGATTACACAGTCCAGAAGTGATTGATGGGTGACTTGATATATATGTGTATATGTGTGCGTGTGTTTGTTGGCTGGGCAATAAGGGTTCAGTGACTCGCCCAGGGTCACACAGCTAGTAAGTGTCAAGTGTCTGAGGCCAGATTTGAACTCAGGTCCTCCTGAATCCTAGGCCGGTGCTTTATCCACTGCGCCACCTAGTTGCTCCCGACTTGATATTTATTTTGAAGGTGTTCAATCATTTTTCATGTTCACTAAGTATGGCACAAGAATTCTGCTTGTGTTAAGAGATATTTTGACTAAACACAGAGCTTTTCAATGTCAGGGTAATAAAATACTAGAAAAGACAATTGATTGAGACTATGGTCACCATCCTGGAGATTACAAGATCTTAGAGACATCTAGGTGGCACAGTAGAAAAAGTGTTAGGCTTGGATTCAGGAAGACCAGAGTTTAATCCTGTTAGTTACTAGCTCTGTGACCCTGGGCAAGTCAACCTCTCTCAGCCTGTTTCTTCATCTATAAAATGGTGCCTTATAGGGTTATTGTGAGAATCAAATGAGAATGTAATGTAAAGTGCTTTGCAGATCTTACACAGCCCTGTTATTGTTGCCATTATTATTATTATCATTGTTATTTAGGAGAACTAGAGACAATTATTTGGCCCTAGCTGGTTTAGACCTTCATTTGCTTAAAGGTAAAATAATGAAGCTCTCTCAGGCTTCCTTTTTGACTTTGTAACAATAACTTTCCTTTCTTCTGGGAAGAGCAATGCCTGCTGTCAGGGGGTGCAGAGCATCCCCAGTGGTTGGCATGTGTACCCACCTTTTGTCTAGGCACCTCGTTTCTTCCCCCTCTGGTACTGTTCAAATGCTAAGTGGATTTTTTTATCTTTTGCTCCTCAAATTTCCACTCTACCCCAGAATACTATTTCTTATAAACATATCTGCCTTCTTTAAGATCTCTTCCTCCTTCCGTTGTTACCTAGTTTCTGTCCAGTTACCTCGAGAAAAATCTTCCTCCCCTGTCTTCCTTCCACTTGTGAGACCAAAATAAAATAGAATAGAATAAAATAAAATGAAAGGAGATAACCATAGCTCATAGTGCTAGTGAGAAAAAAGAAAGCCATAAATTTTTTTTTTTGGTGGGGCAATGGGGGTTAAGTGACTTGCTCAAGGTCACACAGCTAGTAAGTGTCAAGTGTCTGAGGCCGGATTTGAACTCAGAAACTCCTGAATCCAGGGCCGGTGCTTTATCCACTGCGCCACCTAGCTGCCCCCGAAAGCCATAAATTTTAAAGTGAAATTAGACTTAAAAGAATCAGGGGCATCAATCCCTTCCCCAAACCTGAAAAGTACCTCAAAGTTCCATTTTAGAACCTCCATAAAGGCACTAATTCCTTATCTTCCTCTAATGAAACCTGCTTTTTCCTTTGAGTACCAGCAGTCTAGGTAAATAAAATAACTAAAATATTTTGGGGGTTTAATGACCAGAAATACTGTGACATTATTTTCTGTTATCTTACATTACAAATATATAGAATTTCAGCTACAATATGAATTAAATAGGCTTTTGTGGGCTAGTTTAAGAACCTAGCCAACATATGTAGCATTAGCTCTATGAGAAAATGTTCAAAGTTCTAAACATTTTAAAGTCACAGATTTCTTAGCATTGGCAAGGATTCTGGGTAATCATTTAGACCAACCTCATCATTTTAGAGGGAAGGAAAGTAAGGGCAAAGAGACAATAATATTGGATAACAGCTAGCATTTTGATAGCACCTGAGATCTGCAAAGCACTTTATACATGTCATTTAGTTCTCACAACCTCATCAAATAGGGGTTATTATCCTCATTTTATAGATAAGGAAGCGGGCAGAGACTGATTAAGTGACCTGACTCTTGACATACTACTGTTAAGTGTCTTCAGCAGCAGGATTCGAACTCCCACCTTCCTGACTCCAAATGTAACTGTGTCATCTAGTTGCTTTCTCAACCTGCCCAGGATAACAGAGTAGCACAGATGGGACTAGAATGGCACCTAAGAATTAGAAGCTGCCTCAGAGGTAGTCAGGAAGATCTGAGTTCAAATCTTGCCTCAGTGGGGCAGCTAGGTGGTACAGTAGATAAAGCACAGGCCCTGTATTCAGGAGGACCTGCGTTCAAATCCAGTCTCAGACACTTAACACTAGCTGTGTGACCCTGGGCAAGTCACTTAACCCTCACTGTCCCGCCACAACAAAACAAAACACAAATCTTGCCTCAGATGTTTGCTAGTTATGTATATCCTTAGGTGAGTCACTTAAAACTTCTCAGTCTGTTTCCTTGTTTGTAAAATGGGGATAATAATAGCAAATCCCTAGTAAAAACTGTAGCTAACAAAAGAATTTACAGTATTAGTGACCGCTTAGCATAAAGACCTTCAATGAGGGGGACCCATTGTGTCCTTAGGCTGTCCATCTATTGTACTTTTGGACAGATCTTTATTTAGAAAGCTTATTTTTATACTGAACCTAAATCTGCCTTTTGGTATCTTCTATCCATTGTTGCCAGTTTTCTGGGACCAAGTGAAGAAATAGGATCCCTTTTCCACAGAGGGGCCTTTCAAATCTCTGAAGATAGTCATTAGGTTCCTCCTTAAGGTATGTCATCTTCAGGGCAAACATTCTGAGATATCAATTCCTAGGAACTGGGCTTTTGCTATAATGACAAGCTGCCTTTCCAGAAAAATTTCTGGAACACAAATATTTTTAAAGCTGGGAAAAATATCTATAACCAGATAACAAAATTATGAGAACAATTATTTAAAAAATAAATGTTACCTTGTTGTCCAGAAATAAGTCTTTCCACTCCTTTAATGATTTTATGTCTATGCCCATAAGCATTGATCCCAATCTCCTTTAACTCCTTATGTCCCATTTCAACCAAAACATCCAATGTGATCTTGTATTTTTTTTAAAAAAAGAAGCAATGTTTAGTTATTAATGGAAATACATTTGATGTTATACTATCATTATAAAGAATATTTAGACACATATACAGTCATTCTGAAATATTGAAAATATTTCAGAAACTGAAATGAAATGTATGAAATGAAACTCATACACTGATATTGACTGTGAAGATTTAGGATTAATTAAACAACTGACAAACAAAATACTCAAAATCTAAAATTAATTTAAGTACAAGAACTTACAACAGAATCAAATAGCAAAACAAAAATAAGTTTTTAATTCATTGTGAGAAGTTGGGATTAAGCATACTATTTTATTAGGGCCTAAATTTAGAAAGCTAGAAATTACCAACTCCAGTGTATTATACTGAATTTCTCTTGGATTTACTATTTTGTCCCCATTTTTGCCATCCCTGAATGCATCATAGCCCTTAGTTTAGACCTTAAATCCAACCAACCTCCACACAGTCTTTCTTATTCTAGTCTCTCCATTCTAATTTTCAAAAAGGAACACAGATAATGGGACCAGAGTTTTAGATTTGGAAGAGACCTTATAAATCAACTAATCCAATCCTCTCAATTTTATAAATAATGAACAGAAACCCAGAGAGATGACATGATGTGGTTGAGATCATCTGGGTTAAGTGACTTGCCCAGGGTCACACAGCTAGTAAGTGTCAAGTGTCTGAGGCCGGATTTGGACTCAGGTCCTCCTGAATCCAGGGCCAGTGCTTTATCCACTGCGCCATCTAGCTGCCCCCAGTTGAGATCATCTAGACAGGAAATTGAAGAGCTGAGATTTGAACTTAATTTGTCTGACTTCAAATCCAGCTTTAAAGGAAGAACACTCCTCTGACCATTTACCCTATGTGTTCATTATTGTCAGAAGCTTCTTTAAGGAAGTAAAGATTTGGGGGAAGGAATGCAGAGTTGGGTGGAAGAGGGGAGAATGCCATAGAAGGAGAAAAGGAATCAGACCTTACAGACCTGCTCTGGGCCTCAGCTTCTATTCTAAATTTGTTCCAGACGACTCTCTGTGGAATCCTTCACACAGTGGTTGGAAGGGCCTGAGTTCCTTTAGGGGAACTACAGGTGGGATCCAAGTGGCCTCATCCCCAGCCCACCGCTTCTGTCACGTCACCATCACTAAATTCAGATGACTTAAATGGTCTTTAACACAATGCTACTGTATCACATCACTTCACCTACTAAAGAACCTATCTTACTGCCCACTACCTATTCCTAATGCAAGTAACCACACAAATATAAATGATGACGTCTCTTTTACAAAGTCTAAATTCCTCTGCTTGGCTTTTAAGATCTTCAGTAATCTGGCAAGTGTTGGGTGTTGTTTGTCCTTCATTACTGAAGAGGACCATTTGAGATGTCTTTTTTTTTTTTTAGTGAGGCAATTGGGGTTAAGTGACTTGCCCAGGGTCACATAGCTAGTAAGTGTTAAGTGTCTGAGGCTGGAATTGAACTCAGGTACTCCTGACTCCAGGGCTGGTGCTCTATCCACTGCGCCATCTAGCTCCCCCCATTTGAGATGTCTTAACTTGCAATAAACAGGATCTCAGTGAGGGAGGGCTGTGCAAGGTCACCAACTTTACTCTTTCTTCTAGAGGAATCTGGGTCCAGTGGCAAGCTATATATCAGGAGACGGGACTGGATGTTTAAGGCAATTGGGTTAAGTGACTTGGCAATGTGGGACAGTGGAAAGAGCACTGAATTTGAGGACCTGGGTTTGAATTCCAGCTCTGCTGCTTACTTGATTGAACAGATGACATCATCTCTCTGGGTCTCAGTCTACAAAACAGGAGCTTTGGAATAGATTAGATCATTTGAGGTTCCTTCCAACTCCAAATTCACAAAGGACATAATATTCCTCTAACCCACTTCCCCACAAACTAATTCTCACCTCTTTGCTTCTGAGGATCCTTTGATCAGAAATACTGATCAACAAATCCTTATCCTGTGAGGCTCAATTCAAGGCCTGCCTCTTCCAAAGAGCTTTCCCTGAGCACTTCAGACTAAACTGACCTTTTCCTTCTCTGAATTTCTGTAACATAATTTTTACATTACATACTGTCTTCTGTTATTTTCTAATTGTTAATGTGTTAGTTCTCTCTCCCTAAGGCAGGGACTTTGTTGTATATTTCTCTCACTTCCTTCATAGCACCTAGCAGAGAGTTAAGCACAGAGCAGATGCTCAATAAATCCTACTAAGTGGTTACAACAGAAATGAACAAATGGTGACTAAAAGAATACCTTTAAAAACTAAATTAAAGCTCTATAAAATATGACTCATTCAATTTTAATGCATGTAAAATAGTATTAAGGAAATAATCTATATTCCAAAAAATGGATAGGAAACTCTAAAAATCAGAAAAAGTAGAAACTGTCAGAACTGCCTATGAAATTAAAAAAGAAAAAACCTTTAACAACAAATGTGCTGTTTCCTCCCGAAAGCAGATTAATACTCTTCCCCAGAATGGTTCAAGTGACAGAAATCATTTATGGGAAAAAAATGCAACACTCTACCAAATCTAGCTATAAAATATAGCTACTTACCTGTTCTCTTTCAAATATATCAATTAAATGCTCAAGTCCAAGATTTCTTACAAACTGATTTATACTAAAATCTACTCCTTGAACTGAAAAAGAAAAAAAAGAAAAAGAAAATATACTAAATCTCATGTAAAGAATGTTGCAATCTGCATATTTTTTATTATATAGCATTTAATTTCACAATATCAATATAGGCATTAGAAAGAACATTAATAAAAATAATAGTCACTTAGGTGAACAATATTTAATTGCATTGTTTCTTAATGGCAAAAAAAGAGAGAAAAGTGATAAGATTTCAAAATCCTTAAAAGCAAGTCATAATGAAAGGAGCTTTGTGTTTTAAAAATAATTTTTAAAAAAGGACATCTTTTAGCTATACACCCTAAAGAACATTTTTGCCTTAAGGCATTAACTTTTATGTTTTCTGCACTAAGTTTTAAATGTATTTTAAAGCTTTATTTAGTCATATCATGCTGTACAAACTATTTTAAAATGGAGACAACTGTAAGGCAAAACTCTTATGATTCTGTAAAAGTGGCAAAACCATTTGCCTAATAAGTGTTGCTAACCTTCAGAAAGAATATTTATACTTAGAAAACATTACTGAAATGGTAGTGTCTAGATCATCAATTCTTGCCTGGAATAATAAAAATTACTATTAGGTCTACTCATCATACTAAAAGAAAAGCAAGAGCAAGAGTTCAGTGTTCTTTCTGATAAGCTGAATTAGGTACTTATTTCTGCACTTCTAGTCCGACAATTTTTTTCAGCACTCATGCAAAATACCGACGTGAGATTGTTTAAAGATTTTCACTGGAAAATGATCTCACCTTCCTTTTTTTCCAGACCTGAGGCACCCTCTGTTCCACTTGAATTAACAATTGAAGAGAGTTCAGAAAAACTACCAGATAAATTATCAAGACTACTGGCTGCAGAGAGAGTTGATGGGCTGGAAGGAACTGATGACAGAGCATCTGATGCAGTTCCCGTGCTTCTCAGACCATTGATGACTTGTGGTTTATAACAACATGGCAAGGCAGAAGGAGGCATAGCTGCTGTCAAAAGAGCACTAACATCGTCTGCCTAGAGGTCAAAACAAAAAAATTACAGACATGATGGATGTTCATCTCTTATTTTTAAGATATGAAGCCACTAAAATACAACAGAAATAGACTTAAAAAAAAAGGCTAGTCCATAATATAAAAAAAAAATGAAGGCAAACAAGTCAACATTCAGGGAAAACAAACATGCTCTAGAAAATCAGGATAAATTTGTCAAATGTGGCTCCAAATTTTTTTCCCTCCCTTTCCTCCCCCCTCCCAAGACAGAAAGCAATCTGATATAGGTTATATATGTACAATCACATTAAACATATTCATGCATTAGTCATATTGTGAAAAAAGAATCAGAACACAAGGGGAAAACCTCAAAAAAGAAAAAGAAAAAAAACCAGCCAAAAAGTAGAAACAGCATGGTTCAATCTGCATTCAGAATCCACAATTCTTTTTTCTGGATGTGGAGAACATTTTCTATCATGAGTTCTTTGGAACTGTCTTAGATTATTGCACTGCTGAGAAGAGCCAAGTCCATCACAGTTGATCATCACACAATGTTGCTGTTACTGTGTGCAAATGTTCTCCTGCTTCTCCTCACTTCACTCTCAGCATCAGTCCACTTAAGTCTTTCCAGGTTTTTCTGAAATCTGCCTGCTCATCATTTCTTCCAGTATAACAGTATTCCATTACATTCATATACAACTTGTTCAGCCACTCCCCAATTGATGGGCATTCTCTAGATTTCCAATTCTTTGCTACCACAAAGAGAGCTGCTATAAATATTTTTGTACATGTGCGTCCTTTCCCCTTTTCTATGATCTCTTTGGGATATGGACCTAGGAGTAGTATTACTGGGCCAAAGGGTATGCACAGTCCCATAGCCCTTTGGGCATAGTTCCATATAGCTCTTCAGAATGGCTGGATCAGTTCACAACTCCAACAATGCATAGCTTCTCCAACATTTATTGTTTTCCTTTTTTGTCATATTAGCCAATCTGATAGGTGTCAGGTGGTACCTCAGAGTTATTTTAATTTGTATTTCTCTAATCAATAGTGATTTAGAGCATTTTTTCATACCGTAATAGATAACTTTGATTTCTTCATCTGAAAACTGCCCATTCATATCCTTTGTTCATTTCTCAACTGGGGAATGACTTGCATTCTTATAAATTTGATTTAGTTCCCTATAATTTAGAAATCAGGCCTTTATCATAAACACTGGCTATAAAAATTGTTTCCCAGCTTTCTGTTTCCCTTCTAATTTTGGCTGCATTGCTTCTGTTTGTACAAACCCCACTTTTTTTTTAATAACTCGTTTATTAATTTTTTTGCAGGGCAATAAGGGTTAAGTGACTTGCCCAGCGTCACAGAGCTAGTAAGTCTCAAGTGTCTGAGTCCGGATTTGAACTCAGGTCCTCCTGAATCCAGGGCCAGTGCCACCTAGCTGCCCCCTGTACAAACCCTTTTAAATTTAATGTAATCAAAATCATCCATTTTGCATTTTAAAATGTTCTCTATCTCTTGTTTGGTCATAAATTGTTCTCCTCTTCATAGAACTAAGGGGTAAACTATTCCTTCCTTTCTGAATTTACCTATTGTATCACCCTTTATGTATCTTCCAGTTTTCCCAGCAGTTTTTGTCAAATACTGAGTTCCTATCCCAGAAGCTGGAGTCTTTGGGTTTATCAAACAGTAGATTAGTATAGTCATTTACTACTGTGTCTCCTGTGCCTAACCCATTCCATTGATCTACCACTCTATTTCTTATCCAGTGTCAAATAGTTTTGATGACTAATGCTTTATAGTATAAGCTTTAGATTTGGTATGGCTAGTCCACCTTCCTGTGTATTTTTTTTCATTAGTTCCCTTGATATTCTTGACTTTTTGTTCTTCCAGATGAATTTTGTTATTATTTTTTCTAGCTCTATAAAATAATTTTTAGGTAGTCTGATTTTATATAGCACTGAATAAGTAAATTAATTTAGGTAGAATTGTCATTTTTATAATATTAGCTTGACCTACTCAAGAGCAAATGATATAAATTTGTGAAATGTAGCTCAGCATGAATACAATCTTCTTCATCTTTGTCTTCATCTACTACTACTACTACTACTACTACTACTACTACTACTACTACTACTACTACTACTACTACTACTACTACTACTACTACTACTACTGCTGCTGCTGCTGCTGCTGCTGCTGCTGCTCCTCCCCCTAAAGTGTATAGAAAATGGCACAAAAAAGATCAATATAAGGCTGAGAGATTTAATTGTATTGGTACTGCATCAAGGCAACCTCCAACCTATACTTAGTTTAATCAAACTGAATGACAATGTTACATGTTTAGGAAAATGTTCAATGCAATGTTATCATGTTTGTCTATAGAAGCAATGCAATTTTTTAGATAAAGAACATTATTTTCCAGAGATAGTCTATTTGGTTGGCCAAATGTCCTCAAATCGGGTAGTATCATAATTTCAATTAACCCCCCAACCCCGGGAATATTTAATCACCTTTTTTCTCTGAATTCTTATGGTTCAAGTAGTCTGTGCCACACAATTTGTCATTTAGTTCTGACTTACAAAAATAGGCTGTTTTCCAAATATTTCTTTTAAAGAGGTTGCTTAGAATTTAGAACTCATTTTCTTAGAGAAGCATTCATAGATTTTCAGTTGCCCACAGAAATCTATTTAATCCCAAACTTATCTATAGATAGTATTAAAACTACTATAATTGTCATTTCTAGGGAAAAATGGACCAAGTAACAACTAGATCTTCTAATCCTTGCCCTAAATGGGGAAGGGGGAATCCTCCCTATGCAAACATTGAGAGGTGTCTCATGTGTGACTTCATCAGGATAGCTGGAAGGTGGGAAGAAGGGCAATTAACATGAGCTTTGGTGGGAGTTCTTGGGGGTAGTAGATGACAGAACCTCCATTACTGAGAAAGGAAGAGGTCAGAAAGGGAGTAGGAAATTCCCCACAACTGTGGTGGCAGGGAAGGGATGGGAAAAGGAAGGAGAGATAAGGGAAATTCACTTGGAGAATAGCCAAGGAAGAAAAATGAGTGGGATTCATTTTACTTGTCTTTTGGCTTGTCTCCACAAATACACAGTAAACTGTGAGCTCCTTGAGAGAAGGGACCATACTTTTTCTATATTTTAAAAAGAATTTGGCATAGTGTTAGGCACAGAGTAGCTATTCACTAAATATATCTGCTTAAATATACCTACTAGTTTTTTCTTAACCATTTAAAACATTTTATTTCCCCCCAATTACATGTAAAAACAATTTCAACATTTTTTTTTAGTTTTGAGTTCCAAATTCTATCCCTCTCTCTCTTCCCTATCCCTTTCCTGAGTCAGTAAGTAATCCGATATAGGTTATGTAGGTGCAATCATGAAAAACATTTCCATACTTGTCATTTGATGCAAGAAAACTTGAATAAAAAGTAAAAAATTGTATGCTTTGGTCAAACGTACTAGTTTTTATCAATTATTTTCAGTATCTGGAAAATAAAAACCTAACACTGAGCTGATACTCAGATTTAGTCCATGTCGCTTTAAGGCAGACTCCTGAACTAGGAGTAAGATCTCTCTCAGAGTCCTTGTTACAGCAGTTACAACAGTCACTAGCTACCTGAAAGTTATTTAATTTCTCTGGGTCTCAGTTTCAAAAGAGATACTATAATTGTATTATCTTCCTCAGATTTGCTACAGAGAAAATGCTTTCTAATCCTCAAAGCATTCTGTAAACATAAGTTATTCTTAGAAATCCAGCTAAAGTCAGGAACAAAAGAACCAACGACTTACAGTAACTAAGTCCAATGGGGTTTGTCCTTCCTGGTTTTTCAGTGTAGGGTCAGCTCCGTGCGCCAACAACAAGGCACAAAGTTGGGTTCTTCCCTTCTGGGCTGCTTCATGCAGAGGGGTGAAAGCCCATTTATCCGTGGCGTTTACACAAGCATTATACTTAATAAGCAATGCTGCTACATCAACATGCTGTGAATGAAAATGTATGTGGCATTTATCAGTTTCTCCCATCATACTAGTTTCTCAAGGAAGAAACTACAGTTGTATGCCATTTTTATTTCTTAAATGTACTCTGAAAATTTTAGAAAGGGATGTACTCTTTTTTAACACCACAATCAAGTATTATTCATAGATTTTGGTAACCTGAGGAAACCAACTAAAACAATTATGTTACATTAATCATTTTCTAATTTTGTGCAAGGACAGATGTTGCATATGAGATATCAGTTACACTTAATTATTCATGCTATTCTAAGGTAGGAGGTCAATATAATTTGAATTTATAGCCAGGTCTCCATGAACTTTATAAATTCTCTGTGCTATCGCAGCAAGGTAGTTTAAAAAAAAAAAAGGAATAAATGATGATGCCAGAAAAAAATTTTACCTGCAGGCTACTATACTGCCACTTACTTTAAAGTTCCCATAGATTATTTTTTAGGTGTCAAAAGGACAGCTTACCCCATATGATGCTGCATTATGTAATGGAATTAGACCACCTTTGTCCTGGGCATTTACATCGGCTCCATGTTGCAAAAGATATTCTGCAACTTCTAAATTGTTGTAACCAGCTAATATAGAAAAAGAAGAGGGAAAGGGTTACATAAAAGTAAAATGTAATTACACTTCAATTTACAAAACAGATACAAGAATGAAAAATTATGTGTTAAGAAATTTCATACTGAAAATACCATTCTCTATAGTGCCAGAAACTGCTGATTGAAAAATATTTTGAGAAGAGGAAAACAAATTTCATTGGAAAAATATAGTAAGAGCATTAAACATAAAACCAAAAACCACCCAAACCTCCTTTTAATGCTCCATTGGCTATATTTTACAAACAACCTTCCAGACCACTTTAACATAATTTAAATAACATATTTAGAGATGGAAAGAAACTCAGAAGTCATCTACTCCAACACATTCGTTTTTACAGATGAGAAAACAGATCCTGAGACTAATGTCTCTTTTTGCCCATGGTCTTCCTGGTCCCGTGACCCCAAATCTACCTCACAACTGTTGGCAAAATTACAGTGAAAATATAATACTGTAGACATGCACCGGTAAAGATATGTAGTTAAAAAAAACAGAGACTGAGAAATATAAAAGCTTTAGGCAGATTAATGTATCTGTTGTGAGACTTAGGTTTTCCTCCTCTGCAGGTGACAGGATCATATGGAAGAAAACACGAAATATCTACTTTCACAAGAACTGATAGCCTCTATTTCCTGAGAGGCCTATTTAAATAGGAATCCATTTTCTTCCCTTCTTTTTTTCCCCATGGGTTTGAAACTGTCTATTTTCAACATGAAGCCTCATCTGTTATTGCCCAACTCCTACGACCTTTCCTCCCCAAATGACCTTGTATTTTGTATATATTTATATATGCAAACAGTGTCTCTCCAAATAGTTTGTAAGCTCCTTGAAAGTGAGAACTATTTCGTTTTTGTTTCTGTAATTAGACCACCTTTGTCCTGGGCATTCCAGTGCCTGGCACATAGTAGATATTTCATAAATACTTGGTTGATTAGTTTATGAAAGAAAGACAGGTGACTCAAATAACACGGTGATTTAGAAGACTCAAACACCCTGCCAAATGGAAGGGACTCCTGCAGTGTGGAAACAACTAAATCTATTAAACTTTCCCTCTAAGATGGGCAATATTAACCCCAGGTCGATTTGTGCAAATATCCTTCCAGATCCCCGAGTTCCTGAAGGCTGTCAGTGAAATACAAACTCCTGCAGGTCCTATCAAACTAGAAAGGCTTTTACTATAGGCCCAGTGATGGACTGTCTTCTATTCGAGTCTAAAGTATGGAGGAGCTTGTCAACAGGTCGACTGGAAGAGTGACAAAATTTTCAACTATAGCAATGGCTCAAAGTGGCTTTTTTGCTATTCTTCATGTACAACATTCCATCTCCCCCATCTATCTTTGCACATGCTGTCTCCATATCTGAAACTGAATCCTTCCTCACTTTTGCTTTTCAAAATCCCTGGTTTTCTTCAAAGCTCATCTTAAGGCCAACCTATATGAGGCTTTTCCCTGATTCCTTCAGGGATTTATACCTCTCTCCCTATCAAATTATTTTTTTTGGTATACAAATCTTAATAATACACACTTAGATAATAATTCTAAAAGCTTTAGAAAATGTTTTTTTGAGTATTTCAAGCTCACACAGAGGCAATAATTTATCCCAAAAGATCCTTAATGTCACCTTAATGAATCTGCAAAGTCTCTTTCACTTACCTGCTAAATGTAATGGGGTTGAATGTCGGCCCTGAGTATCCCGGCAATTTACATTATCAGGTGAGGATAACTTCTTTACTCTGGCTAGGCAGCCCTTCTTGGCTGCATCAAGCAAAGCTGCATCTCCTCTAAGCAGATCCTGGATATCTGTGTCTCCATCTTTAACAAGGTCCAAGGGAGTGTTTCCATCTCGGTTTTTCTTTGTAGGGTCTGCTCCATGCTAAACACAGGGAAATCAGACAGGCATAAAAGCTGTTGATTTTGTTGGTAAAAAAAAAAATCAACATAATGATGTCAAAGAAAAGTATCTTGCTTTTCCTCTTCGGATTCTAGCTGCTCTCTTTACTACCAAGGTGACTTTAGGCAAGTCCCCTAAACTTTGGTCTTCAGTTTCTTCATTTATAAGATGAGAAGATTGGAGGGAAGGATCTCTAATGCTCCCTTCTAGCTCTCAATCCAAGGACGAATTTATACTGTGTGATTCCACAATTAATGATTCAAATGAAGTAAAAATTTCTTATAGAATTATAGGCTTTAAAGATGGAAGAGGCATCATTTAGTCCAACAATTCCCAGCAGTTTTGACTATAAACATCATTTGATTAAAAATAAATGTCATATGGGGCAGCTAGGTGGTGTAGTGGATGAGCACTGGCCCTGGATTCTGGAGGATCTGAGTTCAAATCTGGATCAGACACTTGACACTTACCAGCTGTCACTTAACTGCGCAAGTCACTTAACCCCAATTGCCTTATCCGTCCTCAAAATAAATGTCATATGACTTCACTAAGGTACTAGTATCTGTTGATAATTCAACAATTTGAAAGATGAGGAAATTGGGGCCCATGCTGGTGGTGGTAGTAGTATTAACTCATAATTCTATATTATTTCAAGGATTGCAAAACTTTTCTCCCATAAAAACTGTGTGCAATAGTTAAAATATCATTCCCATTTAACAGAAAAAGAAACTAAGTCTGAGAGGTTAAATAGATTTGAATGCAGCATGGGAAATTTGAAATAGTTTACCTCCCTAGACATAATCAGATAATGGAGTTGGCTCTTTTTCTTAAGCAGTTTAAGTTTATTATTGCTATTGGAAATATCAAAGGCTTATAGGATCATGAAAGGGAATAGTAGGAGGAAGGGAAAAAGCGTTTATATAATGCCTACTACATGGCAGGCACTGTGCTAACCATTTTTAGAAATATCTCATTTAATTCTCATGACAACCTGAGAGACAGGTGTTGTTATTATTCCCATTTTACACTGAGGGAATTAAGGCAATCGATGGTTGCATGACTTGCCCAGAGTCACATCGGTACTAAATGTCCATGGTCAAATTTGAAATCAGGTCTCCCCAATTCTAGGTCCAGCTATCTATTCATTTTGCCACAGGAACTCTTGGATTATTTAGTCTAATCCCTGTGTTTGACAGATGAAAAAAAAAAAAGGGGGCCCAGAGTAGTGAAATGCCTTGTCCAAAGTCACAGTATATCATTAGACTAGGTTCATAAATTACATGCCATTATACACAATTTAAATACTTGACTATACCTGTAGAAGAAGTTTACAAATCTCATATTTTCCTTTTGCTGCAGCTTCATGTAAAGGTGTGAATTTCCACAAATCAGCTACATTAACCACTGCTCCATGTTTAACAAGCAATTCTGCAACTTCATAATGCCCATAAGAACATGCATTGTGCAAAGGCACGAGGCCACTGGGGGGGGGAAAAAATCCAGTCAGGGTAATAGATTGTTGGTTTTCAAGGTTTTATTATAAATAATTTGTTCAGAAAGTTGACATAAATTTATGTATAGGCAGCATAAAATTTCACAGCAACTTTAATTCTGGGATTAGTATTAAAACAGAGTATCAGATGTCTATCCTTATGGAGAAAAAATATTTCTAACATAAAACCGAAATAAAGCAGTGTTACCTACCTTGCTTTCCTTTATTATTCCAAAAAAACTATAAACACTGCAAATAAGCCTTTATAAATGCTAGGAAGAAGAACTGAAATGTAACTCTTAATACCAAGAGACAAAATTTTTTTAAAAATAAAAGAATCAGACAATTCTCATGAAATGATTTCTACTAAATTGAGGGGATAAAAAGGAAAATCCAGTCATGTTAAAAGCTCTTTACCCTTTATCTTTAGCATGCACATCAGCTCCATGTTGTAGCAGGTATTCGACCACTGACACTCTGTTGTACCCTGCTGCAAAATGAAGTGGTGTAGACTGCCGCCCTTCAATGTCTCGGCAATTGACGCTCTGAGCAGTGCACAATTTCTGTAGCATGTACCAAGAATGTTAGTTAGCACATTTTCTGAGGAAAATAAGCGGTGATTTTCCTTGTTGCTTTACTGATTTGCTAAATATTCAACTAAGTTTCTGATAACTACTCTGTTCACATTTTTATCATTATTTCCCCTTCAGTCCCAGAAAAGCTTTTATCAAAACCCTTATCTTCAAATACCAGGACTGAGTAAAGCTGATACATTTCAGAATTATTACTATTTTATGTAAATAATCTAATGAAGACATAAAATATTTCAAAAATAATTTACATTTTATTTTTTAAAAAATAAGATGTTATAAATGCGTGGTATGCCAGTATAGTGGATAGAGAACTGATTTTGGAGTCAGAAGACTTCAGTTCAAGTCTTGCCCCAGAAATAAACAAATTGAGTGCCCCTGGGCAAGATATTTAACCTCACTGTGTCCCCAGGCAACTCTCTAAGACTAAGCTGCAGAGAAGGTGAGAAGGTGCTCACCTGCACCAGGAGAGGGAGGTTCCCCCCCCCCGCCCCCCCCACTATGAGCTTCCTATACCAATTCCAGGTCCAGTCTCTTACCCTAACCCCTATACATACATACTATAGATATATTTATTATTGTTCCTCCTATTTTAAAGTATACTCTTTGTGAGTAGGACTTATTTGTAGATATACTCCCAGTATCTAGCACATAGAAGACACTTAATAAATACTTATTGATTGCTGCACATAGACAACAGACAAAGTGGTCCCAGAATTAAAAAGGAGGACTGGCTTTATTGTATTTCATAATCTAGAAAAGTATTACATAAATCCTCCAGATCCAAACTGGTATAAAAGATAACATGCAAGAAATGCATCATTGGAAAAGGAGGTAGGCTGGTTGTATAGTGAAGCCTAATAGATGGATGACTGTGTTAAGACCTAAGGAAGTCCTCTAGAACACTGAATATCTGCATGGAATAGAATCCTGTTGGTGTAGGTGTGCACAGGCTAGAACTGGACAGATGGAGGGAGCACACAGTTTGACGAGACTTTTCATGAAATTCTCTGAAGTACTGACAAACTGGAACTTGTTCAGGGAAGCTGGAGACCCCCCCCCACAAGGATCAACTGAAAAAATTGGGGGAAATTTAGTCTGAAGAGAAAACTCTCTGGGGATCTATGATAGCTGGTTTTAAGTTCTTGTGGAACAAGAAAGAGAGAAAGGTTAAAGCTCAGTATATGGAGAAAGAACTTGAAAAAAGCTGTCCCAAAGTGGGTGTCCTAGGAAGAAGTGGGTTTCCCATTAATGAAGTATTTCCAAATGGAAATAACCACAATTAAGGATATTATAGATTGGATATCTATTTAGGTTCAGGCTAGATTAGAGAATCTAGGATTCCTTCCAAAAGATTCTGTAAATATTCTTCTGAGGACTGACTCAACATACTCAAACCATGTCAGTGAATCCCCAAATACTCTTTAGATAAAACATTTGGTTAAAAACCTCCAGTTATACATTTAATTAATAGTTAGAGTCAAAGTAGGAAAGGATGAGAAAACATGGGATCTAGCTAGACCTTGTTTGGGGGACAATATTTATTACAACTTTAAAGGTCTGCTTATGTATACTGATATAAAGATCAGATTGAGGGCAAATCTTTTTCTTATGTTATTCAAAAAACCTTGCATGTAAGAGAAAGAGATGAGACACAAAGACATACCAGCAAAGAACAGAGGGGAACTATTTAAGAATTTTTTTTTCTTTTTTGAAATATGACAAATTGTGTTCTCTGGAGGGAAAATCTGGATATTCTGAACAAATTTTAAAAAACTAGTATCAAGAAAAACAAGTTTAGGGGGCAGCTAGGTGGCGAAGTAGATAGAGTACTGGCCCTGGAGTCAGGTGGACCTGAGTTCAAATCTGGCCTCAGACACTTAACACTTACTAGCTGTGTGACCCTGGGCAAGTCACTTAACCCCAATTGCCTCACTTAAAAAAAAAAAAAAGAAAGAAAAACAAGTTTATATCTTACTTTTACAGTTTCCACATCTCCAGCTTTTGCAGCTTCCAGCAACTGTCTATCTGCATCTGAATTACTCAATGGGAGCCCCTCTAAAAAAAAAGAAAAAATAGTTAATTCCTATGTAGAACATAAGAAGTATCGATCAGTTTGTGTCCTTTTTGTTTTTTTCCCCTGCCTTTCTTCCAGCATGTAGGGTTAGAGGGGACTATGCTATATGAAAATTTCAACAGTATTATTTTAAATCCCCTACATGTCTAGATATAATATGGTTATGTGAGAATAAATGATCACATCTAACTCAATAACCAAATAACCACAGACAATATGGCAAATGGAGGCCTACTGTATAACTTAAATTAATATAAATTATCATTACAAATAATTTGAAATCTCATTAAAAAGTTAAACTAGTATTTTCAAGTATGACTTCTTTCCTTCCCTCCCCATGAACAATAATACTGTGCTACCTTCTACCCCACAAAACTTTGGCATTTGAGTAAATTTCATATATGATATATGGTTAAGTTAAATGGGTCATTCTAAGCAGTCTCAGTTTAAAAATCAGTCAGTCCACAATTATGCATTATGCAACCTCCCCACATTTACTTAGATATTATGCAAGGAGAACTGGGTCAAGGACAGACCACTGATTGTTTTCGTACTGATGATGAAAGGGTCTGGTATCCAGGTAACTGCATTGTAGGGCATACAGTATATTGAGAACAGGGTGTGACTGAGAAGAACCTGTTCACCATCTTTTAACAAGTTGTTTCAAATGAACAATGGGGGTGCAACTAAGATCCTGGCAGGGCTCCCTAGCAGTAACAGAGTCAGGAATAGTACAAAGTGTTTCTAAAAGGATAAGAGACTCTCTCTGTAAACTGCATCCCATGTGAACTAAACCAAAGCCACCTGCATTTATTTCTTGTAAGAAGATCCTAAAAATGTGGAGGGTAATATTTTTCGTCTTCTTATCTTAAATCTCCTTAGGAAACTTTTTTTGAAATTCATGGCAGTGGGAAGTAATCTTGCTCTAACTGACTACTTTTCTGTCAGATATTCTAGGTGAGTAGATAACTGATCTAAATATTTAAATAGTAAAATAAGAGCTTAAATAAATAAAAGTTAATATAAATCTATTTAATGTTTCCTGAATGTTTACTAAATGGCAAGGCATTGTGCTAGGTGCTATACCTCTTATACACAAGTATATAGGACAGATATAAAACAAAGAAAGACCTTCCATTGTTTAGATTAGGATAATATTTATCAAAATTGCTGTTCCATTCAGAAATCCTAATGAGCTTTAAGGTATCAATTAAAAACTGGTCATTTACCTAAGCAATCAACTTTAAGAGGATAGACAATAACAATTCAAATTTTAATTAGCACCTAGGAAGATTTGGTCACTAAATATACCGATCTGGTTAGAGAAGAAATGGAAAACAAATTCAGGAATTGTCTTCTTTGACTACTTCTACATTTGAGCTAAAAGACACGTAGATTCATTTAAAAGACCAGATATGCTTTCTTTTTAAAGGTCATATGATAAAATATTTCATACCCTGAAGAAGTTGCTGCACATTTTCATTTCCCATTTGTAAAGCTGTGAAGCCTTGAAGAGATACAATTGAAGGGTCACATCCATAGCTCAAGAGAAGTCGGCATGTCTGCAAATGACCACAGTGTGCAGCTCTATGGAGTGAAGTCTGACCGAGATTATCTAAAGCATTAACCTTAAAAAAGCAGAAAAGATTCCACTGAGATTGCAGAGTGACATTAAAAGCCAAGAAAGAGAAGCTAATTTATTTATTTTTAATTAATTCCATGCTGCTTCTTTATTAAGTGGTCTTACATAGCCTTTAGTCCCAGCAAACTTTTTAAATCAATCTACAGCAAGATTTCATTAATGTACAAATGTTAACTATAAATAAATAATTCTCTATTTAACATTAAGATTTTCTTCTTTAACAAAAATATTTTAAACTTTGTATTGGCTTATCCAGGGTTACTATTTAATTATGTAAAGGAACATTACTAACTATATGATTTGTATTTTGGGAGGAATGGGGAGATGACTATGTAAAAGAAACAATTAAAGCTCATGAATGAACAACTAGGATATTCTGAGAAATCAGCCAACTATTTTATGCAATAGGTGGTCACAACTAGTCATAGGAAGCATGTCTCATGATCTTCAAATGAGACTACAACATAGGTTGCTTTTTATTTTCACTGGAAACTAAAAAGGAAATGTATAAAATGAAGTTTCTGTGAACTGGAAGCCTAATCCAAGGCAATTATGATAACTCTAAGTAATATTCAATACCAAGTTTCCATTAAATCATTCCCAAATGAAGACCTGAATGGGCTACCCTTTCATTCTGTATCTTCCACCAATTTAAGCATCAAATATTTTGATACTTTATTAAGCCAACTACTTTAAAAGTAACTACCAAAAAATATATATAGGATGGGGGCAGCTAGATGGCGCAGTGGATAGAGCACTGGCCCTGGAGTCAGGAGTACCTGAATTCAAATCCAGCCTCAGACACTGAACACTTACTAGCTGTGTAACACTGGGGAAGTCACTTAACCCCAATTGCCTCACTAAAAAAAAAAAAAAAAAAATATATATATATATATACACACACACACACACACACATATATATATATATATATGACAAGATGAAACAGATATAATGTCATTTAGTCAATTACAGCAGAAGAAATCTAGATTGGACTTTAGTAAGTACTTTCAAAAAATAATCTGTGGGACTTTGGAAGGCAAGGCAGAAGAGAATGAAGCACTTATTTGGGAATATTTCAATATTAGAGCAGGCAGATTTTGGGGAAAGATTTTAATACATCCTTGTTTGGGAACAGAAGGAAGTTCCAGATGGTAGTCTACTATCCCTTCTAATGTGAAGTAATGATCTGCAAACAGTACACTGCAATTTATCATTTACTGATTATTATTTTAAAAGGTTATTGGGGGGGGCAGCTAGGTGGCGCAGTGGATAGAGCACCTAGCTGTGTGACCCTAGGCAAGTCACTTAACCCCAAATGCCTCACTAAAAAAAAAAAAGGTTATTGGGACACAAATATTATTTTAAGTCTTAAAAGGACAAGAATATAGCCTTTTGTACACACATGTCTATCAAAACAAAGTTTCCTCCAAATAGATAGCTAAGAAGGCAGCTAGGTGGTGCAGTGGATAAAGTACCAGCCCTGGATTCAGGAGGACCTGAGTTCAAATCCGGGATCAGACACTTGACACTTACTAGTTATGTGACCCTGGGCAAGTCACTTAACCCTCATTCCCCCCCCCCCCCCCCCCCGCCCCAAGTCTATTAAAAAAGACAGCTAATTTAAAGTTACTGATAATGCTCCTACTGAAACCACCTTCATACCTTTTCTCATATAATTTAGGCCTCTATACCTCCCCTCTTAGACTACAATAGCCCTCTTGTCTCTTTGTCTCCCCCGGAACTTAATTTGGATAATATCATTATTATTATTATTATTTGGATAATATTATCTTAATAATCTTCTTAAGGGGGCAGCTAGGTGGCGCAGTGGATAGAGCACCGGCCCTGGAGTCAGGAAGACCTGAGTTCAAATCCAGCCTCAGACACTTGACACTTACTAGCTGTGTGACCCTGGGCAAGTCACTTAACCTCAATTGCCTCACCAAAAAACAAAAAACCCCCAATATTCTTAAGCACTGTGGGATAGTAAAAACAAATAAACAAACAAACAAACATTGGAATTAGAACCAGGAGAGGCTAGGCCAAAGTTCCACCTCCAGCATTGTAATGGCTTTTATTAAGGCTCAGCTCAGGTGCCCTCTCCTCTATAAGGCCTTGCTTGAAGCTCCTTGTCTGAATTCTCCTTCCACCCCTGAAATGACTTTGTGCTAATTTATCTGTGTATATATAGTATACTGCAGGGACTTATGGTTTCCTTGTCTTTTCAGCACTGAGCACGGTACCCAGCATTTAGAAAGTTCTTTAATATAAAATGCCTTTTGAAATCAATTTGATTGAAAGAGATACCTTTGCTTCATGCTTCACCACTACTTCAACAACATCATTATGAGCTTTTTCAGATGCCACATGCAGAGGAGTCAAGAATCTTTAGAGGAAAAAAAAAAGTCAGTGAATACACTTGCCAGAAAACTCCATTTGACGTATTTCTGAAATCAGACTTACTCTTTTGTTTTTTCATTGATGTTCGCTCCCTTTCTTAGTAACAGTTCACAGACTTGTTTTCTCTTGGGATATGGAGATGCAGCAGCACAGTGCTAAGTAATTTAAATTGCAACATAATCAAGGATTATAATTAACTACATTATTACTTAAAATGTGTTTTTAATAATACTTCCTCAAAATTTCACTCTCTATACTCTATTTGGTAGAAATGAATAAGGATAACAGTTCTTAAAAAAACCAAAATCCTAAAAAATTGTACTAGGCTGACTTTAGCTACTTGTTATTCTGGCCTGCTTTTCCTATTTCCTTCATATCTTGGGAGAATTCTTATGATAGAGATTGGCTAACACATATGGGTATGGCTAAAATGAAGAGTATGATCAACCCTCCTTTTCAGATTGTTATAATTTGTTGTATATAAAAATACAAAAGAAATAAAAAAACTTTCTTCCAAATTTGGGATGACCTATGCAAGACATCATAACTGCTTTCATAGGGAGTAAATTTTGCAGAACTTATATTCCTGGCTCTCTAACAGTGGCTGCAGACTGGGAATCTCAGAACAGGTGTCTGGCTAGTCACATCCTAGATGGTGCTAGAAATAGCTTGTCCTTTGGGGTCTGAAGCCAGAAAGAAAGGAAGGCGTTATGTGAGTATAGATTTTCTATCAGTTAAAGGTTTCTGTACTTATAAAATCCCAAGTTTTTATAAGGGGAAATTTAAAGTTAGTTTATATACTGGGCATCATGACCTGTACCCTGAAATAGATGGTATTCACACTGGTCTAAAATCTTAGAAACAAATGATTTCATGGAATTTTGATGTAAATTAATGGCTAATTCCAATAAGTAACAAAAAGGTATCAAAAAGAAGTTTCCAAATTATTTAAGTAATACTCTTATAAAACATGGCCAAGAAAGGAAATTTTTAACAATATGACAATACACTGAGCATAAATAACAACCAGCTAATATTAAATATATAAGGTTTCAAAAGCCTGGTTTTGGAGACAATGAAAGCTATACTGCAGTATGCTTAGTTCCGTATTTTAAATCACTGTTCTTAAAAAACAACAACCCTCAAACCAAAACATATATCTAAATTATTACCAATGCTGTTTCATGAGTTTGGGGATGCTTGAAATTCACTATCTCCAGAGAGAGATGTTTTTTGATTCGAGCAACATCAGCTTCTCTTGCAGCCTGCAGCAATGAATGGCCTTTGAATTCATCTAGAAGAAAACCATGTGAATTTCAAAGAAAATTATGAAACATTGTGGGCTTTTTTTAGTGAAAATATATTTTATTTTCCTTAAAATTACTTTCTAGACCATTAACAAACACCTGGAAGAAGGTTCTAAGAACATCCCCAATCCAAGAAAATAGAAGACTAATAATGGTCTGTCTCATCAATACCCTCTTTTTTTCAGGGGCCAGTTTTAATTCCAACTCAGCTCTATGGAAGCTTTCTGCTTTCAGTAGACTTGGATAACTTCAAAACAAGTTCAGTTCAGAGAATCCTGATGAAACTCTCTAAAGCATTTTTGATTAAAGAAAGAATATATCAATAATGTTTGACCTCTTCACCAACAGGCATAGAAAAAATACCTTTGCACTTTTTAATCAGTAGGTGACTTTTGGGGGAACCAGTGGACTTATCCAGGCCCTTGTTCTATGCTACCACAGGAATGAACAAAATTGACATCGATTAAGTCATTTTTACTAAAAGGTGAAGTATTCACTTTTTATTATTCACCTATAGGTGAAGAGAGCAAGGTCCACTAGTAGCTGTCCATTCTATTAATTCGTATGGGAGCAAAGAACAAGGGCTTTGACAAGTTGAGTTTCCCCCAGAAGCCATGATTAAAAAGTAGCATTTTCTTAAGGTTCACTATAATTCTATTCCAATACTATAAAATTTCAATTGGGTAAATTTTAACTTGTGAAATCACTCTCTTTTATTATTTCCTGAGCCTTAGGGGATATGTGAACATTCCAAACATATTATCTGATTTATCACCTATACTGTGCTTAAAGGTGAACATATACTTCAGTGATGAGCAATGGAAAATGAGACTTCAGGACCATTTTTAGCTATCCCAGACGTGTTAAATAATATTATAAAAATAGTTCATAGAAATGATAAAGATGTAGAGTTGGAGGAGACTTTAGAGATCCAGTCCAATTCCCTCATTTTACTGGTGTGGAAACTGAGGTCCAGAAAGTTTGAATGACTTGCCAGAGGTTGAAAAAGTATTAAGAAGCTGAGCCAGGATTCAAGCCTGCACCCTCTGACTCCAATTTTATATTAGGAATGAAAGAACTCATTGGTGTTATTTAAAACAAATTGAGGGGCAACTAGGTGGTGCAGTGGACGAGCACTGGCCCTGAATTCAAGAGGACCTAAGTTCAAATCCGGCCTCAGACACTTGGCACTTAACTAGCTGTGTGACCTTGGGCAAATCACTTAACCCTAATTGCCTCACCAAAATATAATAAAATAAACAAACAAAAAAACAAACAGAAAAACAAATTGAGGAAATTGTTTTAACCCTAAAAATCTCATCATCTTCAACATAGATACATGATTCATAAAACTCATTTGAAAAAAAGTGAATATATTTAAATATTTTCATAAACTGAGCATCAGAAGCATCATTCCTTCAAGATATTTTAGTTTTTTTGTTTCAAGGAGATGTTCCTGAGTTTTAACAGGTGCTACTATGCAAGGGAAAAATCCTAGATACCTATGATAAACGAAAATGTTCTATATATTAAAAATGTTAAAAGTGAATAATTTTAGCAAAACCACAAGCATCCTAGTTTAACATTCATCAATATATACTCACAAGCTAATCTTTCTTTTAGCTGAGGTGTGGGAGCCAAATCAATGGCACTCTTATTGTGACAATTTAGGAGGGTTGGATCTGCACCATAACTTAACAGGAGAGAACACACTTCGACTCTATTCTTAGATGCGGCTTCATGTAAAGGTGTGAACTGCCACAAATCCATCGCATTCACACAAGCACCATGCTAGAAATAAAGCACATATTTAACATTTAGTTTTAAACACAGGTTGTGGTTATTAGTACTGTAAAATATTTTTAGGGGCAGCTAGGTGGCACAGTGGATAAAGCACCAGCCCTGGATTCAGGAGTACCTGAGTTCAAATCTGGCCTCAGACACTTGACACTTACTAGCTGTGTGACCCTGGGCAAGTCACTTAACCCCCATTGCCCCGCAAAACCAAAAAAATATATATATTTTTAGCTATTTCCAAGAACTTTTAAGCTGATTACTTGAAACTGGGAACACCTTTCCATAAAAATGACATTATATAGGTTCCCATAAAGCCCTAAATGCTTAATTCAGAAAATAGCTTATACATGCCTACCCCCACCCCCCTACACTCCTCTCTCTTAAGGTTAAGAGGTCATCCCAATTCAACCTTTCACCTAATGCAGTACTCCAATACACAGCATTCCTCTATAGAGCAATTTGGCCGACAATATTCTGCTTACATGCTCCATGAGGTTATTCTGTTGTTGGATAGCTGTAGTTGTAAGAAAGTTACTCATATTAAATGAAATCTGCCTCCTTTTAAATTTCTACTCATTGTTTCTTCTGTTCTCAGGAGCAAAAAGATCAAATCACTTCCTCTTAAGTATGAGAGCCCTTGAAATTATTCTGAAGATGGATAACATGTCTCCTGTAAGTCTTCTCTTCTCCAGGCCATATGCCCCATAATATCAGTACTTTCAAACATTCCTGATATGACATCATCCATATACCTTTCTTTTGATAGGTATCAATATATGATTTAAATAAATGTGGCGTCTTAGAAAATGGCTGGGGAGGTGAGGAAAGGTACAAAAATAATTAAGTGGGAGAAAGGAATATATAAGAATCAGGGTAGGGAAGAGGTATGCAGAAACCATGAGGCTAGCCCTTTAGCCTTCAAAAGATGGGAATTTAGATGCCTACCACAGATTCTACACCCTCAGGCTAATACAATCAAAGGACTTAGAACTGGAAAAATTCTTAGTGATCATCTAATTCAACTCCTTGATTTTACAGATGAAACTGATGACCAGAAGTTATGTAACTTGCCCAAAGCCACAAAGGCAGGCAGCAACAGAGCCAAGATTTGAATCTAGATCTTGCCTCTCAACCAATGCTCTGGTCATTTTTCCACAGCTGCTCTACATAAAAGATAGGTTTAAGACACGGACTACCTTTAGTTTACAACAGTCTGGATTATTAAGTGAATAAAAACAAAAGCACATTTTTGAAAACAACAAACAAAATTTGTCAATGATTTTTAAAAACACATTGAGTTTCTTGATGTTTATGGACTTCAGTAAGGATTGCCTATGTTTTAGGAGTTCTAAAATTTGAAATATTGTCATAAATTATACATCCACAATCACAGGAAGTCAATTTTGTCTTTATATTATAAATTATAAAGTATATATATATATATATATATATATATATATATATATATATATATATATATATATATATAAAACGTATGTGTGTGAATTTGGGTAGCTCTTCTGTCCCATATTAAGTTACCATCTTAAATGTATTATAAAGAGTTTTATAAATTGTAACTGTAGGACAAGCCATGGCGCACAGTGGACAGCCTCAGAAATAGGAAGACCTAGGTTTAAGTCTTGCCTCTGACACATACTGTTTGTGAACCACTTAACCTCTCGGTGACTAAGGTAACTTTTGGAAAACACAGGCCTGGACACATAAAACACAAAAAACAAGTTTTAGAGTGATACAAAGGAACTAACCTTCACCAGAAGTTCTGTTACTTCGTAATGACCATAGGAACAGGCATTGTGTAGTGGCACCAGATCTCTAAGATTTGACAGAAATATCTGTTGTTACATATACTATTTCACACACTTATGTTAACCTCATAAATTTCTACATTACAGTTTAGCCTAAGTACCATATGTGGAAAATTTCAGAAGCAAAACTACTTTTGAATAACTAGAGACATTAAAATCAACTCATTTTGAAAGAGGGTTTACATAAAATAAATATCACATCTACTCTAAGCTAAACAGCAAAATTAAAACAAACTTATAAAAATATTTTGAAGCTATTCAGGCTTTTTCCTTGATGGCCTGAAAAAATAAAACAATTTTCTCTTTTGATATGAATCACCTTATTCTGATTAACTTAAACCATGGCTAATTAATGGTCTTAATGATTTTGAATGGCTCCAGTTGGTCCTCTCTCTGCTTGAGCAGGGTCCATCTGTAAATAGTGGTAGGCCCTCACCTCCTGCTTCCTGACTTGAATTAATAAAATTTCATACCTATCATTAAAGAAGGAAAGTTTCAAACATTAAACCCATCAAACTTATATGCAATACTGTTAGGCAAAAAGAGACCTAAATGCTACAGGACAACATGGAGGATTGCTTTCATCTTCTATCAATAGGAATATATAAGATTCACAGAAAATACAGAGGATGCTGCAAGAAGAGCCTAGAAAAACAGATTATGGAATTCTAGCCCATTGCTACCAAAACAAGTTAACATATGTAAAAGTACTTTGTAAACCGTAAAGCATTAAATGAATGCTAATATAAATAATAAAATAATAGTAACAACAACAACAATAAATATTCTTTCTACCACTGCTACAACCTCCTTGGCCAAGGATCAAAGAAGCACAATAGACTTCTGTGGAATACATAAGAAAGAACTATGTAGAAGTCAAACAAAAAAGGTTAATGATACTTCATAATCCAAAGGTTTTTCTTATCCCTCTGTCTCTACTGGTTCTATTTCCTCTTTCATTTCCTAATATGGCCACGCCCAAAGGTACAACTGGTCTCCTATCTCAAGTTTTATGTTGCACCATTCCCACACTAATTCTTTTCCAAGCATGACATGAAACTCACAGTTCTCTGAACATTTCTGTCTCTGAATCTTTGCTTATGCTATTTTTTCCTCACAAGAAATACTGTCATCTCCCCCTTGTTGCTGTTCTAAGAACTATCTTTCCCCAAGGTTAAGCTCAAAATTCAACTGTTAGTTTTCAATGATTACTGATTCAGCCGAACTTTAATGTTTCTACTTGTACTATTCACTCTTATGTACCTTTTAACGTATATATTCTAGCTCCTGAACTAGATCATAAACTCCTCTAGGGAAAATACTTTATTTTATCTCATATATTTACCACAGCCAGCACAATGCCTTGTAAATACATAGTAGACAACTTTTCATATTAAAAAAATCTTACTATGTTATAAACACTAAGAAATAAATTTGTGTAACTTCTTTATGGAACAAACTCAAAAACCAAAATAAACTACAGAAAACTTTCAATTTCATTAATGTTGAAATTGAATATTAAAATCACTCACAAGAGAAACAAAAAACAGCCTAGTGTGACAATGGGTGAATAGCTAAACTTTATGTTTAATATGATGGAATAGTATAATATAATTAAGAATAAAAACACAAAAATGTATAAAGTGAAGAAAGCTGAATCAGAAGATTGGTGTGCACATCCCTATTCAAAGAAAAACAAATATAACATTATGGTGTACAAGTATATACAGGCAATGTAAGGCTGAGGAGGAGGGAATAACTAAAAAAGCATTATGGATATCAAGATACTGCAGTTCATTTTTTAAGTATAAATAGGTGCAACTAGTTTTGTTATTTTAAAAGCCATGATTTAAAAAAAAATTCTCTATATAAAGATTTTAAAACCTTTTCATTCTTATAATGTAGAAAATTAAAACAATCTTACCCTTTGTCTTTAGCATGTACATCAGCTCCATGTTGTAATAACAGCTGCACAATCTTAACTCTATTGTATCCTGCTGCTAAATGTAATGGAGTTGACTGAAATAGTAAATTAGATTAATATTAATCTATCAAAATAATAATACTGGATAAACTAGGTACATCATAATAAAGTATAAGGAATTAACTATCAATAAAGACAAGGCAGAAGAGGTTCTACAACTGCAGTTAAGTTAAAGAGGATATACCAAAGCCACAAGTTAAGATATAGGGGACAATGGTATATAATACTTGAAAAGTCCGATAAAGTAAGCAGTTATACCAGGTCAGTTTTACAAATTAGGTTTTTAAAAGTCCATTAGAAATACTATATATGGGGGCAACTAGGTGGCGCAGTGAATAAAACACCAGCCCTGGATTCAGGAGGACCTGCGTTCAAATCCAGCCTCAGACATGTGACACTTACTAGCTGTGTGACCCTGGGCTAGTCACTTAACCCTCACTGCCCCACAAACAAACAAACAAACAAAGCCAAAGAAATACTACAGACACTAAGCAAGTTTGCTATTAACTTTTTTTGTTAATGTAAAGTAGACAAATGAACACCAAATACTGGGAGTATCACAAATTTTGTGAGAATTTTATACTTGGGCTTGATATTTTCTTTAAACAAAAATTTCTTCTTTGCTAAAACTGTTTAAAACTTTTAACCATAAGATGAACACATTTATAAAAAACAACTTATTTATTGCAAATGAATAAACAAGTAATTTGTATATAAATGGAAATACCTTTCTTCCATCACTCGCATGACAATTGACATTTAATGGTGTAAGTAGGGCCATCATTTTTTCCTCATTGCCACTCCTATAACAGAAAATACTTTAGTAATATACACATACTTTGTGAAATCTTAACTTCACATACACACAAACATCTATAGGAAAAAACCCCTATTTTTTCCAAGTTAAGCTTTTAAAAATTTCTAAAAATGTCATAACATATACATTTACTTTATCTTACCTAGCACTTTCCAAGAGTTCATCTTTCTTATATTCACCTGCGAAAAATGAAGAAGTTACTAATTTTCTGGCAGAAGGCTTTTTATCGAGATAAAGTCATTGAAAAGTGAAAAAAAACCCCAACTAATTATATACTTCTTGGTTACATTAATACCTCATTTATCTACAGGTTAGTTATCAGGTAGTCTTAGCTATTTAATTGCACCTTTAAGAAGTAAGCACAAAGAAATTTTATTTAAAGAAGATCCCTTCCAGGTTTAGAAAAAGTCTATTTACTATTAATTTAAATATGGTTTTAATAAGCTTGATTATCAGAAGATGACACATAACAAGAAGAAATAGCTAACACCTAAGGAAGAAATAAAATCAATAAAAAGCAGATCCCAAATGCATAGCAGTCTAGGACTATTCTACAAAAATATAAGTAGCACTATACATCTCAATGGTCCCCCAAAGACATCACTAAATTCTAGCAAGTAGAAAAAGTAACTCATATTCACTATAAGTAGCCTATAAGTCACCTCCCTGCTCACCCCACTACCCCAAAACTCACATCATTAGATCCTGTTCAACAGGTAACACATTTTAGAAAAAAATCCATTAATTTTTTTAAAGGTGCTTAAAAGAATAAGTTTCAGTTGTTGGAAAAAGTAACTTAAATGGAACAGCTTATTTCCTCACTGTGCTACCAAAAATGTGTTATTTTGGGGGCAGCTTGGTGGCGCAGTGAATAAAGCACCGACCCTGGATTCAGGAGGACCTACCTGAGTTCAAATCCGGCCTCAGACACTTGACACTAGCTGTGTGACCCTGGGCAAGTCACTTAACCCTCATTGCCCCAACAAAACAAAAACAAAAAAAAAGTCAGTTTGAGCTATGAATAAAAAATACCTTGAGTAAGAACTTGGAGAATAAATTTTTCTACAAGGTGTCAATGATATAACATCTATGCCGGAACTAATTTAAAAGAAAAAGATGTTTTGGCTCCTTTCAGAAAAGAATTACATATTTTAACTGCCAGTATAGTATTATTTCAGACAGTATAGATATTATACTGTCTTAAAAGGGTAGATAAGGTCATTAACTCTTGGGGAGGGTGTAGGGTGAAAACAAGGACCATACCCACTCAGCATCGCCAAAAAGTATTAACTAGGCTTGGAATTTCAGAAGACATAGTTTCTAGCTCTGGCCCCGTACTAGACTGCCATCTTGAACAAGATGCTTAACTATATTAAACTGTTGTTTCTTCATTTAAACAATGTGGTCAGTGGTACTTGTTTTATAGATCTCCTAGGGCTGTTGTGAAATGAGATAATATGTAGTGTTTATAATACATTCATGCACCAGGTATTACCATTAAGGGGAAAAAACCTATTTACTGAAGACTTTGTTCTTTATGTTCATTCTGAAATATTAGAATAGACCAGTGCCGTACCTGTCAATACTGCTTTTGCAGATGGGTCTGCCAAATCCAATGCTGTCCTTCCATCTGTATTACGAATGGTTGGTTCAGCTCCATGCTGCAAGAGGACTGCAAAATGGCAGATATTTTTCTAATGAGAAGAACTTGATGGTTTTGCATTTAGAAATTAGTATTTTCAAAAGGTCTGGACCAGACAAAGCCTTGAAGATGCTCAAAGGTTGTCTTAATGACATTACTATAAATTCCATACTTGTTTATTATGCCTGACATATTAAATATCTATTCAAAGACCTATAGGCCATTTATGTATTAAGTATCCTAATAAACTACATTTGTATAAAAGCAAGAGTCTAGGATTCAAATATTACCATATGAAGATCCCTCTCATCTAATGAATCAGATGCATCAAGCAAAATTTGCTTATAAATTTAATTTCTCTAAGTGATCCTAATTCCACAATAAAATCAGAAATGTATTTTGCCGGAAAGAAAACAAAAACAACTATTGGTCTTTTAGTCTATCTTTCATCACTAGCTGAAAATCTGTATTCTGGTGGTATAGATAATGAAGAAAAGGAGAGATGGGCCCTGTTAACCAAAGTCTTCATAACAGCCCTTATAATCAAATTGAAGAGCTTCATGATACTTAAATTATCTTATGTAAACTAGCCTGATGCCCTTAGGGTAAATTGTTCATAAATTAGAATGATATGGGATGCATTTCAGTTATTATTTAACTGAAGCTTAGGTGTTTAATTCCAACAAGCTGGTTTTACCTTCTAGCCCCAAAGGTTTCAGACATTTGCATAAATGGAACATTTTCTTCTAGGTCCAAGTTTACTGGTACTTCTCTTTCATCACTAGAGTCATTTAGTTTAGACAGGTTCAGTGGAACAAAAAGCAAACTAAGAAGCTCTCAAGTGTAAAACAGCAACAGGGAGACCATTCTCTCTCTCTCTCTCTCTTGCGCGCGCGTGTGCGCGCGCACACGTTACCAACAGACCATATTCTTTTATTATTCATATATTCTTTTGAAATATCTCGGCTCTTTCACTTTGGGTCTTTGTATCCCTATAAATCTTGGCACAGAGAAGGAATTTAATGAGTGCTTGTAGACTGGCTATCTTTTTTTTCTCCAGAACCATTACCTAGGCTCTCAGCATCTTATTTTTTATTAAAATTAAGTCTAGGGGCAGCTACGTGGCACAGTGGATAGAGCACTGGCCCTGGATTCAGGAGGATCTGAGTTCAAATCCAGCTTCAGACACTTGACACTAGCTGTGTGACCCTGGGCAAGTCACTTAACCCCAATTGCCTCACCAAAAAAAAAAAAAAAAAAAGTCTAGCAAAATTTAAACATAAATCCTGAATGAGGATTCTTCAAGGAAGTAAATGATTACCTATGCAAACATCAATCTTTCCTTTAATCGCAGCTTCATGGAGGGGAGTATAATTCCAGTTATCCCGAGCATTTGGATCTGCACCATGTCGCAACAGGAGATTGACAACTTCGGCATGACCAAAGGAGCAGGCATTATGGAGAGGAATAAGACCCCCATCATCACGAGCTTGGACATTAGCGCCATTTTGTAACAAATACTCAACTACATCTTTCCGACCAAAACCTAGGAGAAAAGCACATTATGTGAAAAACCTTTAGATGCTGTATACAAAAGCAAATTCTCAAAATGCTGACTCATTTGAAAACTTATTTTTAATACCTATATCAATATACTTTTAAAAATATTCACTTTTGACTTCTTGCCAAGATGGCTGCCTGAATGGGAGGCAGACTGCCCAGTTCCCACAGACCTACTTTAGCAAAATCCTGAAATTCCTACCAGAGTAGTGATCAAGACATCCAATGAGAAAATACTTCTCCCACCACTGAACTGCCTAAGAGGTCAAGGAAAAGGGTAGCCCTAACCATCTCTCCTCCTTTTCCCCCTCCAAAAAAAGCTAGCGTCAGCCCAACCTCTGAATATGTGACCAGAGACAACCAGAGGGACACATATGGAACTTGAAAGGCTCTCTAACTAAAGGCAGCCAAGAACAGAAAGCTGCCCTGAGAAAGCCTCAGGATAATAAAAAAAAAAACTCTTGGGATAGAAATGTTGAAAGGGTTTTCACAGCAGAGTAGATTCATACTAGGAGACACCAGGCCCAAGGGTTCTTAGGTCCCTAACAATTGGTGCTGAGTTGCCAGAGAAGGCCCTGAAGATCTAGCACTTTGAAGCTCAAAGATGCAGGGAGACCTAACTAGAGGAGTTGGAGGTCAGTTCAGGAACGCAGGGCAAGACCATTCCATTCAAAAACTCAGCAAGAAGTGAAGCCCAGCCCTGTCACAAAGCCTCGATTCAGGAATTAAAGCTGGAGAAATGAGTAATCAAAAAACAGTATAAAAATTATTGGAAATCTAGAAAGCCCCTGAAAGAGAATAACTCCATAACACCTTCAAGAAGACTAAAAAGATGAAAGAATAAGTACATAAGAGAAAATCAGTCAATCATTAAATATTTATTAAGCATCTACTTAATGTGCCAGGCACTGTGCTAAGCACTGGAGTTACAAAGAAAAAAAAAAAACAAAACCAAAACACAAAAATCCCCCAAACCAGAAAAAACCAGAAAAACAGTCTCTGCCCTCAAGGAGCACAATCTAATGGGGGAGATAACATACAAATTACTATGCACAAACAGGATAAACTGGAGATAAAATTTCAAGGAGAAGGTGTTAATAGTATTAAGGGGGATGAGGAAAGGCTTTCCGTAGAAGGTGGGATTTTAGCTAGGAGGCAGAGATGAGGACGAGGAGTATTCCAGAAATGGGGCACAGACAGTGAAAATGCAGGAGTCAGAAGATGGAATGTCTTGTTAGAGGAACAAACAGCAAAGATAGTGTCACTATACTGCAAAGTACATGGGAAGAGGGGGGAAAATATAAGAAAAAAGGAAAGGTATGAGGTAAAAGGCCAGAGGATTTTATATTTGACCATGGAGTTGACAGGGATTATCAGGAATTAACTGAGTAGGAAGTGACATAGTCAGACCTCTGTTTTAGGAAGATCACTCTGACAGTTGAATGAAGGAGAGTGGAGAAACCAATCAGCAGGCTGCTGCAACAGTTCAGGCATAAGGTGATGAACGCTTGCATCAAGGTAGTATCAGAGGAGAGAAGGGACATATGCTAGATGTTAGAAAGGTAAAGGTGACAGGTTTTGGCAACGGACTGGATGTGAGATATAAGAGATGATAGGGAGTCAAGGATGATACCTAGGTTTTGAGCTTGAGCAACTAGGAGGAACACTGCACCACCTAGCTGCCCCAAGATAATCAGTTTTGGACATGTTGAATTTAAGATGTCCAATAGATAGCTGGAGGCATTAGCCTGGAAAGCAATAGAGGTTAGGGCTTGATAGGCAGATTTAAGGATCAACAGCATAGATAACTGCTTCCATGGGAACTTATGAGATCAACAAATATAGTATAATGGGAGAAGAGAAGAGAGTCCAAGACAAAGCCCAGTAAGACACCCACAGTTAGCAGACTTGACTTGGATGAAGATCCTGCAAAGGAGACAGAGAAGGAGCAAGTCAGATAGAAAAAGATGCTGGAGAAAGTAATGTCATGAAAACCTAGAGAGAAGAGAGTATCAAAGAGAAGGCAACCAACAATGTCAAAGGTTAGAGAGGTCAAGAAGGAAGAGGACTGAGAAAAAGTCATTACATTTGGCAATTAAGAGATGAGTAACTCAACTGAATGATGAGGTAGAAAACCAGACTGGAGAGAGATAAGAGGAATAACTGGAGATGAGAGATAACAGGAAAGGAAGAGGAGGAACTTATAATAGATGGTATTGTCAGGGAGTTTAGCCACAAAAGAAAGAGATAAAGGAGAACAGTTATAAAGTGAGGTTTTTTGGTTTTTTTGTTTAAATGGGGAAGATATAGGCATGTTTGTAGGCAGGAAGGAAACAGACAGGGAAAGACTGAAGATAAGTGAAAAAGTAGAGATAATAGAAGCAATATACTGGAGAAAATGGGATAAAAAAAGGACCACTTGTGCATGTAGAGAGATGTACCTCGGCACAGAAGAGGGCCAACTCATTATGTGAGATGGGTGGAGATAGTGGCAGAGAAAGTGTCAAACCTTACTGAAGTAACGGACTCCCTGAAAACTAGAAAAGACCAAACATGACTTCATGAGACAGTAAGAAATATTAGAAATAAAACCGGGGCAGCTAGGTGGCGCAGTGGATAGAGTACTGGCCCAGGAGTCAGGAGTACCTGAGTTCAAATCTGGCCTCAGACACTTAACACTTACTAGCTGTGTGACTCTGGGCAAGTCACTTAACCCCAATTGCCTCACTAAAAAAAAAAAAAAAGAAATAAAATCAAGATAAAAAAAAGATAATGATTATCAAAATGATCCAATAAGGTCAAAAGTAGATAGATTTTTTTGGGGAAAAGCGTGGATACTACATTTCAAGAAATCCTAAATGAAAACGACTTAGATTTATCGGAAGCAGAAGGCAAAAGTGAAAATATAAAGAATCCACTAAGCATTTCCTGGGGTTGGGGTTGGGGTGGAATGGGAATGAGGGAAGACCAGGACCAAAAAGGAAAAGTCCCATAAATATCACAATAAAAATCCAGAGCTCTGGGTAAAAAAAAGAAAAATAACAACAATAAACAACAACACGACAAAACAAAACTCAAGTTTCCAAAAAAAAAAAAAGCAGTGTAAGTACCAAGGGATGTCAGGATCACACCAAACCTGAAAGCTATTACTAAAAATGAGAGATTTTGTTATACAATTATCCAAAAGGCAAGAGATAAAAGTCTTAAAACCAAGAATGATTAAATGGAAAGAAGTTTACTCCTACAGGTGAGAAAAATGGATCTCTAGTGTAATCCAAGACTTTTAAGCATTTCTGATAAAAACACCAAAGGTATGTAGGAGCTTTGAAATACAAACACACGAGTCTGAAGATAAATTTATTTGAACTGAAGGAATTGCATTCTAAAAAAGGAGAGAACAAGTGTCCTACTAGAACCTTAATGGTTTTTCATTTAACTCCTACTGAAGGAGTTAAATGAAACAAAACAAAACAAAACACCAAAAACCTGTATTCTTGAAGGTGGGATTGTTTCTAAGGACTTGAAGAGTCAAAAAAAAATAGGGCAAAGGGAATACAATAGTATAGAAAGGAGGAGGAGGAGGGGGTGGAACTTGTTATTTTTCTTGTGATTAGGGTATATGAGAAGTCTATACAAACACGGAGGACTTGGTAGGCATCAGATGAATTTCACTTATCTAAAACAGGCAAATGAGGGTGGAACAGACACATATAAGGAGTTTGGTATAGAAATACATCAAACTCAACAGGAAATGAGCAAGGAATGGAGGAGGGGTTGTATTACCAGGGAGGAAAATACAGACTTCCTGATTCTGAAGGGAAGAGAAAAGGGGGAGGGGGGGGCAAAGAACTACAATCTAAGGGAGTGCCTTAGATGCCTTTTAGACAACCGAACAAACTATGGTATGTGAATATAACAGAATATTATTGCACTATAAGTGCAAAGAACCTTAGGTAGTATGAACTGACAGTGAAGTGAGCGGAACTAGAACAATTTATACAAGGACAGCAACATTGTAAAGAAAAACTCTGAAAGACTTAACTCTGATCAATATAATGAATCTTTTTCACTGGGGGAAGAGGGGATGATGGAAGAGTTAGAAATAGTGATGTTAAAGATGAGAACATAGAAACTTTAAAAAAGAATGGAAGCAAATAGAAATTCAGAAGGAAGCACTGATAAATCAGGCCATTTGAAAGTTATGTGCAGAATTTTGTACATACACAAAGTAAACGGTATGAAAAGGAGATTCATGGTTTTATTAAGAATCCATGCTTTGCTTTTTTATTGTGAATTTGGAAACTTTTGATGTTAAAAATTCAGAACAAAAACATTTTTTAAAAATTCACTTTTGCATCTTTGATCATAAATTAGATTATGTCTTTTGAAGTCCTTATGGTTATTATGCTGCTACTTCATGAGCAAACCATCCATAACCTCAAGTGTGTGTATGGGTGGCTAGTTTCAACTGTGTCTAGCTCCAAGAACATCTGAAATCAGGGGGGCAGTTGGTTACCTTGTTAAAGGATCCTTTGTGTGGCTAATAAGTATCAGAAGCCTCAACCTTCAGGCTAGGAGGAAGAACACTGTATCTCCAAAGTACATCTAGTCCAATCCATACTTGAATAAATCTGCTTTATACTATATTTGATAAATGATCCTCAGAGGCAGCACTCGGAAGCAGACTTTCATTTTTGGGCTGCTTTAATTCTTTGGGAGTTTTTCCTTATATTGAGTTTAGGTTTGCCTTCTAACAAATTCTTCCTATTGCTCCTACTTGTCTTTTGGAGCCAAGCATAAGTCTACTCTCTCTTCCACATTTAAAATAATTTCCCCTCTTATTCACGGGCTATTATTTTTATTGTTAACATACTTTCACTTAAAAACAGCTTCTACCACCTGTTGAGATCTACATGTCTTTTTTTTTTTTTAAAGGCAATGGGGGTTAAGTGACTTGCTCACGGTCACACAGCTAGTAAATGTCAAGTGTCTGAGGACGGATTTGAACTCGGGTACTCCTGAATCCCGGGCCGGTGCTTTAACCACTGCGCCATCTAGCTGCCCTCTACATGTCTTTTAATGTATGATGGTTGCATAATGAATATAATGTACATGTTATTCGGGAAAAGTGCCAATATTTACTTAAAATGGTAAAATTAATGCTGATTACAGATACTGGAGGAAAACAGTTCATATTATAGTATTTTATGGATCTTCTCTCTCTTTTTACATTCCCTTCCTTGGTGAAAAGAATAGCTCACATTTTGTAGTGCTCTGAGATTTGCAAAATATTTTACATAGCTTGCTTCTATTTTCATCACTTTGAAGATGAAGAAACTGATGCTCTAAGAGGTTGTGATTTGACCATGGCACAGCTAGAGTCAGATGTAGTACTTGAATCAAGGCCTTCCAGACTCCAAATTCAGCACTCTATTCATTATACCATGCTGTACCTCTGATACTATCTAATCCAAAAGATTAAATTCTCTACATATAGAGGGCTCCCAAATATATAAAACCAGTTTTCTCCTAAATTCCATTTCTGTACTGACTCTGATGATTATTTCCACCTGGATGTCCCACTGTCATCTCAAACTCAACATGTCAAAATTAAACTTATTTTCTTTCTTGTATTTATTTTATCTGAAGACATGGTTTATTCTATCAGTAAACTCCTTAAGAATAAGGACTATTGGAGCAGCTAGGTGGTGCAGTGGATAGGGCACTGGCCCTGGATTCAGGAGGACCTGAGTTCAAATCCAGCCTCAGACACTTGACACTTACTAGCTGCGTGATCCTGGGAAAGTCACTTAACCCTCATTGTCCTATAAAACAAACAAACAAAACCCCAAAACAAGAATAAGGACTATTTAACTTTCATCTTTCTCTAACACCTAAGCACAACCCCTGGTACAGAATTGGAACTTAATGCCTTTCAGTTAACAAGCATTTATTAAACAGCTAGGTGGAACAGTGAATAGTGAAGGCCTTATAGTCAGGAAGACCCAAGTTCAAACCTAGCCTGAGACACTTACTACCTGTATGACCCTCAGTAAGTCATTTAACCTCTGTCTGCCTTAGCACAAAATGAAGATAATAATAGTACCTATCTCTCAGGTTTGTTGTTCCGATAAAATGGGATCATGTTTGTAAAGTACACTTCAAATCTTTAAGTAAGCAGCTACTATGTGCAAGGCACTGTGATAAGCACTAGGGATATAAGGAAAGGCAAAAGACAGTCCTAGCTCTCACTGAGAGACTGCATACAAACAATTATCTACACACAAGCTCTCTTTCTCTCTTTATGTGAGGTTAAGAATGAAGAATCAAGGATGACACTGAAGTTGTGATTCTGTCTAACTGGAAGGATGGTAGCCTAGATAGTAATAAGGAGAGTTTAAAAAGGTAGGAAGGGGTTGGTAAAAGATTAAGAGTTTGATTTCAGATATGTAGAGTTTGAGATGCCTATAAAGCATCCAATATGAAATACAGAAAAGGCAGCTTGGCTGTAACTCAGGAGAGTCATTTAATTTCCCCATTACTGACCTTCCCTGCAAACTTTCCTATTTCTGCTGATGGCACTACTATCTTCCCACTCACTTAAGTTGATAACTAGTCATGCTTGATTAATTCTCTCATTTTAATGATCTTAACAGTTTGCCAAATCTTGTTGATTTGTCTTCAAAATATCTCTGGTGTGTTCATTTTTCTCTCTTCATGGGTATATGATGCAGTCACACACTACATCAGGGCCTTTTCATCATTTGCCAGGATTCAATTTTACCAGCATTTATTAAACCCTCACCGTGTGTTAGGAATTGTGGATACAAAAACAAATATCAAATAGTCTCTGATCTATTGGAAAGAAAGCAGCATATACATAGATTAAGTAAATCTACCACAATGACAGCAAAATAAACTAGAGCATACATATGACCATGTCACTTCCATGCTTAAGTTTTTAGTGGCTCCTTATGGCCTCTAATATAAAATAAAACTTCAGGGGGCAGCTAGGTGGCGCAGTGGATAAAGCACCAGCTCTGGATTCAGGAGTACCTGAGTTCAAATCCCACCTCAGACACTTGACACATACTAGCTGTGTGACCCTGGGCAAGTCACTTAACCCCCATTGCCCAGCAAAAAAACAAACAAACAAACAAAAAACCTTTCAGCCTGGCATTTACAGGTCCTACACAATTGTGTTCCAATCTGCCTTTTTAGTCTTATTTCAGTCTTCTCTTTTCCACAGTCTACATTTTGAACAAATTTAATTACTAGCTAAGTTTTGAAGTCAAGCCTTTCATTTTTGACTAGGGATGTGACATACATCCCTATGTGTTTACACAGTCTGTCCCTTGTGTCTTAAATGTGTTCCTCCTCTAGGTCTCAGAATCCTTATCTTCCTTCGAGTTATTTCAGTTGCCACCCCCTTTTTGAAGCCTCCCTCTAGCCCCCATTTGTAACATTCCCTCCCCAAATTACCATAAGCATACATTTATGCATATTATATATGTAGATGTACATATGTAAAGGACACGTGTGTGTGTATACACACATATACCATAGCACTGTAGTAAAAAAATATGAAAGTTTTTTTAACAGTCGGTTAGGATGATTGAAAGACGCCAGTTTTTCTTTAAGGACCACCCTTTCTGGGAGGAGACCAATGGCATGAGCTACGCACGCCAGTGCGCCTGCTGCGCATGTCAGACTGCCTGCTATGCACTCGACTTCTGGGGTGCGAGCTGAAAAGGCAAGGAGAGAACGGAAGTGGGGCTTTTTTCTGTCTTGAATTGGTGCTCCTTTTTTGGTATGTTCTATAGTTTCCTGCAGGGGGAGCAGTTTCTGCTGATCTGATTCTAAACTTGGATCATCTCTAGTAGAAACAGCCATCTTGAGGACTCTCTCCATATGTGACAATTCAGAAACCCCTGCCACTTTGGCTTGCAGAGAATTGGGGAACCAGTTAAAACAATGTGGCATACCCCAAACTCTAGCAGCTTAAATACCTTAAAATTTAACAAGCATTTCCTTCCACAGGCAAAAGCACTGAAGCACATGGCCTAGTTTTCTGGCCCACCTCAATTTCTCCCACCCTTTCCTTACCCTATACCTATTTTTTTTTAATCCTTTTTGTTTTTTGTTTTATTTTGACTTTTGAAAGGTACTGAAAAGACCTGGAATTCACCACACCTTTAAGTTCTTTAAGAGCACAAAAGGGTGCTTAGCGAATCTTTTGCTTTTTATTTTTGGTTTTTGGTTTTGCTTTGTTTTTTTTTTTTTACTTTTGTTTCTTTTGCTTTTCTTTAAAAACCCGATTTTGTAAACTAAGTGACTTTTCAAAGGCATTTTAAGTATATGCTATTGAATATTGAATCTTGCTAATTGAAGTCTTATTTCTTTTTGATGAATTAATCACCACTTTAAGTATCTGCTACTGTTATACTAGAGAATTCATGTATAAGATGATGTGGTCTACTTGTTAAAAGAAGATTATGTAATAATGTCTAAAAGAAGATTATGTAACAATGTCTAATATAATCAGCTATTTACATTCGTTTATTATTTATATGTCATTATACTCTGGGTATGGTTTGGAATTATTGTATATATCACTAATATGTTCTCAGTTATGCAGCATAGCACACATTTTTACCATCATACTGTCTTTGGTGAAATTAATGAGATTTCGGAAGTATGGAAACGTATCATTTCAGAGACTAACTTGCTGTGAACTCTGATGCAGGCCCTGGAGAGAATATATGTGCAACAAAAGGAGAGACAGGAAGGGGCAGCTAGATGGCACAGTGGATAGAGCACCCGTCCTGGAGTCAGGAGTACCTGAGTTCAAATCCGGCCTCAGACACTTAACACTTACTAGCTGTGTGACCCTAGGCAAGTCACTTAACCCCAATTGCCTCACTAAAAAAAAAAAAAAAAAAAAAAGGAGAGACAGGTATACGTAAGTCCATGGTTTGCTTATGATGGTGACTATGTAGAGCACAATTACTAGGCACAGTCCAGTATTCATCCCCTCTCCCTCCTAATTTAACCTAATTTAACTGAACTTATTTATCTTTTTATCTCACTCAGTTGAACTCACCTGTGGCCTAGCACAATCACTGGCTGTCTCGGAACCATGAGATATGGTATGATAACCTTTCCATAACATTTTCAGGTGTCATGAACACATACTAAATTTGGCTTTGATCCAGACACATGGTGGTAAAAAGTGTTACACATTGCATAACTACCTCAACCCTCTATTACAAGTCTAACCATATAAAGGAGGGAATGTAATGCAATTTATTAATTTGATCATTGACAATGCTATGCTAAGGTTTAGTAAAAAAATACAGCAATTCAAACAGTTAAAGAAGATAATCCAGCTTTCTAGACCAGAGTCCAGAGTCCAGAATCCAGTTTTCCAGACCAGAATCCAGTTTCCTCCTGATGACATCTTACCACTTCAAGAAGACAAGAGAAATCAGAGACTCTATATGAACTGTTTTGTTTTATTAGCTTTTACTATCTCCTTTCTGTTATAATATACATCATCTGTAACATGTACCCTCTGCAGAGGCTCTCCCTTTGCAAGACTAATGTCAAAGCATTGGTTCATGAGAAAAAAAAAAATCGCCCCTCTGGACAAAACTTTCCTCTCTTCCTTTTCTATATTGTTGTTCACATTTTATTAGTTAGCAATAGTTATTATATTCTTTTTACTGTTCCATCAAGGAAACATTCCGTTCCTTGAGGAAGCAAAGGGGGGAAATGTAGTAAAAAAATATGAAAGTTTGTTTAACAGTCGGTTAGGATAATTGAAAGACGCCAGTTTTTCTTTAAGGACCACCCTTTCTGGGAGGAGACCAATGGCATGAGCTACGCACGCCAGTGCGCCTGCTGCGCATGTCAGACTGCCTGCTATGCACTCGACTTCTGGGGTGCGAGCTGAAAAGGCAAGGAGAGAATGGAAGTGGGGCTTTTTTCTGCTCCGCTGGTCTCCTGGCTGCGCTGCACAGACAGACTCGGACTGGAGTTTGACTTGGCCCGGCTCTCGGTTAACAGCACGCACTTGACTTGGTCTCTCTCCCCAAAAGTGGCCTTCGGTTTTGGTGAGTTTTATACAGAATATAGACTAAGCCTAGACTTAAGACGATTTGTATTGTATTTCTATTTTCCTATCCTTCTAATCAACATCACCTTGTGACTACCAAACAATAAAGGCTCTATCTAGAAAACCAGAAGCTTCTTCCATTTACTAGTCTGGGAGATAAATTAAGGGAAAAGTTAAGTAGGGGAGATTTATGATCTAATATCCAATTTTAATCTCACAGCACAGAGACTTTCATGCTGGATGAATGAAAAAAGAAAGGCATGTATCAAGCATTTGCTATATGCAAAGCACCAAACATACCAATAGAAAACAGATCATCCCTACTCTTGAGGAGCTCATTTTCTAACAGGGGAGACAAAGATACAGGATGGTTCAGTCACAGGAACTTAATAGATAAGCTTGTTGAAAAGCTGAATTATCTCCCTTGATCCTTGAAACAACCCTTTAAGGTACCAGGTAATTATTATCTCTGTATTCTTGAAGGGCAAGTCATTTAGCTTCTCTGGAGCCTCATTTGTAAAACTGGGAAAGCATCTTCACCTGCCCCCAAAGAATTGCTATACATTAAAACAGGATTTCAATATTGGCTATTTTTTGTGTACCTGTAATTAACATTAATACTATCAGTGATTGATTATGGATATGGAGGGTTAACAAGAAAAATTAAGATTTTGTTTGGCCAAAAGTTATTTCGATGACTTGCCATTTATGATATAATATTGCCTTGCGTAAGGTTATTGGTATATAATGACAAGTCCAAATTCTGAATATTCTAAGTGACTTTCAGAAATAGTAAAAATAAAAATCTTTAAGCAAATATATCTAAAGCTTCATTTAGTCCAACAGCCTACTTTAAGAGGAAAAAGATTATTTTGGGGAAATATGATCACGAAAATCTTTGAAAATCACAAATATAAAACAAACCAAAGACACATGGAAAAACCAGAAAACGCAGTTTTTGTTGTCACTGATGAACTTTATTAAAGATTAAAATTTGGAAACATTTAGATCTCACATATAATGTGGGGTCCAATGGAGAAGTGTATGCGTACTAACCTTACTCTTTAGTTATAAAAATATTTTGAGGGTTCCAACTCAAACATTTATGAAATGTCTATGTGCAAAAAATGAAACAGTATTGCCCCTCAAGAAACTTACATTATGTTGGGGCCAGGAGATAGAGTATGAAGGAGTATAAACAAGTATGACAATCAAAAAAGTGTTGAGTTTGGATACGACACCTGAATTATGTCTTGAAGGATTGCAAGAAGCAGAGATGAGGAAAAAATATAGTGAATTGTGGCTAAAGCAGGAAACACAGAGCAAGTAACTGGCCATTTTAAGCAATACTGACTCTTGGCTGAATTCTTACCTGTTGATTGATAGTGGTCCAAATCATAGAGATAATATATGCCTTTGAAAAATTATGTGAGGGGCAGCTAGGTGGTGCAGTGAATAAAGCACCGGCCCTGGATTCAGGAGGACCTGAGTTCAAATATGGCCTCAGACACTTGATACTTACTAGTTGTGTGGCCTTGGGCAAGTCATTTAACCTTCATTGCCCCAGGAAGGAAGGAAGAAAGAAAAGAAAGATTATGTGAGGGAGAAGATCTGTATGTTATCTAGGTTTACCATTAGCTTAGAGTTTCTACCCTCTCTTGATAGCTTTTTTTTTTAAAGTTTCTTAGCATGGATATGAAATTAGTTAACTGAGAAAAAAATCAAACTATTACTGATTCAGAAGGGTAAGTAGAAAACAGATGATAGTGCTACTCTGACAAGAAACATTTATTAAGTCCCTGACATTATGCTAAACACTGGATACAAAGGCAAGTGTTTTGAGTACCTTATAATTTAGTCCTTTGGGGAGGAAGACACTAATAATTGGTAGAATCAGGAAAGGTTCAATGTAAAAAGTAGCTGCTAGACCTGAGTCTTGAAGGTAACCAAAGATTCTATGGCACAGACTCGAGTGAATTCCAAGAGCAGGTGACAGCCAGTGAAAATGTACAGACAAGAGACAGTGTCATATGTGAGCAAGAATAAGAAGGCTGGATCTCAGAGTGTGGGAGAGGGAGTAATGTGTAATAGAGCTGGAAATGTGAGCTGGGGTGGAATTGTGAAGGCTTTAAAAATGCCAAAAATAGGGGTTTATATTTGATCCTAGAAATAATGGAGAAGTACTGGAGTTTGTTGAGCAAGAATATCAAACTTGTAAAGCAATTTTTGTAGCTATTGTGGCAGATAGATTGAAGTGGGGAAAGAGTTGAATCAGAACAAGTAAGAAGCTATTGTAATAGTCCAGGGAAGAGGTGTTGAGGGTCTGAATTACAGAGGTGGCAATGTGAGTAGAGAAAAGGGGACAGATGTGAAAGATATTGTGTCAGCAGAAATTACATAATCCACTAAATGACTGGATGTGTGGAATGACAGTAATGAGTCAAGGATGCTGAAGATGAGAACCTGGGTTACTGGAACGATGGTGGTGCTCTCAACAATACTTAGTCTGGAAGAGGGGTAGATCTAGGATGAAAAAGATAAATGTTTTCTGTTTTTCACCCTAAGGGGAAGAGACCATTAAAAAAAAGTTCTGCATCTTCAGAACCTAGTATATGATAGGTCTTCTATAAATGTTTGTTGAGTTCAAGATGACATTCCCAAGCACCTTTGAAACATGTCTATGGGTAGTGAGAATACTTTTTTACCAAAATGATTGCGGCTCCAAGGTCCTTCCTTTATCAGAGCTCCAACCTTGGGAGTAACAGAAACCCATATATTATGGGAGCCAAGAGATTAAAGAAAAACTCTCAAGTGGCAGAAGCCAGGAGCTCGGGTGTGTGTGTGTGTGTGTGTGTGTGTGTGTCTGTATTAGGCAACAGCTGGTTCAGGTCCAAGGATGGTTCTCTATGCTACTTAGAAATTGACCTTGACAGCTCTAGTTTTGAGAATGAGTATGGTGTAGTGAATAAATGGGCTGGCTTTGGAGTTAGAAAGATCTGAGTTTAAGTGCTGTCTGACAAATAATTGCTTTGTGACTATAGGGTGTCACAAACCTTAGTGCCTTTGGTAACTGTTTCTCAGTGAGATGATTTGCACAATTCCATCAGTGAGGAAAGGCATTCCCCACACCGATTAAATCAGATCCTTTCTCAGCTCTAACTTCAGAATTTCACAGGCTCAGAAACCCTATTCTACCGGGTTCAAACCAAAGCAATAAAAATTTCAAACTTAATCTTTAAGATTGTCTAGCCAGATTATTTTTGTAAACATTGTATCAATAACTATATGTTCAAATATAGGAACAGTACTTGAGGCAGAGATTCAAATCAGATTCCCTAGACATTAGATGAAAGGGACTTGGGTCCTCCATGAGACTACAGAAACAATAAACTAGCAAGGACCAGGTTGTAGTAACCAAAAATGAGTTTATTTAGTGAAATTTGAACAAGGCCATGCCAATAATGTCATAATAAGGATAAATAACAACAGAGGTGGAGCAGGCTATCTGAATATTTGGGGAGAAAAAAGGAAGGACTAACACCTATAAGCAGTATAAAGAAGGAAAGAGATAAAATATGAAGCTCTTTATTTCTGAGAGACATGGAAATTTTAGCTATGTTTGTTTATTTGTGGAGAGCAACAGTGCTTGTGACATACATGCTCCTTGACAAAATAATGACTAAGGAGAACTAACAAGAAGTCAAGTGGTGGTGTAGAAAAAGTGCTGAATTTGGGGTCAGACTACTGAGGTTCAGATTTGGGTCCAGTCACTCCCTCCCCATGTGACCTTGGGCAAATCCCTTCATTGCTCTCAACTAAACTTCCTCACTTACAAAATGAGGGGGTTAGGCTGGAAGTCTTCTGAGGCCCCTCTTACCTTAAATAGGATCATAAAAGAAATGATACCATCTAGGCTGGTGTCCCAAAGGTGCAGCAACTCATATGTGCTGGCTACTGCACAAAATAATAGGGATTGCAGAGAAAGCAGAACCAACAGACTTTGATGGAAAAGGGAATGGATTTACATGGAGATCATCACACCACAATAGAAATAATTACTTCTGGGAATATGCATTTTTCTGATGTCTAGAAAAGGGTGGCTATGATTAGTTTAGAGATTACAAAGGGAAAGATTGATACCTCTTTGGGAATCAAGTTAGGAGGGCTAAACATGTGATCTTAGAATACAGAAGCTGTCCTGAGACTGTAGTTAAAGGTTCTCTGGGGTTGACAGTTTCATCCTCTGTCAATTTAGAAAATAAAAATCAGTGAGCAGGACCCCCATTAGGAAGTGAAAGAGTATATTTCTAATGTTGCATTTTTGTGATGTCTTTGAAAATTGGGATAATTGAGATCTAAATCCCTAGATCCAATCCCCCCTCCCCCACAGAAATATGACATAAAAGTAAGGCAGTTTGATGTTTTTTCTGGTATCTTTGGAAGAGATTCAGCAGTATTTTATCTTTGGGGGGCGGGCAATGAGGGTTAAGTGACTTGCCAAGGGTCACACAGCTACTAAGTGTTAAGTGTCTGAGGCCGGATTTGAACTCAGGTCCTCCTGAATCTAAGGCCGGTGCTTTATCCACTGCACCATCTAGCTGCCCCCCAGCAGTATTTTAACTTAAGATCTCAAATAAGGATACTCAATATTTGCTCAGATGGTATCTTTATTTGCCTTGTGGACTAACTGAAAGTACAGAGGAAAGGCCACAGAGCTTTTGAAGGATTTAACCAATAAGCATTTATTAATAGACAGACTCTGAGGAAACAGAATGACAAAAGTTAAACAACAGTTTCTGCCCCTCTAGAAGCATGTACATACTTATGTAGGAATAGATAAAAGGTGAGAGAGGTGGGATACTAAGAATTAGGAGGCTCAGGAAAGGCCTCTAGAAGCTGGCACTTGAGCTAAGTCTTCAAGGAAACTAGGAGTTCTAAGAAATGAGGGTGAGGTTAAAGTATATTCTAGATATGGGAAATAGCCAACACAGAGAATGGTAAACAGAAAGCTATGTATGTAGAAGGCCATATTGAACCATTCAGTACATGAAGAGGAACATTATGTAATAAGGTTGGGAAGGCAGACTGGAGCTCTCCTCCAAATTTCCTACCCTGTGCTCTGGGTATAGTAAAAACAAATGGCTTCTGCCCTTAAGTTCAGAAATTTGTTCCACTATTTCTTCTTAAAGGGCTCTTTCCCTACTGCTCATTTCACCTTCCCTGGCTGCCTTCTGTTTGTAATCTTCACTATTCTACCACTGCTACCTCTTTTCTCTGGAGGGATTAGGTTGCATTTATCTAAGTAGTGAATCATTCAAATGGAAGATGGTGCTCTGCAGGGTGACTGAGGCATCAAAGTTGGAAAGGTGAGAAGACCCTCTATTTTCTCCTTTTATAAAGAGTGACAAAATCTTTCATCTCTGAGGACTTCCTCATCTAGGTCAACACCATATTAAGAGAGTAAGTAGTATGCTGTAGTCCAACATGATCAACAAGATTTCTTGAGCGAGAAATGGCAACAACATATGCCAGGTGAATCAAACCACTGCCACCATCTTCCCTGAGATCCAGTGGAGAAGACCCTAATGCTATGCCCAAGAGGGAGGAAAATCTCATTCTTCTGCCCCCCACAACCACTGGCCCACTGCCACCACACAAAGGAATAACCTTTGTAGAAACATGACCTGCAAGTATTATAGTACACCAAGACTTCTACGCCCCAGCCACTGAAGACTCTCCTAAATTCTCACCACCAAAGTCCTTGATGCTTTCAAACTGTTCAATTTAGAAACATATTGTTTTATCAAGAGAAGTGATACAAAAGAAAACTAAACCTAAGACCTAGAAACATATTGTTTTATCAAGAGAAGTGATACAAAAGAAAACTAATCCTAAAACCTAGTGGGCCTTTCAGCTGAAGACTCCTGGATGTGTTGTTTTTCCCTATCAGAATGTGGAATATCTTACTTTTCTATTTGTATCACCAGTGCTTTATGACATATTAAGGGCTTAATTAATTAATGCTCTTTCAGATAGAGCACCGGCCCTGGAGTCAGGAGTACCTGAGTTCAAATCCGGCCTCAGACACTTAACACTTACTAGCTGTGTGACCCTGGGCAAGTCACTTAACCCCAATTGCCTCACTTAAAAAAAAAATTAATGCTCTTTCATTCAATTTTCCTTTTCCTTCTATCCATACTTCTTTCTTGTCTCTTCCATCTTTGTTCACTCTAAGGTTACTTGAAAAGACTGGCCCTTGAATTGGGGCTCTTCTTTTTCATTTTGGTCAATCAATTAGTAAACATTATTAAGTGCCTGCTGTGTACCAAGCACTGTGCTAAGTGCTGGAAATACAAAAAGAAGCAAAAGAGAGAAAGCTTACAATCTAATGGAGCGAATGGTCAGAAAACTAAGGAACCACAGCATATCAGCTATGTGGATCTTTCTCAGTTCTTTAGATACTTTCAAAAAGGTCTTGCATTTTTCTTTCTGTATTCCAGGTTTGGAATGATTCTGGACATTCAAAGAACAGAAAACTGGTCCCCTTATTCTACCCAATTAAGGAAACACCAAAAGAAAACATTGGTTTACGAATATTTATTATTATTATTATTTTTAGTGAGGCAATTGGGGTTAAGTGACTTGCCCAGAGTCACACAGCTAGTAAGTGTCAAGGGTCTGAGGCCGGATTTGAACTCAGGTCCTCCTGAATCCAGGGCTGGTGCTCTATCCACTGCACCACCTAGCTGCCCCTCAAATATTTATTATTATTAGAATTAGGCTTTGCTTTTGGAAGGTGAATTAAATCTGGTGCTAACATATACAATCATATTCTTGTGAGAATCAGGGTGCCACCCCCTGCTGAGAAAGACATTGTGAGAACCAGGGTGACACCCCCTTGAAAAGAAACCATGGGAGGGGCAGCTAGGTGGCACAGTTGATAAGAGCATTGGCCCTGGAGTCAGGAGTACCTGAGTTCAAATCCAGCCTCAGACACTTAACATTTACTAGCTGTGTGATCCTGGGCAAGTCACTTAACCCCAATTGCCTCACTTAAAAAAAAAAAGAGAGATTCTGTAGAAAAGAAACCATGTGACTAAGCATCTAGAAGCTGCATGGCGTCAGGAAGTTATGTCTATAGAACCGCCTGTAAGTCATGTCAATCAATGCTACCAGCCAATTTGCTTGGAGCTGTGTGTGTGGGGACAGCCCTGCTTCCTGTTTCACAAGGGGCTTCTGGGAGAAGGCAGTGAGGATTGCCCTTTTTTCATTTTGGGACTCTGGGTTGGTGGCAGAGAGAGAGAGAGAGAGAGAGAGAGGAAAGGAGACAGGCTATACTCCATGTGTTATCTTTACTCTATAATAAATGCTTAAAAGCCTAACCTGTTGCTGAATTTATCAGTAAACCTTAGTTAATTTCTCCCCCACACTGGGGTCAGGTCAGGCAACCACACACTAGATTTTAAACATCACATTCTTCTAGTTTATTATGGGCTACAAAAAGTATGAAGGGAAAAGAGTCAAAGAATACACGAAGAATAGGATTTTGATTTCTGCACCAAGGCTTAAAATTTAGGAATGCCAGATTCCTGACCAAGAAAAGAGCACAACTAACAAATGATGGTAAAAGAATGTACTTTCTGGCAGCTAGGTGGCGCAGTGGATAGAGCACCAGCTCTGGATTCAGGAGGATCTGAGTTCAAATCCAGCCATTAGACACTTAATTACTAGCTGTTTGACCTTGGGCAAGTCACTTTACCCCAATTGCCTTATTCCCCCGCCCCCAAGAATGTACTTTCTGAGTGCCTTGCAAATTTAATAAAAAGGGTTTAAAAATAAAATATGTTAGGGAGGAAGAAAATGCCTGTGTACATATACCAAGGTAGATATAGAGAGTAGCTACAATGAATAAAGACTAGCAGTTGAGACACCCACAAGTTCCCAGACAGCAAAATCCAAGGAAGTTTCCACTGGTAAAAACCCAGGGCCTAAAATATCTATACATAAACACCCCAAGTTTATATAACATGCGAGTTGAACTAGAGGTCTTAACATAAGGAGGCAAATTTGACTACCCAGGTATCACTGAGGCTCAGTGGGATGAAATCTGATTGGAATATGATTCTGAATAAATACAGCTTACTCAAAGGAAAATGGTTAAGTAAAAGTAAGGTAGCTTGGTATATTAAGAAGGAATACTCAGGTGAGACAATTTAGGAAGAACATGGAGGACAGCATCTTGGTTAAGGTCAGTGGAAAGAGTAGCACAAGTGTAGACTATATATGTTATCTGGAACATATTAAAGAATGGGCAAAAAAGAAGAAACCGTTCAGGAAGCATCACAAGCCTGGTATAGAGGCATAAAATAGTGGTGATGTGGGATTTCGATCACTCAAGTCATTTGCTGGAGCAGTAGTCTCCACCAAAAGTAGAGCACTCAGTAACTTCTTAATTGCCTTTATTGGCCATTTAAGCTTTCAAAAAGAAGAAATTCAACCAAGGAAAATCAGAGGTAAATTTTATACTGAATCTTATTCTAACAGAAGAACTAGTTGCTGGAGGGGAACTTTACTTCCCCCCCCCCCCCAAATGATCAAGTGACATTGGTCTCCTTGCCGTTCCTTGAACTTAGCACTATCTCCCAAATCTTAATATCTTCATTTGCTTTCTCTCATGCTTGAAAATCTTTAACTCTTCACTCTCATATCTTCTCTGGTTTCCTTCACATCTCAGCTAAAATCCTACCAGCCTTTCCTGATACCCCCTTAATGCTAGAGTCTTTTGTCTGTTGCTTATTTCCAATTTATCCTGTATATAGCTTCTTTCTACATAGTTGTTTGCATGTTGTCTTCCCCATTAGACTGTGAGTTAGCTGAGAGTAGGGACTGTCTTCACTTTTCTTTTGATCCCCAGCACTCAGGGAATGACTGGCTTAATAAATACTTCTTAACTGAACCTTGAAGAGAAGTGACCACTACCTCCTAACAGTCTGTGATAGAGAAAGAGAGGAAACACTGGAAATGACATTCACCCTAGGTTTTGGGAGAGCAGGGTTCAAAGGGTTCAGTGGAAGGGTAGATAGAAACCCATAAGCCTATTCTACAAGGGAAGCTATTAAGCCCAAGAGTGAGGAAAAACAAGAATTCAAAGGGAAACAATTTTATTAATGAATAAAAATGGTAGTTCCCTGAAGATATAAATGTGGAGGCACAAAATAAACTCAACCAACATAAAAAAAAAAAAGATATGTTTAGAGACAGAAGGGCAGGTAACAAGAGTCTGTGTAGCATTGCCCTTTATGGGGTACTATGAGGATGGTGTAGTTGTCAACTAGGGGAACCATTCGTGGAACCAATATAGTATTATTTGAAGAGAGGTACTGAAATGTCTAGACCCTCTGACAAAGACTATACTACTAAGCCCCTAGAAAATCAAGATCAGGGGGCAGCTAGGTGGTACAGTAGGATAAAGCACCAGCCCTGTAGTTGGGAGGACCTGAGTTTAAATCTCACCTCAGACACTTATTAGCTATGTGATCCTGGGCAAGTCACTTAACTAAAATTGCCTCACCAAAAAAAAAAAAGAAAAAGAAAGGTTTCATATATACCAAAATATTTACAGCACAGTTCTTTTGGGGTGAATACCATATCACACAAGACTTTTTTTTTTTGACATATTGGTTAATTTTGCAGGACCCCCCCATAATACTAGATAGGTAGCATTTATTTAATACTTTTAGGTTTGCAAAGTACTTCACAAATATCTCATTTTATCTCAACTCTTGGGGGATTGTTAGGAGAGAGTTCAAATTGAACTGATGCTTGGCGAGTATTCTAGGGGAAATGATATTTAGGAATAAACAATGAAAAATAATACACGCACAAAATGAGAATATGGTACATAATCAAAAAATTCAGTTTTATTGGTTTATTTTTCCTATAAGAATTCAATGAATGTTCCTGACTTACTTAACAGTATTCAATATATTTGTTTAGTGAAATGCATCTAAGATTCTGAAGTTTCCTGTTTTTGTTATAAAGTCAACAAAGTAAAAATTTATAGGAAAAGTTAATTCTTCCAAGACTTAGTTGGTATTTCTTCCAAGTTTTTGAAACTAGAATTATTCTAAACGTTTTCCTGGCATTATATAGTACTTATCATGGCTCTTTTTCTGCTGTGTACCTTATATTACCACTACCATGGCCGGGGGTGGGGGTGGGGGTGGGGGTGGAGAGAACCCATGACTTTTGTTTATGTAATTATTTGGCTAGGAATCCAAGGAAAATTAAGTTTTCTCCCTTCTCTACATTGTCTCTTTCAGTGATCTCATCAGTTTCCATGGGTTTAACTATTATCTCTATTTGATGAATCTACATATTTAGATTTACACATATACAACTATAGTCTATCCTGAGTGCCAAACCTGCATTACCAGTAACTAGATGTCTCACAGCTCCAAATGTCTAAAACAGAACTCATCTTTCTCCCCAACTTTCTTTCTAACCCCCACCTTCTCCTCCAGACTTCCATATTTCTGTTAAGAGGGCATCACCATCCTTCTAGTTATTCAGGTTCACAACTTTGGAGTCCTCAACCCTGAATTCTCCTGCCTCACAAAGAGTCAACATCACTCTCAAATCTGTCCCCCTATCTTTGTTCATACAGCGCCCCCCCCACCCAATCAACTCACTTTAGAGTATTACAACAGCCTCCAAACTGATATTTCTTACACAAGTCTCTTCCCCCTAATCTATCCTCCACACAGATGTCAAATTGATTTTATTCAAAGGACATTTGGCTTAGTAGCAGGTACATTCCCCAACTTAAAAAAGCTCCAGTAGCTCCCTATTGCCTTTAGGATAAAACATACACTCCTTTGTTTAGCATTTAAAGACCCACACAGTTGGGATCCAATCAACCTTTCTAAACTTAATACACATCATTTTTTTACAGACTCTAAAGTTTAGCCAAACTGGCTTATTTGCTGCTCATCAAAGAAGACACAATCTATCAAAAGGCATTTATTATGTACTTACTGTATACTATGGTAAGCACTAGGGATACAAAGGTCAAAATTGTATCTGTGCTCTCAATTCCCATACTTTTGCATAAGTTTCTTCCCATGTCTGGAATGTATCCCACTCCTCACCTACAACTCTTAGGATATCAATCTTTCTAAGGTCAGTTCAAGTTCCCTTTTCTCTAAGAGGCATTTCTTAATCTTCCCAGCTATTAGTGTTTCTTCCACAAATTACCATGTATTTATTTACAGTGTACTGTTATCCCCTACAACAGGGCTTTTCTTAAACTTTCCCTACTCATAACTCCATTTTGCCCCAGAAATTTTTGCTCAATCCCCGGGTATATAGATAATATAAAATAGGTATACATAGCCTTTTGCTGCAGCCAAATTTTTTTTTTCAACCCCCACATTCAGTTACTCAGCCCCATGGGACTGCAACCTACAGTTTAAGAAGCTTTGCCCTACAGAATGCTACTTGAGGACAGAGACTGCTTTGCGTTTTTTTTGTAATCTCTCCAGTGCTAGTACTAGTAGGCACATGGTAGACACTTTATAAATATTGACTGATACAGAAAAATGTCAAATTTTCCATGTAAAGCCAACCTCTACCTTATAGATAAGCAAGTTACTCAAAATTCTATCTTATTACAAAATACAAGCAAAAACATGTATGTGTATATACACATGCTTATGTATGTTCTGTTAGTTACAGAGAACCATCCATGTTAAGATTCCAATGCAGCTGTTTACAAAATATCACTGTGTCAACATTATATGGTTTATAAAATGGAGGTTACAGAATTACTCTCTCCAATGGAAAGAAAAAAAAAGTTCAAATTGTCTTCTAGTCTCCTTCCCTTCCTCTTTAAATTCTCATAATTAGTAACTGGAGGCTGAAGGTGAGGCAAGTTTAGGGGTAGGGAGGTTGTTGAGGGAACATGAGGTCTCTGGACAAAGGTGTGGAGGGTGGGGGTGGAGAAACCAACATAACTACAGACATCTAAATTATATTTTTGTTCATTTTCAAAGGGTTTCTACTAAATGCTTTCCTTTCTCACAGACTGAGTGGAATCTAAATAATCTTTTCATATTATCAAATCAATTTGTTAAATTGCCCCAAGTCAGGAAACAGTTGTTTTGCTGTAACCTACACTGCCAAACAGAAGTTCCTGCATGTTGGGCATGCCAAAGATAGTATCCATTTAAAAAGCCTTGGACAAAATTATATAAAATAGGGACAGCAAGTCTTTGGTTATCTCCCACTTTGATTTTCTACCCCGGCCTCTACTTTGCATTCCTGTACTGCACTTTCTCCCCCATGCTTTTAGTAAGATTTTTTTTTAAAGGGTGGAGGGTGAGAGTGATACTTTTGTTCATTGAAAAAAAAAAATTTAGCTAAAAAAGAAACAAAAAATCGTTGTTGTAAGCTTTAAATAAAACAACATATGTGAAATTTGCGAATTATGAAGTGATACACAAATGTCAGGCTTTATTACTTCTTGGACCCCCATCCTAATGAAAAGATTAAGTAGTACCAAACAAAATTCTCAAGTAGATGTATTATGGCCTACAATTTGTCCAGAATCCTTTTGTCCCATCCACTTATCAAGTTAGGCCCTTTTCTGACTAGCCCCGTCGCCCCCCATCCAAAATTTCCAAGTGCAGTGTCTAATAAGACAAGGCCAAAAGTATGCCAGCAAATCTGCCAAACTAATTGTGTACTCCCTCCTGTCACCCTCACCCCCCTTAAGTAATTTCGCCCTCGATTTTTAATATCTCTGACTGGTCCTTTCCTTTAAGTTTGCGATTTATATTATGTTTATTTTTGTAGTAAACGCTGGTTGAATTGAATTATTCAAGTCTTATCTTCCATAACTACTACATACTGGGGGGTGGGGGTGGGGAGAGGCAGGAGCCTCTCTACTCTTCAAATCACACCAAGTGTGAATAGAGTAGCCCGGGGTCCCGGACCAAAGTCGAGTTATCAGGGCAGGAAATCAAGGTGACGAGTACAGGAGGTTAAAAACAAACAAACAAAACGCCACTTAAATGGTGGGTGGGGTCAAGGGCCCACAGCTTCCCCCCCCCCCACCTCCCCCTTCTCGAGTAACCTGGGCCCAGGGTTCCATCGAGGGGTTCCGACAGGGGCCCGGCCGAGGGGGAGGGGAGGGAGAGAGGGCCTGCCAGCTCTCAGACGACTCCGGACCCGGGGGGCGTGCGCCCCACTTCCGGCCGGCCGCGGCCCCTTAAGTTAGTTACCTGCGGCGAAATGGAGGGGGGTGGACTTCCTGCCCGCCGTGTCGCGGCTGTTCACCTTCTCGGGGGTCACCAACTTTTTGACGCGCTCCACGTCTCCGTTCCGACAAGCCTCGAACAACTCCCGGGCCGCGGGCTCCACGGCCTCCCCCGCCGAGGCCGCGCCCGCACCGGGTCCTCCCCCGCCAGCGCAACGGCGGCCGGACATGATCGCGGCCAGCGGCGGCGGCGACGGCAGGAGGAGGAGGGCGAGGCCCCCGGGAAGAGACGTGCTCAAAGTCCCGGGCTGCTCCGTTCCGCTCCGCCCCGCCGTCACCGGCCCTGGCGCCGGACCATGACTCCCCTCCCCCGCAGCGATCCCCAAGCCGGCCTAGCGCCCAGGCCCCGGACGCCTCGAGCTCCCTGGCTGCCCCGCCGCGCAGGCAGCGCGAGTCCCCCCGCCCCCTCTCTCCCTCTGCGGCCGCTGCGACGGTGGCTGCAAAGGCCACTCCGGCTGGCTCTGGGGAGTCCGGGAGGCTCACGGGACGGCCACCGGCGCGCGTGCGCAGAAGGGGCCGATGCGTCGGGCAGGTTTAGTTCAGAGGGGGGAGGGGCCTACTGGGAAGCCGACCAGAGGAAGGAGGCCGTTGAGGCGCAGGCGGAGATGGTCCTGCCTGCCATGTTGGCTGCTGGGGCCCCTTCCGCTCGCTGTGCTCGGTTAACGTCTTCTGCGCATGCTCCCTCAGCCGATTCATTTATAGGCGTTTTGGCCTGCCGGAGCGCCTGGGAACTTCGGCGCAGCATTGAGGCCTTAGGAATCTTGGGGACCCCCGCCTCCTCCAGGGAAAGTTCGGGTTGTTTACCTCGCCTCCTATAGGCCCTTACTCCTGCCCCCCTGCAAACTTTCCCATTTTCTCTGTTTCTCGTAGGCAATTTCTAGGAAAAGGGGCCTAGTCCGATTCCCGCCGTCGTGAGGGCCCGCCCCCTTATTTGTGTTTGCTTTCCGTATGTCTTGGAATCACCTTAGCCGACCGCGTTCCGCCGACCTTAAATCTAGATTTGCTTATTTTTGTGCGTGTTGGGCCACTTCCTCCTCTTCCAGTGTAAACACCCCGAGGGCAGGCACTGCTTTGTTTTTGTTTCCTGACTAAGAGTCTGGTAAAAGATTTCATCTGGGAGAGGCCAGCAAGTAATCGTGCCTGTGGCCTTTTAAAGGAATAAACACTTAAAAGGGGCGGAAAGAATGAATAAGCACTTAGAAGGGTGGATGAATGAAAGCTCCCTGGGAAAAGGGTAGAGTCTACCTGCTGAGTGGCAGTATGGACACTTCCTACTCACTTTATCCACTTTTAGCCTAGACCAATCGATTTTTAACTTCCCTACGCCTGCCCCATCTCTCCTCCGGTACTGCCCTCCACTCTGGGGCAGGTTCTTACCGCCTCACACCAGGACTATACCACGCCTGCGGGTGGGTGGGCCTGCCTGGAGTCTCTCCCCAAACCAATCCATCATCCATTCTGCCAAAGTGATCTTCCTAAAATGCAGGAATACCCCTACTCAGTTCCATCCAGGGTCAAATATAAAAGCGTTCTAAGCCCTTCATAACCTGGTACCCTCCTTCCTTTCCAATCTTCTTACAACATACTCATTCCCACATACTCTACGATCCAGTAATACTAGCTTCCTTGTTTCTTACACGACACCCCATCTCCAGACTCTGAATTTTAACTGGCTGGTCCCCATGCCTGGAATTTTCTCTTTCCTCATCCTTATTTCCTGCCTTCCCTGGATTACTTAAGGTCCTAGCTAAAAATCCCATTTTCTACATGGGGACTTTCCTCCTTAACACTAGTGTTCTTCAGCCCCTAGCTTAAATCCCACGTTCTACACGTAGCCTGTCTTTCTTAATACTAGTGTTCTTCAGGTCCTAATTAAAACCCCGCATTCTACTGGCAGCTTTTCCTCCTTAATACTAGTGTTTTCTCCGGTGTTATATACATGTGAGGCAATATCTTTGTATCCCTAGCTCTTAGAATGGTGGCTCACCCAAAGTAAATGCTTAACAAATGTTTATTAATTCTAAAATCTTTAGTAGATGGTAGAAACGTGAGGAAATTGTATTTCAAATCTTACCTGAGATTTGCCCTCACCTTGCCCTTGGACCTTTTTTATTTGCGGGCCAGTGGGGGTTAAGTGACTTGCCCAGGGTCACACAGCTAGTAAGTGTCAAGTATCTAGCGCCCCCCCCCGACCTTTTTATAAAATGGGAATAATAGCATCCAACTCACTGGAGTTATGAAAACATTTGAGAGATAATAGGTAAATCAATAATAGGCAAAGTGCTTTGCAAAAATTAAAGCTTGTGTAAATGTAATATAATAATGAAAAGAGGGCTGAGCTAATGTAAAGCATTCCCCAGCTTGCTCTTCAGAGGGCTTGAGGGTCATTATAACAAGATTTAGAGTTGTAAAGGCCCTTAGAAGTTATCCAATCTAACCTTCTGGTTTTGGGGATGACGTAATTAAGGCCTACTGGGGTCTCTAAATGCTCTGGATTATAAATCAACCTAAAATTATAGGAATGCCAAAGCATATGTACATAATGCCTGCATAACACCAAAGCCAGCTGCTTGAAGAGAAAGTCCCTTTCCTAAACCACCCCCTCAAACTACAGGATGCCTTTTTGTGACTTTCCTGTCTCTTTCCTTAAAGGCTCTTGTTAGCATATTTCAATTCTAAAAAAGGTTGAGTAGGTGGGGAGGGACACAATGTTATTTGTCCTAGGAACTGCCTCCTCCTCCACATTCCTTGTTCTTGAGGATGAAACAGTATAAACTCTGAACTCCAGCTTCTATTTCGAGATGCATTAGCATCTAATACAATTGTATTTTCTCACTTAACATATGCTGACTATTAACATTTTTGTTGTCAGATTCATTTTGGCAATGAAGAGAGAATGGGCCTTAAGCCCTGAACACATACTGGCTGTAAGTGCCTTAGGCCACTGTAAGACTACAGTAGGGATCATATAGCATCCTTAAGGAGTTTCTGAGGTAATGATAGCTATCAGATCCATACTGAAGCTATTTCATGTTTGCTTTTGTATTTTCAGAGCCTGGAGCATGGCGGGAACTTAATAAATGTGTTTTGATTGATTGTTAATTGATAGAGTACAGGCCAATTCTTTAAAAAAAAATTGTAGAGAAAGTACAGAAAGTTCAAATGGAGATCTTCAAGTCAAGGCTGGACAAACACTCATCCACTATATCGTAGAGAGGATTTTTGTTCAGATTTAATTTCTACTAGATGGCTTCTCAGGTCTTTTCCATCTTTGATACTGTTAATATGAATGTATGGATCACCTGGATTTGATGAAGCTGCTTTATTATCCAAAAGTATTGTTTATGAAACCGTGGATTAATAGGAGCAAAATGCCCTTCACCTGAGCTCCAAGCTGAACCCAAATAGCTAGCAGAAAAGTCCCTATTTACTAACTTCTTTTCCTAAGAGAGTAAACAAATGAAAAATGCCCCTTTGAAGTCCCCATTCACTATCTTCTTTCCCAGAGAGTATCTAGCCATCCTTGTCTTTGATAAAAACCCTTCCTGTTTTCACATAATCTAGTCATAGCATCTGCTTTAAATTGAGCTGTTAAACTGATTTGTATTGTTTAACTGATTTAAGTTTATGGTATTTGCTTTGGGTTGATTTGTATCATTCTAATGAAGTTACCCCCTAACCAGTGAGGAAACAAATCTTAAATACTCTTAAAAAGAGGGAGTCTTTGAGCTCCCTTCTTAGGAAGGGGTCTCCACATGATTCATGCTGTTTCTTCTTGGGACAAAATTAATTGGTATTATGTTTTTCCTGTCTGTCTCTGATTTGGTTTTTCCTGTAGGAGACATTATGTTCTCTGATCATCTGTTTTGTTCATAGGAGGACAGGTATGGAAACAAATTGTAGGAGATATTATAAAATTGATTTCTCTGGTCTGTTTATTAATTTTTTTTGTAGGAGACAGGCAAATAAAAACTATAGTTAATTTTTTTTTCAGGGCAATGAGGGTTAAGTGACTTGCCCAGGGTCACATAACTAGTAAGTGTCATGTGTCTGAGGTCAGATTTGAACTCAGGTCCTCTTGAATCCAGGGCCAGTTCTCTATCCACTGTGCCACCTACATGCCTCTATAGTTAATTTTTGACAATACTTTGAATATGTGTGGAGCTATGAGAAGAGTGTGTGTGTGTGTGTGTTGGGGGGAGTTGACTTACCTTCAGCATCTGATGTTAAGGCAGTTTGAGGTTGGTGAAAAATTATTACCTATATAAGTTATATAACCTGACAAAAAGTGAAGTAAACAACAGAAGAATGATTCTAATCACATTATAAAATTTTAAAATATTAAGGACCTTTAAGAATGAAATGAGGAGAACCAGAACAATTTATATAACACTGTAAAAACAAAATACTTTGAAAGCTGTAAGAACAAGGATCGATACAGTAACCATTCATGATTCCATAGGACTAATAATGAAACATGTTATCCATTACAGTTGATAATCACAAATTTACTGAGAACTGACTGATCCCCACCCACTCCCCATTCCCAGGCCAATGAATTGCCTGGGGATAATCAATCTTTGTCAATTCTAGACTCTTGATTGACTTATGGATCCCCCCCCCCCAATAAACTATCCCCTCCCAATGATTTCTTACCTTACTCCTGTAATATATATATAAAGCTTGAGTATGAGTTATATTTTGAAGAACTCTCACTGTTTAATTTGATCACTGACAATGCTATGCTAAGGATTAGTGAAAATCCAGCAGTTCAACAGCTAAACAAGTAAAAGAGTCCAGAGACAACAAGAGTCCAGATCAGAGTCCAGTTTTCCTGATGACATCTCACCACTCCAAGAAGACAAGATCTCAAAGACTTTAAATGAACAGTTTTGTTTTGTTGATTCTTTTTTCCTTCTGTTATTATATACATCATTTTTAATATGTATTCTCTGCAGAGGCCCTCCCTCTGTAGGCAGTGTCAAAGCACGGGTTCATGAGGGACCGCCCCTCTGGACAAAATTTCCCCTTTTTCCCTTTTCTATATTGTTATTAATATATTGTTTGCTAACATAGGGTATTATATTCTGTTATTTTTTACTGTTTCATCAAGGAAACTCCCTGTGTTCCTTGAAGAAACAAAGTGGGGAGTGTGGTAAGATTATTGGAATTTGGGTAACTGATTGGCATGAGCCACGCCTGGCTTGCCCTGAAGTGACGTATGCTGCTAATGTCAGAAGGAGAAACTACTCTCCACAGGCAGTTTTGAAGGACCTCCCCTTTTGAGGGAGGAAGATTAAACGCTTGCTGAGGGGAGCTCTCTCTCTTCCGGAGTCTCTTACCTCCCAGTGGTGTGAGCAGCAGGAGGAACAGTTTTTTGTCCTGCAGGCCCTAGCCATTTTCCATCGAAGCTATGAGCCGCAGGTGGTGAGTTAACATAAAAGCACTGCTCTTTTGAATTAGCTGAACTGGAAGTGAGTTTGGGGACTGTATAGACTTAGGTTAGAGTTAGGAACATTATCCATATTTCTTTTTCCCTATTCCCTTATCTTTGATTTTTATTAATTTCACCTTTTCTGTTTATTTCATTCCCATTAATAAAACCTGATTCGTTTGTGGAAAAGAGGCTGTTAGGCTCCTTTCTTATTGGCCTGGGAGAAATATCTAAAAAGGCAGTTTGCAGGGGAGGGAGCTTTGGACCTAGAGGTCCCTCATTATTTCTGGGACCCCATATATTACGGTGAGCCTCTCGATTAACTCTCAATATATTAAATTTGGCCCTCACACTCCCTGGACTTTATGTTACTATGTAAAAGGTTCCATTTACATTAAGTAGTTTCTATTGAGAGTTAAGTAGATTCTACTCAATTCAAGAGCAGTCTTTTAGTTCCCTTTGTTCTGTTACCCCCATATAAACTCTGTCCATGGATAGAGCACTGGCCCTGGATTCAGGAGGACCTGAGTTCAAATCCAGCCTTAGACACTTGATACTTACTAGTTCTGTGACCCTGGGCAAGTCACTTAACCCCAATTGCCTCACCAAAAAAAAAAAAAAAAAGATGATGTTTCTTGGGGAAGCTAGGTGGTGCAGTAGATAAAAGCACTGGCCCTGGATTCAGGAGGACCTGAGTTCAAATCCAGCCTCAGACACTTGACACTTAACTAGCTGTGTGACCCTTGGCAAGTGACTTAACCCCCATTGCCCCACCAAAAAACAAACAAAACAAAACAAAAAAATAGAAACTCTGTCCTCCATTCCTATCTCTGGATATTCCTAGCATCTTGCTTTGTGATACCACTAGCTATTTCTCCTATATTAATTGTTTCATTAATTTACAGGTTAACACAGTCAATAAACATTAAGTATCTGATATGTGGCCAAGCATTGTGCTAAGCACTAGGAATACAGAAAGTGGCAGAATACAGTCTCTGGTATTCAAGGAACTCACAATCTAATGGGGGAAACAAACAAAAATTTATTAAAAGCTATATACAGGATAACTAGGAAATAAAAGAGTGAAGGAACAAGAGTTAAGAGAGACTGGGGAAAGCTTCCTGTGGAAGATAGAAATTTAGTTGGGACTTAAAGAAAGCCAGGGGAATTAGTAGAGAGAGAGAGATGGGGAGGTAGAGTTGTCCAGGCATGGACTACTGGACAGCTGGAGAAAATGCCTAGAGCCTAGAGATGAAGTATCTTGCCAGGAGGCCAGTGTCACTGAATCATGGAATATGTGTTGGGGATTATTTATAAGAAGACCAAAACGGTAAGAGGGGGATAGGTTATAAAGAATTTTGAATGCCAAATAGATGGGTTTGTATTTGATCCTAGAAGTGATGAGCACCAGTAGAATTTATTGAGTAGCGGGGTAATATGGTCAGATCTGCACCTTAGGAAAATCACTTTGGTGGCTGAACAGAGGATGGATTGGAGTCTGGAGAGATTTGAGACAGGAAGACTCACCAGCAGGCTATTACAGAAAGGTGATGGATTTAGGGTGCAGATTGAGACATGTATTTTACATATAGCCATTTAAGGAATTTGTTTAATTATGCACATATTTTCAATCAAGTGGGAGTAAGAGAGAAAATAGATTCCTGTTATTTTTTTAATAGAGGTGGAAAATCCCACAGATGTAAAATGTTGTACATACTTTCAGACAAGATTACTATATTATTCATGTTACCATTTTTTTTTCAAGAGACCTCCCATGAAGTGGGAGTAATCTGAAAATATTTGTAATATAAACACAAAACACATCAGTAAAACTACAGTGTCTTCTATAAATTTTTATTTTGTCTCTTTTTGTTTTATGAATTGTTTCATAGAATGTCAGATTTTGGGAGAGATCCCAGAGTCTATCTAGTCCAATATGAACCCATACAAGAAACCCCTTTACAACATAACTGGCAAATAGGTTCATCTCCAGCAATGGGAAACCATTACCTCCTGAGGCAGTCTATTCCACTCTTGGACAGTTCTAATTGTAAGATTTTCCTTATATGAAGTCTAAATATACTCCTTTGCAACTTCCACCTGTTGTTCCTAGTTCTTCCCTCTGGGGCCAAACAAAACAAATCTAATCCTACTTCCATGAGACAACCTCTAAAAATACTTGAAGATGGCTATCATGTCACCTTACTCATTACTGTAATTCAATCATGCTCTTGCACTCATTGACTGGTCATTTTCTTCAACAGCAATAATGAGATTTCTCAAATATATATACATATGCATACATAAAACAGAAAATATAGAAATATGTTTGTCTAAATGTGTATATATTTATTTAAATATGAATATGTTTATTGATAACTACAATTTACTGAGAACTGACTGATCCCCACCCCTCCCCCTTCCCAGGCAAATTAATTACCTGGGGCTAACCAATCTTTTGTCATTTCCAGACTCTTGATCCACTTATGGACCTTCCCCCAAGCAAAATGATCCCAGCCTTATTCCCTGGACTTTAAGTTATTATATAAGAAGGGTCCACCTACATTAAGTAGTTTCTATTTAGATCTATACTTAACTCAGGAGCAGTTTTTATAATTTCTTTTGTTAAAGGTTCATTTACATTAAGTAGTTACTAGTTTCAACCCCCTCCCCCCAAGTCTTCTGGTTCCCTTTTGTTCTGTTACCCTATAAAAACCCTTTCCCCAGTTCCCATCTATGGGTATTCCTAGCTTTTGGCTTTGCTATACCACGAGCCATAGTTCCTTTGCCCCAATTAAAGACCTTCTCTTCTCCTATATTGATTGTTTCCTTAATTTACAGGTTAACATATATTTGTTAAAGAAAGAACCTCTGATATTCAACAAAAACTCATATTCTCCTTACTTCCTTTTCTCAGACCTTTGTGTGCTGAGCCAATGAGCAGGGAATAAGAAATTGCTCTCATCTAGTAGTTTAAAAAACATAAAGACTTTTGAAGATAGTAGAAAACATATGAAAGACCAAGCTTGCAATTATGCATAATTTAGAATTTATTTGCTAATAACTACTGAGAGTAGTGGCCTGTTCCATGGCCATGCCTTTTCTACTTGGACTTTCAAATCCACTACCTCCTCACGGGTAATTCAGACTCTACCTTCACTTTTGCATTATCTTTGCATGGTCTAAACCCCCAAACCACTTATTGGCCTGCTTCATGACATACTGATATGCCACCAAGAGTGTGCCCTCTCCTTCTCCCACCAACATTTCTAGGTCTTCACTCATTAGAATGCAAGCTGCTTGCTTGTATTTGTTTTCTTACTGCTGGTCATAGGACGAGTGCTTAATAACTGTTTCTCCCTCTCACTAATGTATTAAATAATATTATATGTGAGCACTAGAGGGCAGGAATGTTTGAAAATTCCATGTTTGGATATAGGCCCCAAATAGAACTATCATTATAAAATGAACCATCACAATCCTCCCTTGACACCTTCATAGCTCAGATAGTATGATTGGCTATGTCAGCTGATTAGTGCATGATATTAATTGTGTGATTTGTTACCAAGTTTGACTCTCTGTGACCCCATTTGGGGGTTTTCTTGGCAAAGATACAGGAGTGGTTTGCCACTCCTTGTGAAGAAATGGGAGTTGGGCGCCTCTCAATCCGGATGTGTTTGAGGAAAAAGTCTGCCTCTCCTTCCGGCCCCCCGCCCCCAAGTAAACAAAATTACATGATTCAGGGAAACCCTAGGCTGGTCACAATTAGATCTGCTTCTGAGTTGTGTTGTGTCTATGTGGAGGAGGAGTTGAAGGGTTGTCCCTGTGTTACCTCTCCCATTGGCTAAGGAGTACTAAGTTTTGATTGGCTAGTTTTTGGTGCTTGGATTGTAATCCTTGAGTAATTGGGGAAGAAGGAGAGGGGCCAGTCACATTAAGAGATAAAAAGGCTTGTGAGCCTCCATTTTGTTGTCCATTCCACTAGGGAATGACCTATTCTTGCAAGAATGACAATAAAGAAGCCTTTGACACATCATCAATGCCAAGTTCCAGAAGTTTTTGGAGTTCTATTTTCTCATACTCCTCCAGCTCATTTTTCAGATAAGTTGTTGAGGCTAACAGGGTTAAATGACTTTCCCAGGGTCACAGAGCTAGTAAGTGTTTGAGGCCAGATTTGAACTCACAAAGATGAGTCTTCCTGACACTACCCATTGGACCACTTAGCTGCCTAATTATGTGGTTTAAGTCACAAAAAAAGCCAATTACCTTTGCTCTTTCATAGACACAATCTCCCCTAACCTTGGGTCAGCTGTTCTAGAAATAAATGTCATTGATTACTGGGAGTCTAGGGGGAGTTTAGAATCAGGCATATCACACATCCGTTGTGCCTAGTGGACAAAGTTTTGTTCCTTTTTTTCTTGGCCTCAATTTTCTCATGTATAAAATGAATGTTTAGGACTATATAATCTCTAAGGTCTTTTTCCAGCTCTAAACCTATGTAAGGAAGGGGTGGTGAGCCCCATGTGTTGAGAGGGACTACATATGGTGAGTGGTTGGTCTAGTGTGGCTTGAAAAGAAGCAGAATAGACATCTCTAGCGTCTCCCCCGGGCCCCTACCCACCGTTTTCCAAGGAAGGTTTTCGTTCCTACCAAGACACTACATCCAAGAATGCTCTAGTCTCCTCAGATAGAGGGGAAACTGAACTAGAAATATATCTGCTTCCTTAAATATTGTTAATCCAGGGGATATTGGGTTCCATCTAACTTTTGATTACTTTCTCCTTTTGGGAATGAGGATCTCAAATTCTATATACAAGGTTTGATCCCTTCCCCACCTAATACCAGTTCTACAATGAACATACATAGCAAAGAACACGCAAAGAAAAAAAAGAATAAGAAACTCATTTCTGCAAATTGGTAACAAAACAGAAATAAGGGAAGGTATACATAGGAGAATGTATACTAGACAATATGAGCGTGAAGGAGCCCCCTGGGAGTGAGATGATTCAGCTTAACCAACATGGAATGACAACATAGAGTGTCCTAGATCTCACGAAAGGGGAAATTATCTGAAGTCTCTAGAGTAGCAAGCTGAGAATAGGGAGATGATAGAGACTGCCAGATCCTCCCATGTTTTCCCAGAGTCTTCTTCAGCAATTTGAAGTGGGGTTGGCTTTTTCCATTTTCTCTGTCAAAGCAGGAAGCCAGAAGCACCCAAAGCAACTTGAAGCTTGAAGAGTCCTAAAGAAGATGGATACTCCAAGAGTCCCAAAAGGAAGTGGACAGGAAGAGTCCTGAAGGGGGACTGGTTGAGAACTGAAGCTCTTGCTTTTTGCCAACTCCATCTTGTCTCTCATGCAGGGCAAGGCAATCACCTCTATCAATAAGGAGAGAACCCCATAACAATGGACCTTGGCACAGGGGTTACATCTACATGCCTTACATTGCCTTTATAACTTAAGGACTACACTCTTACCAGCACATAATTTGGGTTGTATGATTGTATATTGAGTGAATCTTGGAAATTTGTATGTTAAAATTCAACATTTCTATAGCACTTAAAGATTTTCAAAGTACTTTTCTCAGAACAAGTCCATGTGGTACATAGTCCCCATTTTATGGAAAAGTCAACTGAGGCTTTGGAAAATTGAGGGACAACTATGGTCATAAATTGTATAAATATCAGTCAGGTCTCAAATCCATGTTTCCTGATTCTAAACCCAGGACATTTTGTATTAATACCATATTAATACCACATTATGGGTTCTTATGTATTTACAATGTTTTATTTTTTAAATAAAAAAATTAACATTCATTTTTTATTTTGAGTTCCAAATTCTTTTCCTCTCTCTAGCTCCTCACATACCCATTGAGAAGGCAAACAGTATGATACCCATTATATATGTGCAGTCATTCAAAATATATTTCTGTATTAGCCAGGTTACCAAAAAAAGCAAGAAAAAAGTGAAAAAACATGTTTTAGCTGCACTCAGAGTTCATCAGTCCTTTCTCTGGAGGTGGATAGCATTCTTTTTTTTTTTTTTTAGTGAGGCAATTGGGGTTAAGTGACTTGCCCAGGGTCACACAGCCAGTAAGTGTTAAGTGTCTGAGGTCGGATTTGAACTCAGGTACTCCTGAATCCAGGGCCAGTGCTCTATCCACTACGCCACCTAGCTGCCCCAGGTGGATAGCATTCTTCATCATGAATACTTTAAAATTATCATAGATCATTGCATTGACTGGAGTATTTAAGTTTTTCATAGTTGATCATCATTACAATAGTGCTGTTACTGCGTGCAATGTTCTCCTGGTTTTGCCCACTTCACATTGTTCATATAAGTTCATATAAGCCTTCCAGGTTTTTCTAAACCTATCTCCTTTGTCATTTCTTATAGTACAATAGTATTCCATCACAATCATTTACTACAACTTGTTCAGGCATTCCCCAACTGATGGGCATCTCAATTTCCAATTCTTTGTCACTACAAAGAGGCTTCTATAAATATCTTTGTACATATATATTTGTTTTCTTTTTCTTTTATCTCTTTGGGATACAAACCTAGTAGTGGTATTATATAGTTCTAAATTGTTCTGCAGAATGGTTGGACTATTTCACAACTCCACCATTAGCACATTAGTGTACTTATTTTCCTATATCCCCTCCAGCACTTGCCATTTTCCTTTTCTGTCCTGTTAGCCAATCTGATGGGTGTGCAGTAGTACCTCAGATTGGTTTTAATTTACATTTCTCTAATTTTTAGTGCTTTAGAGCAAAGCTTCTTATACTGTGAGTCTAGACCCTGTATGGGATCATATAACTGAATATAGGGATCACAAAAAATTTGACAGTAAGTGTTTGATTTGTATACTTTATATACCTATATACCCAGGAGTAGAATGAGTGGAAAAAAGTTTAAGAAGCCCTGTGTTAGAGCATTTTTATATGACTATTGGTAGTTTTAATTTCTTCTGAAAACTGCCCATTTTATCCTTTAACCATTTATCAATTAGGGAATGACTTTTATATTAAAAAATTTGACTTCATTCTCTAGACATTTGAGGAATGAGACCTTTATCAGGAAAACTTGCTTTAAATCCCCCCCATTTCCTAATTAACTTCTAATTTTGGCTGTATTGATTTTGTTTGTACAAATGTTTAAAATTTTATGTAATAAAAATTACCCATTTTGCCTCTCACAATCACCTCTATTTTTTGTTTTGTTATAAAATTTTCCCTTATCCATATAGATATAACAGATAATTTGCTTATGATATCACTGTTTATGTCTAAATCATATACTAATTTTGATCTTATGCTGCTATATAGGTAGTTCTCACTTTATTGTTCCACAGATTTTTACTTAAAGCAATTTTTATGTGTGATGAAATAATGAGATTTAGCAGATACTCAAACACCCACCTGGAGATTAAGCTAGACTGATTGAATCAAGTGAGAGTGATTAACTGTTGATTAGCCTACTTCAAATTAACTAGATTATAATCACACCTTGAGAATAGCTTCAGAACCAATGGATTTGGAGGATGCCAACCAATCAGCTTGAAACAGTGTGTAAGGACCGCCTCTGTTCCAGACCTATAAAAAGCTTCCACAATCAGCTTGCTAGAGAGTTCCTGATTAAAACAGGCTCATGGAGGAGGACTTGAGGAAGAACCCAACCAGGCTGGAACTCTAGGCTAGATAGGCTTTTTCTTAACTTTCTGAACTCCTTGTGAATACCTGTATGCTTTAATAAATGTTTAATGCCCAAAAACTGGTGCTGAAGCTTCTAATTTAAGGCGACCACAATTTAGATTTTAAACATCACATATGTTATGTGAATTTGCCCCTCACCGCCCACTTCACTTAGCCTATGTGACAAAAGCCTACAAAAAATACCCTTACACAAGTCACAAAGTATACTAAAATGCAGATATATTAAATAATGTGCCATAATAATTACCAGAATTGTGAAATGAAAGTATGCATCGTACTGTACAATGCATACTCAGTTAACATAGGTGTGTAGTATGTTGCCCCTTTCCCATCCACTGCACCTAGTTTTATCACTGGTGGTTGGCTGTGCAATATTTTTTTATGAAACTATCAAGACATGTTTGGACAGTCGATTTCTTTTCCCCCATGTATATCTGATGATAGCAAGCAATACTACCCTCAACTAGTCTTTGAACTTTAAAAAATCTTCAAGTATTTGGATACATCTTTTCAATACAAGGGGAAAAATCACTCAAATGATGAAATGCTTCTGCCAACTATTTTGTTTTGAATCTTTTTGGCTCCATCTTGGGTTCTGAACCTTCCTTTTTTCTTCTGCAACCTTTGCTGTTATCAGCTCAGTCAGGTCCTCACTCTATTATACTTCTCCAGAAGACTCAGTCAACTCCACATCTCTCATCCACTTCTAGCTCCATTTCTTATGCTAATTTTACAATCTTTTTACTCAATTCTTCAAAAGGTTAATCTTTGTCAAATCCACAAACTTAGAAACAAGCTGTGGGCACATTCTTCCAAACTTCCTTCCTTCATGATTCTGTTACATTTTTCTATGCCTTAGTAATATTTCAGATTGCATGATAAATATTATAGGACTTCCAGAAATCTCTCTATGTTAAGTCCTTATCTGCATCCAAAGCTGCAATTGCCTGGGCAAATGTAATGCGTAGATAATATGCCTTGAAATCACTCCTGATCCATAGGTTGTAATAATGAAGCAGTATTAATAGAAAGGTAGAGCACTTTTACATTTTCATTAAAATCATCCAGATGGGAGGGGGGCCTGGGGCATTATCCAAAATCCAGTGGATTGAAAGGAATGCCATTATTATTACAACATTTCATACTGGATTGGTTTGCCATTTATATCTCCAGCTCACTTTACAGATGAAGAAACTGAAGTAAACATAATTAAGTGACTTGCCCAGGGTTACACAGCTAAGTAAGTGCCTGAGGTAAAATTTGAACTCATAAAGTCTTCCTGACTCCAGGCCCAACACCTAGCTGCCCCAACTAAGCAACGTATTTTTCCTTTTTAAAAGAGACAGGCTTTTTGATTAAAAAACAAAACAAAACCTGAAGAAAGGAAGACAAAGATAATATAATCCCTGCTCCCAGGAAGCAATGTAGTTATAGACACAATGCCAATCTGAATATATGTGTGTGTGTATATATGCATGTATATCATATAGGTATTTACACACATGCATGTATTTATACACATGTAAAACTGTTCTATACATCTATTTATCAGATTTATTTTTTAAATGATGGCCATGGGGGAGGGGGGACACACAAAAAAAGGAAAAAAATTGTTTGAAGTGAAGGATGCTGCCTAGATAAAGGAGCATGGATAGTTTCTACATATTCAGAATAGCATCTTCTCTTTGCATGGACAGATAACTAAACTTCATACAAGCACGGTTTCTATAAAATAATCCTTGGGAAGTTAATATTTCTCCAATTGTTTAGATCTGTCTTTATTTGTGTAAAAAGTGTTTTATAATTCTATTCATATAGTTCCTGAGTGTGTCTTTGCAGGTAGACTCCCAAGCAATTTATACTCTTTATAGTTATTTTAAATAGAATTTCTTTTTCTATCCCTTCCTGATGGGTTTTGTTGGCAATATATAGAAATGCTGATGACTTATGTGGGTTTATTTAATATACTGCAACTTTACTAAAGTTAATTGTTTCAACTAGTTCTTTAGTTGATTTTCTAGGGTTCTCTAAGTATACCATCACATCATCTGTAAAAAGGGACAGTTTTTGTTTCCTTGTGGCTTATTAATTTTCTTTCAATTTCTTTTTCTTATCTTACTACTGTAGCTACCCTATCTAGTACAATATCAAATAATAATAGTGATAATGGGTATCCTTGCTTCACCTCTTATTGGGAAAGTTTCTAGTTTATTTTCATTATACATAATGCTTGTTCTTGGTTTTAGATAGATATTTCTTATCTTTTTAAGAATAGCACCATAGGGCAGCTAGGTGGCACAGTGGGTAGAGCACCGGCCCTGGATTCAGGAGGACCTGAGTTCAAATCCGGCCTCAGACACTTAACACTTACTAGCTGTGTGACCCTAGGCAAGTCACTTAACCTCAGCCTTACCAAAAAAAAAAAAAAGAAAGAAAAAGAATAGCACCATTTATTACTAAGTTTTCTAGTGCTTTTAATAGGAATGGACATTGCATTTTGTCAAAAGCCTTTTCTGTATCTATCTACATGATTGATTTTTATTGTTTTTGTTATTGATATGGTCAATTATGCTTAAAGCATTCCTGGTATAAATTCCACATGCATCTCTCTGTGACATATTGCTGTGATCTTGCTAGCATTTTATTTAACATTTTTTGCATTCATATTCATTAGGGAAATCGATCTATAGCTTTCTCTGTTTTTGCTGTCCCTGGTTTAAGTATCAAAACCATAATTGTGTCATAGAAGGAATTTGATAGGACTCTGTGAGAAATAGCACTCAAAAATTTCTGGGAGGGGCAGCTAGGTGGCGCAGTGGATAGAGCACTGGCCCTGGAGTCAGGAGTACCTGAGTTCAAATCCGGCCTCAGACATTTAACACTTACTAGCTGTGTGACCCTGGGCAAGTCACTTAACCCCAATTGCCTCACTAAAAAAAAAAAAATTCTGGGACCCCAGTGTTGGAGATGACCAAAAAGCTTTGTTTTCATCTCACAAGAATGGGCCATTCCCCCTTAGTGGAATGGGCACAAAATGGAGGCTCGTGAGCCTTTTTATCCTTTAATGAGACTGGCCCCTCCCTTCTTCCCCAGTTACCAAGGATTACAATCTGTGCCAAAAACTGGCTCCCAAAACTACCCAATCAGAATGCAGTATAGCCAATGGGGGAGGTGACAGAAAGATAGCCTTTCAAACTTCTCCCCCACATGACCAGTCTAGGATTTCCCTAGTAATGTGATTTTGTTCCGTTGAGTACAGGCTTCTATTCTGATCAATTTCTCAGCTGAACCTGAGTCCACTTCCCAGACATTAAATCTCCTGTAATTGTTCCCCCAGACAGCTCCAATCAACTTTGAGGGGGAGCCCACTTTCCCTCACATTCTTTATTTTTTCAAATAGTTTATATAATATTGGAATTAATTGTTCTTTAAACATTTGGTAGAGTTCACTTGTATTTACACCACCTGGTTCTGGGGATTCTTCACATGTAGTTCATTTCTGGCTAATTCAATTTTCTTCCTAATATTGGGTTATTTAAGTATTCTACTTCCTCTTCTGTTAATCTGGGCAATTTGTATTTATCTATTTCAGTTAAATTTTCAGTTTTATTGACATATAGTTGGACAAAATAACTCCTAATAATTGCTTTAATTTCATCTTTTATTGGTGGTGCATTCACCCTTTTCATTGTTGATACTGGTAATTTGGTTTTCTTCTTTTTTCTTTAAAAATTAAATTAACCAATGGTTTATTTTATTGTTTTTCATAAAACTAGCTTCTAGTTTTATTTCAATTTTATGCCTTTAATATTATTGGGTTTTGGGCAGCTAGATGGCGCAGTGGTGAAGCACCAGCCCTGGATTCAGGAGGACCTGAGTTCAAATCCGGCCTCAGACACTTAACACTTACTAGCTGTGTGACCCTGGGCAAGTCACTTAACCCCAATTGCCTCACTAAAAAAAAAATATTGGTTTTTCCTTTGATTTTCAGGATTTTTATTTTTCTGTTTAATTGGGGATTTAAAATTGTTCTTCTTCTAAATTTCTTTAGTTACATGCCCAATTCATTTATCTGCTCTCTCTCTCTCTCTCTCTCTCTCTCTCTCTCTCTCTCTCTCTCTCTCTCTCTCTCTCTCTCTCTCATTGATAGAGGCATTTACAGATATATTCCCCACCTACTGGTTTGGTCAAATCCTACAAATCTTAGTATGTTGTTTCATTGTTATCATTTTCTTTAATTGAATTGTTGATTATTTCAAGGATATGAACAGGCAGTTTTCAGATGAAGAAATCAAAGCTATCTATTGCCATATGAAAAAAATGTTCTAAATTACCATTGATTAGAGAAATGCAAATTAAAACAACTCTGAGGTACCACCTCACACCTATCAGATTGGCTAATATGACAAAAAGGAAAATAATAAATGTTGGAGAAGCTGTGGAAAAATTGGAACATTGTTGGTGGAGCTTCGAACTGATGCAACCATTGTGGAGAGCAATTTGGAACTATGCCCAAAGGGCTATGGAACTGTGCATGCCCTTTGACCCAGCAATACCACTACTAGGTTTGTCTTAGCTCTAAGAATTCTGTCTTACCAGCACCTCCATTTCTTGAAATGATTGTTTGAATAAAATAAGGCTAGATTATTAAAAAATAATCCACCACTGTCACATTTATTTTAAAACCATAGAGGCTCATCCTTGTACCTGAACCATTTGCTTCTGATGCTCTCTCCTTTCTTTCTTTTCTCTTACTTCTAGATTTTACTGCTTCTGTTTCAAGTTAACCCCTTATACTACAACATTTTCTCACTTTTTATTAAAACTAAGAAAGTAAACATGCAACCAAATTAGAAATATATCATGGGGTCCAGGATCTGGCAAGTGTTTTTTGACTATTATGCTCATGCCCTTATCTCCATATGTGGCATCTCATCCTTTATCTGCTCTCACAGTGATGGGTTATGTTGGCCATCCTATATAATCTTCAGAAGAGGAATAAAAATCTAATCAAGTTTATTCCTCAGAATAGCCCTGTGAGCCGCATATTAGTGACATACGAATCCAGAAATCAGGCTCAACTTGAAAATGCTCTTACATGGAACCAACAAGGAATCTTTTTCCCTGTATCCTTATCTATAACCTCTAGATGGTGCCAGAGGCCTCTAGTTTGGTCCCATGAGAAACTGATAGTTCAGCCACTCCTTATAAGTTGAAGAAACTACCTAGTGACTTTAGGGAAGATTACCCAAAAACTTGCACTTTGTCACATAAGTCATATTATAAAGGGTTTTATACCTTTCAGGGGAGACCCAAAGAGCTCCATTCAGGATAGAAAATCTGTTTCCCAATTATAGTCATCGACTAATCATTTGTAGTACTCATACACTAAAATTCATTCTGATTCAATTCAGACTCTCAAAAGGATATTGAAACCTTATTGAATTTCTTATGTACAATATGTTGATACCATTCCTACCTGGGAAGCAATGGGTGAGCGATATGAAAAAAATAACACCTGGTCTTAAGGTGGCCCAATGAGTGTTTGGACTTATTTATCTGATCATAAAAGCAAATGGAAGAGATTCCTACTGAATGACACTTGAATCTGTTGCCTTCATCCTTGTTTATATCCTTGTTTATTAAAGAACTATAGGGGCAGCTAGGTGGCACAGTGGATAGAGCACTGGCCCTAGATTCAGGAATACCTGAGTTCAAATCTGGCCTCAGACCCTTGACACTTACTAGCTGTGTGATCCTGGGCAAGTCACTTGACCCCAATTGCCTCACAAAAAAAAAAAAGAACTATAGTGGCTTATTTGGTTCTGCCAGTAAATTTGAATAACCCACCATCCAGGCATGTGTAAAAGAAAACCAACCATAAGGAGCCTCAAATTTCTTGGACGGCATTAAAGAATTGGTCTTGGTAAGAAACTGGCACTCACTTTAGATAAGGAGAGATGCAATTATAATTTCTACAATGTCAGAAGCACACTCTGTAGCATCCTAGAAATCAAAGGCCCAGCTCATGTCTTTGACTTATTCTTCATAAGCCCTAACAGTTCTGGAAATGAGATTAGGTAATTTAATTGAGGCTTTTGGTTATATACTGAGACTTATAAAAACAGAAGTTCCTTTTTGCCAAATGGTTCATCATTGTGCATGCTTACCACAGCCCACTGCCCATGACCTAGAGTAGAGCCTTACTGGCATTAGAAGTCACTACCTCACTTCTCAGCCAATGGTCAGTAAGTTACACACTACAAAAAACCCCAAACATTCTGAATGATTTCCTATAGCTGAATGACAAATGATAGGACTACTAGTAACAGGAGAACCTTATTTACTCAGACCAGTGAACAATGGCATTGGCCCAAACTCATTGAAGCTGTATTCTCAGGGACCTTGACTTAGACCATCCCCTTATATTTCTGTGATGATTTAGCAAAACCAATCCACACCAAACCAAAGACACACCCATCCACACAAGGCCAGGGTGAGGGCTGTAGGGCCCAGGATACAAACCAATTACTTGGGTACCTGGAAATTTGCACAGGAGGCTTGTGTTGTTGCCTTATTTTAGACCATTCCAATCCTTTAAATCACCAACCTGCAACAGTTGTCACAGGCTATGAGTGTGTATTTCAAGTAGTCATACATTAACTAGGCTGGTGGTACCTCCGTGCCTGGCATTTTAATATTGTTTGTGGACTTTTCTCAGCAATGATACTGAAATGGCCATTTCCTTGTGGAAACAGATCAGTTTTTGTCAGAACTCTCCACTATGATCTTGGGTAATTCTACATGGCTTTGCTCATAGTTTCAAGGAGCTACACAAGTCTCTCCCCTTGCTTACTTCTCTCCCCTCCCCCCCCCCCTTCCATGAGAAGGCTGTGACTAGGAGAGGAGAAGCTAACAGGAATGATTTTTTTTTTTTGCATTTTTCAATTTCCTTTCTTTCAACTATTTCTTGCTCATCAGGGAAAACTTAGTATAAATTTCTTATTAGTGTAAGCAGGCCAGATCTACTTCTATGGTTCAGGTGCTATCTTCTTCTTCTTCTTTTTTTTTTTTTAGTGAGGCAATTGGGGTTAAGTGACTTGCCCAGGGTCACACAGCTAGTAAGTGTTAAGTGTCTGAGGTCGGATTTGAACTCAGGTCCTCCTGACTCCAGGGCCAGTTCTCTATCCACTACACCACCTAGCTGCCCCAGGTGCTATCTTCTTAAAGGAAGACAGCTATGGTAGTTTTAATACCTAAGGAAAGAATGTAAGATCCCAACTGCCCACTAGGTGAAGATCTACTTGAGTCACCAGCTCAGGGGCCTCTTAAGTTTCTGTCAGCTTACATGCATGTGACAGCCTTCCTCATAAACTGCAGTATCTGAACTGGGCACCAGAGGAGGATGTTCAACCTGCAGATGTCTAGACTGTGTTGGCAATTTGGTTTTGCTAACATTTGCCAGCACTGTAATTAATCTAGGGGATGAAATGGAATATCATTAAAAATATTCAAATATCAAATCTTTGGTCTGAACATGTCTCATTTAAAAAAAAAACCACCCTCAGTTCATGACCACCCACAAAGACAGTACAGTATGATCACATAGTTCACTGTACATAGAAAAAAGTGAATGGAAATAGATCAAGTGCACCCATATAGAGTTCTATGCCTACAGCCATCTGCTAACATTCCTTCTACTTACTCTTCCAGGTCTTTAGGTATGTGTGTGGGATTCTCTACCACATGGCTTGTGGAAAAGAATAATGGAAGGTAGGGGGGGAGTATCCATACCCTATTTTAGGATCAAGGATTAGAAACAAGGGAGAATGGGAGATGACAGTGATAGAAATCAGCCTCATTTCCTAGACATTAGCCCAGAAATTCACAGTAGTTTGCAGTTTTGGCAATTTAGTATCATTTCTCCTTGTAATTCCTCCCATCTGTTCCAGGGAATGGAATGTCTCCCCCCAGATACTTGTGTCTCTGGCTGCAACAGCAGTAGCAGTAACAAGAGAAACAATGGCAATGGCTGTTCCTAACAATCTCAGAGGAGGCTGGAAGTCTGAGTCCAAGGTTAGTGGAAGAGAGGAAACCAATCCTGGATGATGAAGCTGCCCTTTTATCCTGTCATAGAGTGCTGTTAGTTGAAGTGTTTAGGGTTTTTCTGACTCAGGGCAGTCTGGTGGTTCAGGTTTTAGATTGGAATGAAATGATACTTTCATTTAACAGAAGAAGCTTACTTAATAATAGCATAGGAAGGATAGCAAGTAAAGATACAGTGTTAGTTTAGTTGGATGTAGCCCCCTCTCTCCTACTCCCAATTCCCCATGCCTGGTCAGAAGGGTCTTCCATCTTGTGTAGCAAGTTCACCAAAGTTCAGGCTTCTAGATTATATTTACTAGGGTTTTATGCCTTAGATAACCAGGGAGTTATGCCTATGTGTTCAAGCCTTAGTCCTCTGGGCCAGTCAAAGCTTGAGGACAATTTTGTTACCTTTTATGGAAGTTTGGAGGATGTGTGATGAATTTTTAATTGTACAATGGGGCCTATAGTCATGTTTCCTGACTAGATTAGTAAGAGAGGTTGTTCTTCCTACACCAACATAGTTTCTGTTGTCTTGCCTCTGTCCTAGAGAGGATTTAGATATTCTCTCTCTCTCTCTCTCTCTCTTTTTTTTTTGTGGGGGCAATGAGGGTTAAGTGACTTGCCCAGGGTCACATAGCTAGTAAGTGTCAAGTGTTTGAGGCTGGATTTGAACTCAGGTCCTTCTGAATCCAGGGCTGGTGCTCTATCCACTTCACCACCTAGATGCCCCCTGGGTTTCTCTCTTGATGGTAGTTTAGTGATTTGGAAGAATATTTAAAATTTTAAAAATTCAGGCCAATTGGGACTTTTTATATTTCCTGAACACCATTAGACAGACTCCATGGTAAGAACAAAAGAAGTAAAAAAGACATTCCGGTTTTTGAGAAGCCTATGACTAAGGGAGATAGTATACACAAGCAAATATTTTCTAATACTGCAGATTCAGAGCAAGTAATTCAGGAAAAAGAGAAAGTGATTTGGGTGGGGTTCATGGATAATGGGTATAATTTAAGCTAGATCTTGAGGGAAGTATAGCATTTGAATGGTAAAGAAGAAAGGAGAGGGCATTAAAGACTAGAGAACAACATGAGCAAAGATATAGGGAATGAATATTGTCTTGATGGAGTACAGAAAGGACTGATTAGATTACAACCAAATTGTAAGGATTTCTTATTGAGAAGTAGAAGATAAAGTTAGGGAGTTATAATCATTCTAGGCGATGTGGCAACAAGTCAGATTTGGATAGAAGTGACCAGGACTGGGAATGTTGCAAGACAGGAGAGGCCTTACAGGTACTGTAAATTTGACAGGACAGAGTTTATATTCAGAAGAGTCAACAAAGACACTTGAATACACATCCAGTCTTGGGTCTAAAAAAGTAAAGGTCCAAAAGGCCAGGAACTCAGATCAGGGGACTGGGGAAAAAAGGTTAGAATTTCTGAAAAATGAACTGGATAACAAGAAGTCAGAATCTAAGAAGGGAATACGGATATTACTCTATTGCTTCTAAGACACAGAGAAATGCATGATGGGTTGAAGTTCTATGAATTAGAACAAAACCTCTTGGGTTGTGTTGGTCAGAATGAGCATTGACTATAGGATTCAGAGGAGGCAGAACAAAAACTTATAGTCAGAAGATGGAAGGAGGAAGTGGAAGCAGTGAGGGAAACAGAAAGAGAGCAGCTAGAGAAGTAGGAGGAGAAGTAACAGTACAATATCACAGAAGCCAAAGGAACAAGGGAAGGGAGGGAGGAGAGCAACAGTGTCAAATAGAACAGCTTGAGGAGAATAAATACTGGAAAAATACCATTGAATTCAACTAAAAAGATATAATTGGTAACCTTAGAGAAAGCTGTTTCAGTGGAATCATGGGGAATAGAAGTGAGATTGGTTTAGGGGAAAGTGGGTGGTAAAGAAATTGAAGCAATGGGTATGGTATGGACCAGTCATTCTGACATTTCATCTACAGAGGAATAAGAATAGGATAATGGTTAAAAGGAATTGCAGTGGGAAAGGATAGAAGATTATTATTATTATTTTTTAAAGATAAAGGGACATTGTGTAGAAGGGCAACAACCAAAAGGCACTAGATATTGGGAACATGGTTTATCCCCTCTCCCATCCTAAAAGCTGTCTGTTCTAGCTCATTGTATTTTCTTGGCTGCTATATCTGAACTCAGTCCCCATTTCTTGACCCCAGCTCTAGCCTAGTCAGGTAGCTAAACATGAGCTCCTGTTTCAGTAAAAATGAGGGCAGCATCAAGCCAGATACTGTGCCAGTCTTTTCCCATTTACTGCACAGGTACCTTGTGCCTCAGTCTTGGACCCTACCAATGAGTCATTTTCTTTTAGCTTTCTGACTATGCGTTTGTCACTTAGCATCAGGGTTTCTCATATGTGCAGCTTAGTCCTTCTATGTGTAGTCCTTTATCAGCAAGGGGATTGAGGTGAAAGGTAGTTTTTCTAATTTGGAAGTAGGATTAAAGGACCACAGGAGACAGAAGCTGGGGAAGCCCTGGAACTTTTGAACTCTGTGGCCAACGGGGCCTTGGTTGTGGACTTGAGCTCATGCTAGCAGCCAGCCAATTGAAAGGGAAGGATACTGTGACCCTGAACTGAATATAGTCATAGAACTTCATCAGGCTCATTGACATGCTTATGGAATGACTTGTCTGGACAGGATTTGCTGCTGTAGTTGGACATGTACATTTTTCCATGTTCCATTTACTCTTCTCTTGTACCTCATCACTGCCCATTGGATTGGTATTGCTTACCCTTAAATTTTTTTCTTCTTTTTTGCTGCCTACAAAAGATAAATGGTTTTTATTTCATTTTGAGTTAGTATTTCTGTAAATATTGGACCAGATGCTAAGGAAGGACCAAGGGAACCTCTAAAAGCCATTCTAGACTTAACCATGAGCCTATATTGAAGTTTTCTCTCCCTGGAGACACAAGTGGGAAACAGTCTGGGAAAAAGAAACCTTTGGTCTTTATCTACCTGGGAGACATTTTCTGTTATTTTTGTTGTTGTTAACTTTGGCATTTGGTTTTCAAAATTCTATCTCTGTAATAACTTCCACTGTGTTGACCCACCCTACTATTTCATTGCTTCTAGTAATGCTTATATATTGTGGCTCAACTGACCAAATTGTTTTGTCAGATTTTTGAATTGATTTTTGGCCATTGGTTAAAAACTGGCATTATGAACTAATATATCAAATCCTTGAAAGTGAAGCTTAGAATTTACCATCTCAAAAAAAGAAAAAAAAAGAATTTGCTATCTCCTTATACAATGCAATACACATAAGGGATTCCTGATATTGACAGTAGACCTTGAGTATGAGAATGATGATATTATAAACATGTTAAACAGTTCAGGGATCTCAGGAGAGCTAGTGTAAGGATATCAGCAGCTCTGTATACTAAGGAGAAGGAAATGGCAAACCAGTTCAGTATCTTTGCCAAGAAAATCCCAAATGGAGTCAGGAAGAGTGGAACTTGACTGAAGTGACTGAACAACAAGAATACTAAGGACATTCTGGATATACTATCAGACCCAATTAAGTGCTGTAATATTTCAACCAAGGTGCAGATAGGGAATAGTATCCATATATTGGTCTTTGATTCTCCATCAGAAATAGAGGAGTTATGTAAAAAACCTGTGACATTACTGAATGAAAACTTGGTAGGTTACAATTAAAGTCTCAACTATTCAACTATGACTAATTCATTGGATTTCTTTTTCTTTTTCTTTTTTTTTGGGGTGGGGTGGGGTAATGAGGGTTAAGTGACTTGCCCAGGGTCACACAGCTAGTAAGTTTCAAGCATCTGAGGCTAGATTTGAACTCAGATCCTCCTGAATCCAGGGCCAGTGCTTTATCCACTGCGCCACCTAATTCATTGGATTTCAAGCCCATGACAACTCATTTCAATTTGATCTCATATCAACTTTGTGCTTTACTGCCCCCATCTTTGCCAGCTTCTATAATTTGATGTCTATATTGAATATAGACAGATTGCTCTTTGGGCTGAAATGTAGAAGCCACAAATGTACAATATACCTGCTTAGCAAGAATTTGCTTTGATTTTACCTCCCCCAATTTAAAAAAGTTTTTTAGACAAGTCTGCCATGTCATATCTGCATTACTAAACAGTTTTTTCACTGAGGATCCCTGTTAGCCTGTCTCTCTTTACTGTATTCAAAGGTTTTACATTTCTATATTGCAACTGATGGTCATGTAGTCTAGGTTTGTCATATTCATCATTCAGTTGTCCATAACTCCTGAGGAAGTTCCTAATTTTGGCCAGTGTGGTTCTTCTACCATGGCATACTAATCCTGTGTCTGCCATCAGTAAAGGCATCTATGCCCAGTCCAATGGTCTTCTCCTCTTTCTCATGTTCAAGTAAAGTTTCTCCATACAAATCTCTCCGATGTGCTGATAATTAGCCTCCCACTACTCTAGTAGACCTAGGTTTGGATAGTTGCCCCACTGCTACTCTGATATTTTAAGAACCTGTTGGTGAATGGTGTCATCACACTTCAATAACCCACATGCATTGCCCATAGTGTTGGTAGAAAAATGAAAAGGATACATGTCTATGTAGATGATGAGACCTTGAACAAAACAACTAAAGTAAACCAATGCACCATATCAAGAGTTCAAGATGCTCTGGATTATCTATTAGGCAGTCAATAGTTTTCTATGTTACATTGATGCAGTGGTTATTACCAGATACCCATGGCAGAGGAAGATAATGAAAAGTCTACTTTCATCTGTTCCCCTGCATTAATTAGTTAAAAAACAAACTTGCCTAAACACATCTTGAAGGTACCTGATACCTTCTAAAAACTGATGGAGAAAGTAAGTTAGAGAAATGAACTCCTTGTAAGTGGGTTTTTTTTTTTTTAAACTTGTAAGTGTTGATGCACCTTGATGACAACTTTGTCTTTGTGAAATGCTGGAAGAACATGAAGAAAATTGTTTACTCAGGGGCAGCTAGGTGGCACAGTGGATAAAGCACCAGCCCGGGATTCAGGAGGACCTGAGTTCAAATCCAGCCTCAAACATTTGACGCTTACTAGCTGTGTGACCCTGGGCAAGTCTCAACCCTCATTGCCCTGCAAAAAAAAGAAAGAAGAAAAATTATATACTCTAAATAAATATTCATTGGATTTACTTTAATTATATTTATTTGACTCCTGTCCCTAATGACGCCAACCTGACATCTTTCCTCCCCATATCTCACCAGGATCTCCTCTTTCTCACACTCTCAATTAGTAGGGAGTCACTAATTACAATCCTTCTGGTAAGATGGAGGATCACCAGGTTTTTCAATCTTCCCTGAAACAGGCCTCCAGACTCTCAAGCATTGCCATAAGCCTGATTGTTGCATCTTAATGACCCACCCTAAAGACCCTTTACATTCTCCATGCAACTGAACTTTCCTATGTATTTTATCCCTCAAATAGAATTTGAACTCCTTGAGAGTAAGAGCTATCACTATTTTTAAAATTTGTATTTCCAGTGCTTAGCACAAAGAAATACTTAATAAATGCTTTTCTATTTTATTTAATTCAAATCCAACTGGGAGTTCAGTGGGTATAATCTACTCTAGCAAATAAACTATGGGGAAAACCAATTCCCTCAATTCTTTAGACTTTCTCAGAGTGTCCCTGTCTTTGGAATCAAAATGGATTTTTAAAAAGCAATGATGAGTCATATTATACATGAAGAGATAAAAGGTCTTTGAACCTGTTGTGACTCTTCCAATTATGATTAAAGGGCTCCCTCTTGAGGAAAATGAGGAAATTGTGCCTATTATTACTGCAGGAGTTAGCCAGAGGTCTAAAGTTGCTAGTCCCAAGGGAAGAGGTTCTGTTATAGTGGTCTACTCTTTTGTCTTATAATCAATCAAAATAATATTTATTCAGTTCATAAAGGCAAGTCAGGTTACTGCATATATTTTGTATACATAATGTATTGTTGTTTTCTCCCAGTAGAATGGAAGGTCCTTGAGGACAGGGTCTTTTTTTGTATACCTATTACTTAGTACGATGCCTGGCAAATAGTATATACATTCAATAAATCTTTGTTGAATTAAAAGGTATTGAATGCATATTTATATAAATATAAGTAAAACATGGTTCTTTGCCTTTCAAGAGCTTAAAAGAAGCTCGTGAAAGGAATAAAATGTATACAAGTAACTATAATACAAATTCTAATGTTAAAAATGCTATAAGAATGATATAAACAAACTCAAGAGAATTTAGAGAGTGATCACTTCTGACTGCAAAGGCTTCATGGAGAAGATAACATTTTAATTATTCAGCAAATCAATTTGAATTTATTAAGTGCTACTATGTGCCAGGCACTGTGCTAACTGCTGGGCATTAGAGGATGGATATGATTTAAAAATTAGAAGGACAGCTTTCTGAACATAAGGAATAGGGTGAACAAAAGTTTAGAGTCAGAAAAACATGGGCTATGTTGAGCAAATATTGAGTAGTCCAGGTTGAAAAGGGAGTTTAAGAAATATGAAAAGGTGGGGCAGCTAGGTGGCACAGTGGATAGAGCACCAGCCCTGGAGTCAGGAGGACCTGAGTTCAAATGTGACCTCAGACACTTGATACTTACCAGCTGTGTGACCCTGAGCAAATCATTTAACCCCAATTGCCTCACAAAAAAAAAAGAAAGAAAAGAAAAGAAAAGAAAGAAATATGAAAGGGAACAACCAGAAATAAGGCTAAAAAGGCTTGGTGAAATCATATTGTGGAGGGAATTTAATACCAGGTAAGGGAGCTTGTACTTTATATTGTAGGTAGAGGGGAGCCATTGATTATTTTGAGTAGGAGAGTGACGAAAGCTGTGCATGTGAAAGACTAATCTGGTATAGTGGGAAAAGTGTTGGATTTATAATCAAAAGAGCAGGGTTTGAATCCTGACCCTGTAAGTTTATACCTGTGCAACCTCAGAAAACTTCCTTTATTTCACTATCCCTCAGTTTCCTCATCTATAAAATGATATAGTTGGATTAGATGACCTCTAAAGTCCCTTCCAACTCTAAATCAATGCCTTTATGTGGGAATGGCTCTTGGTCTCTTTGTAGACAAGACTGAAGAGAGAAGAAAGTGGATATAGGGAGAACTGTTAGGAAGTTATTGTAAATTTAGGTAATGAGCAAATTGGGCAGCTGGGTGGCATAGTGGATAGAGTGCCAATCTTGGAATCAGGAAGACTCCTATCCTGAGTTCAAATCTGGAATATGAAACTTATTAGCTGTGTGACCTTGGGCAAGTCACAGCTTTTTGACTCAGTTTCCTCATTTGTAAAATGAGCTGGAAAAGGAAATATCAGACAGCTCCAGTATCTTTGCCAAGAAAATCCCAAATGGGGTCACGAAGAGTTGGACACGACTGAAAATGACTCAACAACAACAACAAATGAGAGTCTAAATTAGTGTGGTGGAAGTGGGAATAGAAAATAGGGGATAAATTTGAGAAATATATGGAGTCAGAATTGACAGCATTTAGTAGTTGAATGGATGTAAAGGGAAAGAAAGGAGTTCAACTGTCTGTTTCAAATGCTAGTGAGTAGGAGAATGGTAATGTGATTAATAGAAATTGGAAAGATTAATGAGGAGGAACACTTTTTCTGGAGGTAGATGAGTGTTTTGGACATCTTGAATTTGAGATGATGGCAGAACATACAATTAGAGATTCTAACACACTTAGAAATGTAGATGTGGATTTGGGAGGGAGGTTGGGGCAGAGATAAAAATGTTGCATTAATGTGCTGGTTGAAGGTATGAGAATACACTAGTTTACAAAGGGAGGAAGTATATAGAGAGAAGAGGAGTAAGACAAACAAAGCCATGTGGAATGACCACATTTAGAGAATGGAGGAAAGAGGATCTAGTGTAGGACAAAGAAAAGGAAGATTCAGAAAGGTAGAACCACAAAAGCATAGTAGCAGAGTTGCGAAAGGACTAGATAGTATGAGGAAGGACAGGGTTGTCGATCGTGTAAAATAGTGTAGAGAGGGCAAGGAAAATGAAGACGGAGAAAAGACCAAGAGATTTTACTGAAAGTGAGGTTACTAGCAATCTTTTAGAAGAGGGAGTAGAATACAGAATGAAAGTGGTTGAGGAGTGAGTGAATGGTGAGAAAGTGGAGAAACAGTGTAGACTAATCTTTTAATTAAGTTTGATGGTGAAGGCAAGAGTTGCTTAAGGTGAGGGGCAGCAGGATTGAAGATTGTTTTTTTTTTTAAGAACAGGAGAAATAAATTTCCATTATTTTAAATGTTCATAAGTAAAGCAGAAGGAGTCAGTGAAGGGGGAGAGACAGAATATGCAAGAGAGATACTTGATAGTACGAGGTTTTGGGCAAGGGAAGAGGGAATAGGATCAATCAAGGGAATTTATCTTATATCTGTTGGAAAGCTGTGAAAGTTTCCATTATAGGAATAAAATTTTCCAAACTGTTATCAACAGGATTATACCACTATTTATATCCCTGGAGTCCATGTTCTTAGAATGAGACCTGTCTTTATTGATCCTTATAGCTGAGGAGGTTTGCATGTGATGTCGGGCTACTTTAAGAGAAGCACAGCTTCAAGGAAAGGAGAATTGAAAGGCTTACTATATTCTGCCCTTATCAGAGCTCCTCTGAAATATCTTATCTAATTCTGGATATTAATAAGCTAGTTATAATTTTCTCCTTTAGATGAAAGATGCAGCATAAATGCATAATAACAATAGTATACGGTTGCCTTCCTCAAAAGTTGAGGGATACTTATTTTTGAATATCAATATATATATTTTCCTCCTGGCATATTACTTATGGACATACACACAGAGATGACTATGTAAAAAAAAATAGAGATGATTTATTTAGTCTGACATAAGGTTTACAATGTGCTTTCCAGATCCCTGTTAAATAAAATCTTATTCTCTTCCTTCCAGGGAAAACTTAGTTTCCTGAGGAAATGGTCATCTTGGAATAAAGAAAACATCCTTTTTTCTTCTTATTTTTAACAGGGCAACAAAAAGACACAAAGACTAAAATTGTGGCAACCCTTCAGGGGCCACTCCTCAACTGGACGATGGTGATAGGTTAGGTCCCCAGAGGGTGGCTACCACCACTTATTCAGAGTTGTAGGGGGGTAACCCTGAGAGCCTGGGGTTTTTAGTATTGTCATTCAAGAACTCCTACTAGTGAGCTAGTGAGCTTCCCATTAATAAGCAGCCAGACAATTACATGTTTTTTAAAGCAAAGGGTATTTATTAAGGTGGAATCGTAAGAACTGTAGGTATGAAAAGATTCCCCAGGGCAGCTAGGTGGTGTAGTGGATAAAGCACAGGCCCTGGATTCAGGAGGACCTCAGTTCAAATCTGGCCTCAGACACTTGACACTAGCTGTGTGATCCTGGTCAAGTCACTTAACCCTCATTGCCTCACAAAAAAAAAAAGGAAAGGAAAGAAAGAAAGAAAGAAAGAAAGAAAGAAAGAAAGAAAGAAAGAAAGAAAGAAAGAAAGAAAGAAAGAAAGAAAGAAAGAAAAAGATTCCCTCAAATCAGGGAGTGCACACTCCCTTTTGAACACATAAGTCCCATTAGGAGAGTGGGCTTAAATGTGACATACAAAAGTGGTGAGGCACATGTATAGCAAACACATTGTACTTGCAAAGTGGGACCTAACAAGTGAGGACACTAAGAATTCTTTTCTCCCCTTGTGGAGCTCTCATAAAGTGCTCCTTTAGGTAAGGCACTTCACCAGCTACCAACAATCCATTCTTTTCTAGGGTCCATAACTTTCATTCTCTTTGCCATGACAGGTAGCACTATCTGAAGTAACTTCTTCCTTCTTTGGGAACTCCTGAAGTCTCTCTGTTCTCAGTTGGATTTGTTGTCTCTGCTGGGTCCAGTCTGTCTAACAATGTGGTCAATGGAGAGGGGGGTGGGAAAGTCTAAGGCTCCCTCTGGGCTCCCTCCCCTCTTTGTTACATGCGTAAGGGTCTGCCTGCTCAAGGCACTCTTGAGTCTTGAGTCCTTCACCACTTGACTGGCTCACTGCTGAACTCAGATCATCATTGGACTAATTGCTCTTTTTATATGTAGCCTAAGACGTAGGACTTTTCCAACTAACCACAAGATATTTCTTCTGCGGCATCATCTGCATCTTTCATCGAATAGCCCAAAGTCTTAAGATCCTTTCAAACTGATGAATAATTTTCCCACACATTGTATTGTGGCTATAGGAAAATTTATTTTTTAAAATTTTCTTTCTGTGTGTGTGTGTGTGTGTGTGGAGGGCAATGAGGGTTAAGTGACTTGCCCAGGGTCACACAGCTAGTAAGTGTCAAGTGTCTGAGGTCAGATTTGAACTCAGGTCCTCCTGAATCCAGGGCCAGTGCTTTATCCACTGAGCCACCTAGCTGCCCCCAGAAAATTTCTTAATGCCTTAATGCCTATTTTATTCTGCTGATTGATTAACTAGAGTGGGGGTGCAATTCCTATCCTTATGCCTGCAAAATCTCTATACTTCTACAAGCCTTTATCACTAGCTGACACTAGCTGACTAGCTCTTTCATAGTTCCTCATAAAGATAGCCATTTAATGGAAACAGACATGCTTATGTTTATAATGGAAAATGAATGAATTTAGGTTGATAGGCTCAAATATGAATCAGAAATTATTTTGGGTTTATTTAAAAGAATCTATTTAATTTTATATATTCAACCATTTCTTATTATAAGATTAGAAGTGGAAAGGATATTGCAATATCTCAAAAGAAGTTTTCCTGATTAATTCCAAGAAGTACCCTTGGTCTCCTTGAATCACCCCAGTGATGATTCCAGAAAACAAACAAACATTATTATTATTATTAAATAACTCAAATATTTGGACTTATAATTATAAGTGTATTCCTATATAAGTATACTTCATAAATTACAAATGTTTAATTATGATAATCTTTAAGAAGCATTGGTATGCACAATAAAAACATTCTAACGTATAATAAGCAAGCATTGTTTCACAAAAGGTAAGCTGAAATAAGAACATTCTTCTTTGAGAACTATGAAAATGCCATTCATTACTACTTTTCTTGAGCAAAGATCAAATGTAGCCACCAGCAAGCTGATTTTTCTCTTTGCCAACATTATCCTTACCCCAAACACAACTTATTCTCATGCCCACCATCACCACTGCCTAGCTATACTTGAATGTATTATATTAGCAAAATGTCAAAGAAATAAGTAAGTCATTTTAGGGGAAGGAAAGGTAGACAATTGCACAGGATGTTGGGGATTTCAGTGAAATAAAAGGTTTCTCAGCTGGTCAAAGGGGACAATTCCTGAGTACCTGTTCTAACAAATTTTCTTTGCTCTCCTTATGGAGATTCTTTCCTAATAAGGAATAAAACATTAAATGGCTTGTTGAAAATAATTGTAGTTCAAAAAATTTTAAGTAATAACTTCCTGTGTTCATTTTATTTACAAACAGAAAAGGGTTCTTATAAAAGCTGCCCATGAGAACATGGCAGTTTCTTTAGAAATGATCTGTTAAATTTAACCACCTGGTGGTGCTAACATCACTAGCCTGTTTCTATTCATGATTATAATCAGGAACTGAAGAATCATATTTAGGAGTTTGCTGGAGCTAGCATGAAAAGGCAAAACAAACACGAGAGAGCTGATTGTCAAATTTTCACTGTCAGCACTTACACCTCATAAATTGGCAAATGACACAAATCAGGCTTTGACTTACTGTTTTGTTGATTGTCTAGACTTAAAGTGGTGGATAAAATGTTAATAATGCAGATCAAACTTAAGAGTGTGCTGTGCATACATTCCACCCCCCCCCAACCTGGTTTTAAACGTTTAGTAGCTTACCACTACCTATATTCATGTTAGTAGTTATGTGTTCCACCCAAGACCTGTGGGAACTTCAGAGAAGTGCTAATATCTATGATTTCTGGATGATTCTCTTTTTTTCCCAGCTCTGTCTGCATAGCAGAATTTATATTGTTTTAAAAAGTGTGGTCAATGTGGGTCTTCAGTTACAGTATTGAGCTAGATGTAATGGGCTAGAATTCAATAGTGATCCATGTAAATCTTATACTTGGGCACACAAAAATCAGTTTTACAGGTACAAGATGGGGAGGCATGGTTAGAACCCCTTGTTCTTTTTTTTTTTTTTTTTTGCAGGGCAATGAGGGTTAAGTGACTTTCCAAGGGTCACACAGCAAGTAAGTGTCAAGTGTCTGAGACCAGATTTGAACTCTCAGGTCCTCCTGAATCCAGGGCCAGTGCTTTATCTACTGTGCCACCTGGGTGCCCCTAGAACCTCTTGTTCTAAAAAGCTTTTGGGGTTTTAGTGGATTTTAAAAGTTCAATAAGAAGCATTGGTGTAGTGTAGCAACCAAAAAAAGCTAATTCATTCAGTCTTGGCCTATTTTAAGCAAGAATAGGGGGGATGATGCCCTCATCAGAGCTCATCTGAAATATTGTGTTCAGTTTTGGTTGCTGTGGTTTAAGGATATTGATAAACTAGAGAGTATACAGAGGAAGGTACATAGAAAGATCTTGAAGCCATGCCATATAAGGATAGTTTCTCTCTCTCTCTCTCTCTCTCTCTCTCTCTCTCTCTCTCTCTCTCTCTCTCTCTCTCTCTTCCCCTTCCTTCCTTCCTTTTTTTTGAGGGGGCAATGACAGTTAAGTGACTTGCCCAAGGTCACACACCTAGTAAGTATCAAATGTCTGAGGCCTGATTTGAACTCAGGTCCTCCTGAATCCAGGACCAGTGCTTTGAGGATAGTTTTTTCAACAGAAGTAGGGATATTTATCTTGAAGAAGAGAAGACTCAGGGGGGAATATGATAGCTGTTTTCAAGTCAAATTGAGTCAAATTAAGTCAAATCAAACCAAACCAAGAAGTATTTATGAAGCTAAGAGCTGAGAATACAAATATAAACAAAAAGACAGTTCTTACCCTCAAGGAGCTTACATTCTAATGAGGGAAGACAACACATAAATTGAAGTTGAAAAGTGGTGGGGGTCAGTCAAGGAGAGGTAGGTATGTGCATAGTGGACAAAAAAGTCTGGAGAGTCAGGATCTGAGCTCTGAGCATATAGAGGAATGAATATTACTGGTCTGGACACTTTCTTTAAAATGGAGGTTCTGGGAGGAACTGACCAATCAGAAGGGGCAGCAGTGTGATGTGATTTTCTGGGGTAAGAAGGCTTCTAGGTTATGAGGAAAAAGAAGTCTGGAGATTCAAGAGCAGACCCCAGAGAGGAACGAAGGCATGAATTAGTCGTTTTTAAGTATTAAAGGACCATTAGGTAGAAGATGAATTAGTTCTTGTTCTTGTTTCTTGTTCTTCTCCTCCTCCTCCTCTTCTTCTTCCACCTCCTCCTCCTCCTGTTTGACTCCAAGGTCAGAATTAGGAGTAATGGGTTGAAAATACAAAGGGTTAATCTTAGGCTTGTTGTCAGGAAAACTTTTCTAAGTCTTAGAACTGTTCAAAAATGAAATGGGCCCCCTTGAGAGGTGATCAGTATAATCCAGTTAGTACAGTCTGCATCCTCTACTGGAATCTATGTAAAGTTAAGACACCTAGTGTATTGGTGGATCTCCTGTGGAGGACTTCTGCGTGAACATCAATGACAGTCACAAAAATGGAAGGTAAGGCCCCTGAGATCTCTTTCAACTCTAAGGTTCTAGAATATTTTCTTCCTATGGCCTCTACTTTCTGCATGGAGAGAGCCCTATTTATCCCAGAGTCCTGTCAGAGTAGAGATGGCTCTGGCTTTACCTTGTCACTAGACTGATGACATTTCAGTTTTCTTACATAAGAAATCTTTTGCAACTCCCGCCTCCTGCCCCCTCCCCCCATGTGTTTTTAGACACATAGCAAGCATTCAATAAGCTTGTTGATTGATGTGTCTAACATTGTGACCATGGCCAAGTCTCAATTCCCTTACCTGTCAAATAACGATGTTGCACCAGTCTATCTCTAAAGTCCCTTTCAGTTCTAACATTTTATTATTCTATAGTCTGGAGATGGAAGGAGGATCCATTAAATGAGAATTAAAATTAGCAGACAGTTATTTAATTTGTATCAAGGGGTATAAAGTGACATTTTGTGGTTAAATTTTTTTTTCCCCAAAATTGGGATTGTCACATGCTTTTCCTACATACACCTACTTCTCTGGTTACCTGTATGAATAGCAACTTTTCACAGGCATAACTTATATTCTCCAAGAAAATCCTTTAAACCAGTTGGACTGATGTCCTTATAGTTTCCTTCCTCTTTCTCCAAGGTTCAATCATATTTCTTTGTTCAGGCTGGTCTTCTCTCTGGATGGCTCCTCTCCTTCCTTTTCAAATATTCATAACATTTCCAGGCTTCAAGCCTACCTCCCCTGTAAAATCTTTGTGGAGTTACTCTAGCCTATAATGATGCTTTCCATTTTTAGCTCTGTTTATATTTTGTATAAAATAAACTTTCTATATTGCCATTCTCCAACTCTCAACCTATAATTTAACACCTTATTATACACTATGGTATCCTATGTGGCTGTTAGCTCTAGATTGACTTATATTATTGGGTTCAATATGGTAAATACTGGATGATAAATGTGTTCTATTTGGTTTGAGCCCCCATCCTAGATTAGAATATCTATCTGTGGTCATCTAAATTTGGTTTGTACAAGCCTAGCACACTGGACAAGAAACATATATTGCTATATGAAAACTTTTAAATGCAACTAAAACAGTTAGCAAAGAAATAAGGTAGTAATAATGATAGCATTTTAAGGTTGTCAAAGTGCTTTGCATATATTATTTTATTTGATCCTCACAACAGCCCTAGTGGTATTATCATTCCCATCTTAAAGATAAGGAAAGTGAGGTTGAAAGAAGTTAAGTAACTTGCCAAAAGCCACATAGGTGGACTCCTTAAACTTCATATGGGTGCAACATTTTATTATTATTTATCATTATTTATTTATTTATTTTTGCAGGGGCAATGAGGATTAAGTGACTTGCCCAGGGTCACACAGCTAGTGTCAAGTGTCTGAGGCCAGATTTGAACTCAGGTCCTCCTGAATCCAGGGCCAGTGCTTTATCCACTGTGCCACCTAGCTGCCCCCTGGGTGTAACATTTTAGGAAGTATTAACAAACTGAAGTATATCCATAGGAAGGAGACCCAGAGACTGAGGAGACTTGAAACTGTACTATACACAATTAGGGGCTGCTTAGCTTGGAGAAGAAAAACATTTAAGGGAGACATGAGAAAACTTGCTTTTAAGTTTTTTAAGAGTTGTTTTTTAGAAGAGAAATTCAGTTTCTTTGTTGACTCTAGAGGATAGAATTGAGGCCAGTGGGTTGAAGGAAGAAGATTTCAGTGTAATCTGAGGAAAAAACTTCTTTGAGGAAGTTAGAATATCTCAAAATGAAATGGATTCCCTTGAGGAATGATGAGCTCTCTGACCTTAGAGACCTTCAAATAATGTCTGACTACTTCTTATGGGTTTTTGTAAACAGGATTTGTGAGTAAGGCAGAGGTTGATGACATATGAAGTCTGTTTCAATTCTAAGATTCTGTGATTTTAATGGAAATAATAAAGACTGAATTTGCGGCACTTTATCTGAAAAGAAAAAAACAAGCCAAAAGTTACATAGATAATAAATGTTAGAGGCAGCATTATGATATTATATATTATTATAATATTATAGAGTATTATATATATTATAGGTCTTTCTTCCTCATTCTAAGTCCAGCACTCTATCCACTTATATCATCTGGCTGCTTCATTCTCAGAAAACACATAGTGCCAGAATTAAAGTCATTTGTCTGAGTGAACAGGAGACCTTCTAGGACTCACATTCTAGTGTGGGGAGGGGATGACAAATGTCCCTTGCATGGCTGAAGTAAAGGTTGGGAAGATTGTACTCATGCAGCAACTGAATCTCTGATCAGATCATTTAATGCTTTCCACTGTCTCATTAGGACTTGTGCTTGGTAGCTGGCAAGGAGAATGGGCTACTGTTCTTCCTCTTTCTGCATCAGGCATGTCTGAAACAAACTTTTCCAAGAAGCTCTTCTTTCTTCTTTCTCAGGTCTCTATTGCCCTCTTTTTTTTTTTTTTTTTGGTGAGGCAACTGGGGCTAAGTGACTTGCCCAGGGTCACACAACTAGTAAGTGTTAAGTGTCTGAGGCCGAATTTGAACTCAGGTCCTCCTGACTCCAGAGCTAGTGCTCTATCTACTGTGCCACCTAGCTGCCCCTCTATTGCCCAATTGATTCAATCACTCTGCCCTGCATGCACATATTATCATAGGGATTGAAGTCATGGGAAGCTTAGATTAAGTCTGTCCTTGAGGTCTGGAGCCTCCTGGGAAAGGTGGTCCTTTCCCTTATATGTACTCCTATTTCATTGCCACGGTCACTAATTATTTCATGCATTTATGCGTAATCTGCTCAACTAGATTTAAAAACTCATATGCAAGTATTATTCACAAAACTTTTTTTAACCAGCTAAAACCTGGTATTATGCTAAAAACATCATACATGTTCAGAAAATGCTTGTTAATTGACTAGGTTTGAAGCAACTTCTACTTCACATTTGTGGATTGGGTCCCCAGAAACAGTTGATTATTCTCTTTCCTCAAGATTTTAGGAGTAACTCTGAGGGGCTGGGTTTCTAGTACTGTCACTCATGAGCTCCCACTGGTGTGTTTCCCCTGATTATCAGTAAGTATTCTCAATTAACTTTTAGCAAAGATTACTAAAGGAGAGTGTACTCAAACTTAAAGTACAAAGGTAGTGAGGCACATGTGGAGAGAACATATGTGGCAAAGGGATACCTTGTAGATCTAGCTTACTCAAAGTCTTGTTTATTCCCTTTATAGAGTTCTCATGAGGTTTGCCTTAGGTGTATCTCTGTCCTTGGCTCTGAGAATTAATAACTCTTTTGAGTACATAGGCAGCACTTCTCTCTACCCCAAGGTATCTCACTCCCTGAATCACCCTTAGATGATTTTTTCCCAATAGTACTCTGTAAATGCTTCACTGTTGTCTGCTACTACTGCCCCAGAAGCCACTGCTATCCTGCTATTATATTTGTATGGGTTTTTCTTGTCATTTTAAAATTTAGGTTTTTAATTTCAGTATTCAATAGGTTGTTCATTTACCCTTGAATTCATTTCCCTGAAATTAAAGTAGTTTATCATAACAAGAGTGGTTATATCCTCATGGTTTGAATATCAAGGATTTGATATAAACATGATTAATTAAAAGGATGATCAGTGTGTTCTTCTACTTGATATTTGTTTTAAAAAAATTAAAACAGACTTAATAACATTTCCAAAGAATATATATATATATATATATATATATATATGTTTATTTATATGGTCATAACAACTTAGAAAAGGATTCAGAGAGGCACTACAGTCCAGTGGAAAATATGCTGTGTTTGGAGTCAGTGAACCTGGGTTTAAATCCTTGCTTAGCTACTTACTATCTATGTGACATTACATAAGTCACTTAAGTCCTCTGGGCATCAGCTGTAAAATGAGATGGTTGGATTAGATGGCCTCTAATGTCATTTCCAGCTCTCAGTTAATGATCCTACGAAATGAACACTTAGGAACACTTTGGTGTTTTTCTCACTAATTCTTAACTTTTATGAATCCTTTATGACTTTAAAAAGAAAAACCATTAGCCCCTTTCTCTTATGTCTTTGGTTTATTGTTATTCCCCCCTTTCCTTAGGCATTTTTGTGGCCTAGTTCCATAGTTTCTTTTAGTGTTATGTCTCTATTCTTGTAGTTTCTTTTTTTTAAAACAATAAATCTTACTATTCCTTTTTTTATACTATAATCACTTCCTAATAATTTCCATTGCCACCTTTCATAAAATCCTCCTTTTTGAACAAAGAATAACAGACCTATATCTTCTTTCACAGCCTGTAGCAATGCCTTCTATCTCATCTTTACTAAGATCTGTAGTGATCTGTGGAAGTGGTCTTCTTTCTGGCATCAGCTGCTCTTAGCTTTCCTCTCTGCTGCAAAAAAAGAGATTATAGTCACAATATGATTCTCTGTTAACCCTTGTGACTATTTCTTTTTTCTAACTAGAAAAAAGTTTTGTCTTTTTCTCAAAAAACAAACAGGGGCAGCTAGGTGGCACAGTGGATAAAGTACCAGTCCTGGATTCAGGAGGACCTGAGTTCAAATTCAGCCTCAGACACTTGACACTTACTAGCTGTGTGACCCTGGGCAAGTCACTTAACCCCAACTGCCTCACCAAAAAAAAAAAAATTAAAAAAAAATATATATTCCCTCATTCCCTTCCCCAGTGAGTCTTTAAAAATTGATTAGTACCCCTAACAGTTTAGCAAAACCATCCCACACATATGACGCTGATATCATATATAGCATTCCACACCCATAGTCCCTCATCTCTCCAATGAAAAGAGGGACTTGTATTTATTTATCTTTCCTCCTGGGCCAAATCTGAACCCATCTCTTTCCTAATAATACCCTGTCCCCTTGTCTTTCCTTCAATGGGTATTAGAACATTTATAAAATATTTAACTCCTGGTAAGATCCTGACAAGAAACCCTTCTACTTGTGGTGATTACAGTTTGTGGGGGTGTTTATGGCGTTGCTGTTGATTTTCATCATGTCTCATGTAGCTTCCAATTCCCGTTCCCTCTCCACCCCCCACCCACCCACACAATATACACACACAATGCAGGTTGGTGCAGGTTATGCTGCTGAAGTATCAAATTTAATCTAATCCTGATTATCTTTATTCCTTTTGCATAAAAATTATGATGCACCTGCACTAGAAACAGGGGTTGGGAGTAGACCTGTGATTTTATTGACATGGGGAACTTCTGGGTGAGAAAGCTTCCTCTATCAATGCAGGTTGTCACCTTCTCTGCCACAGACTTAGAGAGTTGTCTAGAATTTGCTTAAGGTTACACAGTCACTGTTTCAGAGTTAAGATTTGAACAGAGGGGCAGCTAGGTGGCACAGCGAATAGAGCATTGGCCCTGGATTCAGGAGGACGTGAGTTCAAATCCGGCCTCAGACACTTAACACTTACTAGCTGTGTGATCCTGGGCAAGTCACTTAACCCTAATTGCCCTGCCCCCCCCCAAAAAAAAGATTTGAACAGAGGTCTTCCTGGTTCTGAGGCCACTTATCTACCCCCTATACCACATTGCCTCTTCACTGGAAATAGAGATAGGGATTGGACCTGTGATTTCACTGATATAGGGCATTTCTTTTTTTTTTTTCTTTTTTTTTTTTTGTGGGGCAATGAGGGTTAAGTGACTTGCCCAGAGTCACACAGCTAGTAAGTGTCAAGTGTCAGAGGCCAGATTTGAATTCAGGTCCTCCTGAATCCAGGGCTGGTGCTTTATCCATTGTGCCATCTAGCTGCCCCTGATATAGGGTATTTAATTGATATTCCTTACATCCCAGGTGGGGAAACCTTCTGTACTAATATAAGTAGTCCCCTCTGCAATTTACAGCCTTAGGGATTTGCTTAGAACACTGAGAGACCATAGGAATTACCCAGGGTAAGAACTTCTTTCTGTCAGAGGCAGGACTTGAACCTGGGCCTTCCTGGATAGAAGCACTATACCTGTGTCTGTCATGCCCTAGAAGCACTGGAAATACTGTGCACCATTTTGGTTGTTGAATAATGGAGAGAAATGTCCAAAGAAGGGCAATTTATGATGGAATGGGTGGGGGGAGCCTGAAAGAACTGGGATTCTTCATTATAAAAAAGGTATAGGATGAGAAGGTATGATTGGTGCTAATGAATACTTGCTCAATTAAACAGAATTATTTTTTTAAAAATTGAATTGAATTCTCTAAAGTCATGGAGAGTGACCTGGGATTTATTAATTAAGTCCTGGTTTAGAATGAGGAGAACTCTTTAAAGCATGACCTCTTTGAAACAAGCAGAACCTGAGAGGTCATTTAGTCCAACCTTCCACTGACAGCATCTCAGAGATAGTCATCTATCTATCTCTTCAATTTGTGGAAAGTTTACTAATTTGTGCCCTCCATTGTTGGGCAACTGTATGTCAGAAATCTTTTCTTTAGCTTGAACCGAAGTCGGCTTCCTTTTAGCTTCTACTCATTAGTCCTAATTCTTTCCCCTTATTTTGTAGGATATGTTGAATCACCCTTCCATAGTGATAGTCCTTCATAAATTTAAAGTCAACTATCATGTCTTCCACAAAATCTTCTTTTCTTCAGGCTAGAAATCCTTAATTTTTTTTTACTTTTCCTAACATGGCATGGGTTTGTCTCAGACCTTTTACTATCATAGATCCCTGTTAAAGTTTAAAAAAAATTTTTTTTATTTAAACATTTGAGTTCCAAATTCTATCCCTCTGCCCCCCACCCCAGTCTCCTTAAATTTAATCTACTTATCTATTTTGGAGATTATTGTGGTGTTTATTGTAAAATGCTGGTATAAATTGACTTTCTGACAAACTGACTTCTAGTTTTTGAGCAATTCTTATTGATTAGGGAATTCCAAAGGTTTGCTTTTCAAGATTTGTTAGATAGTGAGCTTCTGTGATTCATTTCTTTTCAAGTCCTGATTCACTAGTCTACCCCACTAACCAACTTCAAAACATTGCATATTTTAGTATGTAACAAATAGTTTTGAGGATTGTGGCTTAATAATATAGTTTGAGATCTATAATTCTAGCTTTCTTAATTCTTACTATCTAAACCTCATTTCCCTTGAGATTCTAAAACTTACTCCTCCAAATAAAATTCATGTTATTTTGTTCAGTTCTGTAAGTAATCCATTGGTAGTTTGATTGAAAGAGTATTAAATCAACAAATTAATTTTTATTATGTTGGCATGACCTAGTCATGGACAATTAATTTCTCTCCAATTATCTGTTCTCTCTTATTTCTGCAAAGAAAGTTTTATAATTATATACATATACACCTACATCTACATAAATACTCTATCACTCTTGAAAGATTAATTTCCAAATCTTTTATACAATTTATAGTTATTTTAAGTGATGTTTCTTTCTAGAGGCAATGTTATATAGTAGATAGAGAGCTGTTCTTGGAATCAGGAAGAACTGCTTTCAAATACTGTTACCCATACTGGCTATGTGACTCTGGGCAAATCTCTTAACTTCTCAATGCTCTAGGCAACTCACTAACATTATAAGTTCCTTCTATAGGGAGTTCCCTATACAAACAAAATAACAGATTGAGTCCCTAGCCCATCTTTAATACTCTGTAGAAATACAGATAATTTTGTGGTTATTTTACTGAAGCTTTTGCTGGTTTTGATTAGTTTCTTCACTGATTTGATAAGGTTTTCTAATTAAACTATAATATCATAAACACAAAGGGATTATTTTGTCTTCTCTTTGCTGATGTTTTGATCTTTTTTCTTTCATTCTTTTTTTTTTTGTGTGGGGCAATGAGGGTTAAGTGACTTGCCCAGGGTCACACAGCTAGTGTCAAGTGTCTGAGGCTGGATTTGAACTTAGGTCCTCCTGAGTTCAGGAGTGGTGCTTTATCCACTGCACCACCTAGCTGCCCCCGATGTTTTGATCTTTAATTCCTCTCTATTGTCTTTTTGCTATAGTTAGCATTTCCAGAACCATGCCTAATAATAGTGGAGAAAGGGTAGTGTCCTTTCTATTATGCCACAAATATAGCATTATTTGAATTAGTGAAGAGTCTTGCTGGTATCTGATGTGAAAAGGCAGCATTTAATAGATCATGTACCAATGTTCTGAAACTCAGCTAGCTACAACTCAAGAAAATTTACCCAGTAACACAGACAACATAGTGGCATCATTGAAATTAAGGGTCTGGGGGGCAGCTAGATGGCGCAGTGGTTAAAGCACCGGCCCTGGATTCAGGAGTACCTGAGTTCAAATCCGGCCTCAGACACTTGACACTTACTTAGCTGTGTGACCGTAGGCAAGTCACTTAACCCCCATTGCCTAAAAAAACAAACAAACAAAAAAAGAAATTAAGGGTCTGGTGTCACAATACACTCAATGTCAGCCATGTGAGTTCTAGGATTTTCTTTTTCCAATCAGAAGGAACTAATTTTTACTTCTCAGATGAGAATTCACTCAATCCCATTAAGTGTATAGGGGCTGAATGTTTCTTGTATTGATTCTTATTAAGTGGTCCCCAATTGAATTTGATAGCATAGATTCAGATATTCCTGCCTTTACATAAACTGCTTCCTGTTATAAAAGGATTGATATTTCTAGTCTAAGTTATATCAGGGCATAATTTAAAAGATACAATTATAAGATTTTTAGTGGCAGCTAGGGTGGTACCGTGGATAGAATGCTGAACTTGGAGGAAGGAAGACAAGTTAAAATCTGACCCCAGATACTTATTAGATGTGTGACACTGGGTAAATCACTTAATTTATGGCTCAGTTTTCCTATCTATAAAATACCTCCCCAGGTTGTTGTGATAATACAAGATAAGAGTTGTAAAGCACTTTGCAAATCTTAAAGCAATATATAAATGCTTGCTATTACTACCTACTATTTTAAAACAGAGAGTGATCCAGATTGTGAGGAGATTGGATAGCATACCATATAAGGATTAGTTGAAGGAACTGGGGAAGTTTGACATGGAGAAGCAAAGACTTAGGGGAAATATGATATTTCAAGAATTTGCAGGACCATCCTGTGGAAGAGATTAAATTTGTGCTGGTTAGCTCCCAAGAGAAGATCTAGGAGCACTAAGGAGTGGAAGCTAAAGAGTAGCTAATTTTAGCTTAATGTAAGAAAAATTTCCCAAAAGTTAAAGCTGTTCAAAAATGAAGTGGGCTACTCCAGAAAGGAGCAGACCCTCATCTGGAGGACCTCCATCAGAAACTGTATGACTTCTTGCTGCGGTGTTGTTGAAGGGATTCTTGGATAGACATGGCTTGAATTGGTTGGCCTCTGAGGTTCCTTCCCCCTGTCAGATTATGTGATATGGAATGATTTTTCTGCCAAGCCATTCCTGTTAACCTTTAACCTTAGGTTAACTTTTATCATCAGTCAAGAGATCTTGGCTAGGCAGGAACCTTGCTGTCCCATGTCTGACATTGAACACCATGGAGAACCTAGGTAGGAGCTAAAGGCAGCTTAGATTCTACTGTTGCATTTTCCCTGAGTCTGAAGGGAACAATCAAGCCCAATATATCTGAGTAAACTAAGCAGCAATGAAAAGGATGCATTTTCTTAGTTGTACTAACAAAACTTTTTTTTGGAGGTACTTTTCAATGAGCTTTAAAAACACTTTTGTTAGTCTTTAACCTTGTTAAAAATAGAAAAAAAAAACAACCCAGTGGTTTGGTTTGTATATCTTGTGCTGCAATCTAATTGAGGTCTTATTCAGCAGCTGGTTACTCATTAAGTGGGACATATGCTAATCGGAGATTGTGACATTGGAAGTTAAAGCTCTAGATTGCTTATAACACTCAGGTCATTGATTCCAAGAGAAGAAGTTTATGGAAGTTTATTTTCATTATCTTATCACAATGTGATATAAAATGTTCTCTTTCCCTTTAAAATAATTTTATAACAAACACTAGATGCCCCAAATGATGCTAGGATCATCAGATTTATGCAGAAATAATTGACTGAGGGTCAATACATACTTATTTTTGACAAGTTATTGCCTTTTTCCTCAATAATCACCACCATCATCAATAACAACAGTAGCTTACATTTTATCATGATTTATAAATATGGTTTTTCAGGGGGAAGTGGTTTTTTTTATATTTTTACTTGCTAATTTTTTTTTTTTGGTGGGGCATTGAGGGTTAAGTGAATTGCCCAGGGTCATACAGCTAGTAAGTGTCAAGTGTCTGTGGCCAGATTTGAACTCAGGTCCTCCTGAATCCAGGGCCAGTGCTTTACCCACTGCTCTACCTAGCTGCCCCCATTACCTTTTTTTTTTTTGGTGGGGCAATGTGGGTTAAGTGACTTGCCCAGGGTCACACAGCTAGGAAGTGTCAAGTGTCTGAGGCCAGATCTGAACTCAGGTCCTCCTCAATCCAAAGCCAGTGCTTTATCCACTGTGCCACCTAGCTGCCCCAATATCATGATTTTTAAAGTATTTTTAGATTTGTTATATCATTTGTTAATCACAACTCTGAAAGATAGGTGGTACAAAGTATCATCTTCCCCAATGTATAGGGCAAAAAATTTGAGGCAAAGAAAAGTAAGTGATTTTCCTAGGGTATGTAGCTACAGTTTTATATATCTAGTTAACTGAACCAAGAAATGAGGTTCTGATTCCAAATCTGAGACTTTTTCTTTGCCACCAAAAGTTGATTATGAAGGTTAGCAATATTGCTTCTGTTCAGGGCGTCCCAAAAATCATAGCATTTTAAAGCTATTGAAACTTAAAATTAAAACTTCAATAAAACTTAAGTTTTAACAGTTTAAAACTGCACTATTGACTTGCCGACGCTCACATAACCTATAAATATCTGAGATAGCTATTGAAGCTTAGAATTGCCCTGAGGCAACTGGGATATCCTTATTTCTAGAAGATTTCTTAGTAGTATCACAGGGAAAAGAAAGTGGATGCATGATATACAAAGAGGAATATGGGCGGGGGGGGGGGGAGGGGGATGGCTACTTTGAAAGCTTTTTTTCTTGGGATTAAGATGAGGAAAGAAAGAACAGAGAGAGAAGCAGAATGTCATAGTGGATAGATTGGTGGACCTGGAGTAGGCATGGCACATTGGAAACGATACTTACTGGAGTCAGAGCACCTGTGCTTATATTTGATGCCTATTTCCTGCATGATCTATGACAAATCACTTAGCCTCTTGCCACCTTAGTTTCCTCATCTTTGAAATGAGAGGGTTAGATGAGATGGCCCTGGAGGTCCCGTCCAGCTCAAGATCTATGAGCCTATGAATTAGGAACACCTGGGTTTGAATCCTTTTTGAGATATTTACTGGGTATGTAAGCATGGGCAACTCACTTTATCTATACAATGAAGATGAAGCTACTAGCTGTAGTACCTACCACAGGGTTGGGGTAAGGCTCAGTGAGACAATGCAGTTTTTCCCCTAGTAGAATTTAAACTCCTGGAGGGCATGGACTATTAAATTTTTGTCTTTTTACCTTTAGGGTCTAGCACACTGACTGCTACATAATAGGTTAATAAATGATTGCTGAATGAATAAACAGAGGATAATGACATCAATGACTTCCTATACACTTCTTTGCTTGGAAGGGGGTGAAATGGGAAGCAAGGATTTGACTAGAACTTAATAAAAGAATATGTTTCTGGAAACTAGTCTTTCTGAACAAGCAGGTACAACTTGGCTGACACTAATGTTAATCACAAGGATTTGTCATTCTATTTTTGGTTATTATTTGCCAAGGCTACTTGCCCATCCTGGAGAGCCTTATTCCATATTTTCATTTCCAAAAATATAAAATAGCATTGTGAATAAAGGAAATAGGCAATATCTACATCTGGAAAAGCACATAGCTAATCTTCTATATCAGGGATTTGGCAACACTTTGAAAGTGATGTGCCAAATTTATGACTGCTTTCCTTTCAGTGTGCTGAGGAAGACTCACCAAGCAAGAGAGTGAGTGAGGGCTGTTGACTTGAAAATGGGACAGGGAAAGTCACTATGATCACTAGTGCCTGTGATTGTGGGTAGGACAGCATCGAATAGAATATGGCAGGGGATCAATTAAAACATGGGCCTCTTTTGACCTCTATGTATCTTTTAAAAACATTCTTTAGGGGCAGCTAGGTGGCGCAGTGGATAAAGCACCAGCCCTGGATTCAGGAGTACCTGAGTTCAAATCTGGCTTCAGACCCTAGACATTTACTAGCTGTGTGACCCTGGGCAAGTCACTTAACCCCCATTGCCCCACAAAATAAAATAAAATAAAAAATAAAAACATTCTTTATTCTGACCTTGAGGGTTTGGGAATGAAACCGGTGCAAGTATACCTTTTCTCAAATGATCATTGAACACGAAATCTTTTCTTGCCTGCTTGCTAAAGGGTTTAAATGGAACAACCAGTCAGTCATTGCCCATTAACATCTGAAGAATTTCCTTAATGATAACCAGATTCCTTTTTGCCTCTTTTAAAAAATTTTTAAATTTTTAATTAAAAAAATTTTTATTTAGCAACAAACATTTATTTAATTTTTTTCCAGTTACATGTAAGGGTAGTTTTCAACATTCACTGTCATAAGATTTAGAGTTCCAAATTTTTCTCCCTCCCTCCCTCCCTTTCCTTCCCCCTTCCACAAGACCACAATCAGGTTATATATGTACAATCTACAAGTGTTCTTTTTATCTATTCTTTCTATGGGGGTAGATAGTAAGCTTCTTCATTACTCCTTTGGGATTGTCTTGGATGATTGCCTTGCTGAGAGTAGTTAAGTAATTCACAATTGCTCATTGAACAATACTGCTGTCACTATGCACAATGCCCTCCCAGCTCTGCTCACTTCACTATACATCAGTTCATGAGTCTTTCCAGGTTTTTCTGGGATCATCCTGGTTGTCATTTCCTATAGCACAAGACCATTCTGTCACAATCATATACCACAACTTCTTCTGTCATTCCTCAATTGATGGAATTGATTCTCAATTCTTAGCCTCCACCAAGAGTTGCTATAAATATTTTTTGTACAAAATTTCCCCCTTTTCTCTTTTTCATGATTACTATTGTTAACTGTTTCCCTCCCATCCTATTCCCTTCCCCATGATATTTATTCTATTATCCATCTTCTTTCATCCTATCCCTCTTCAAAAGGGATTTACTTCTGTCTGTCCCCTCCCCCACTCAGCCCTTCCTTCTTTTGCCCCTCTCTCTTTATCCCCTTCCCCTCCTATTTTCCTGCAGGGTTAGAGGGATTACTCCACCCAATTGAGTGTGTACATTATTCCCTCCTTGAGCCAATTCTAAAGAGATTGAGGTCTTTGAGCCAATTCTGATGAGTGTTAGGTTCATTTACTGCCCAGATTAAATAGATTATTCCACCCAGTTGGGTGTGTGTGTTAGTTCCTCCTTGAGCCTTTTCTGATGAGTGTAAAATTCATTTACTGCCCTGCTCCTCCCCATCTCTTCTCCCACTCCATAAGCCTTTTCCTGTTTCTTTCATGTAGGATTTCACCTCTGCCCTTCCCCCTCCCCCTGTGCATTCCCCTCACCCCTCAATTTAACCCTAAAGATGTCATCATGGGGCAACTAGGTGACACAGTGGACAAAACATCCACCCTGGACCCAGGGGGATCTCAGCCAAAACGTGGCCTCAGACACAAGATAGTCACCCATTGTATGACCACAGGTATTGTCCTCCAACTCCAATTTTTTATGGTTCTCTAGGGTCTTGTATTTAAAAGTCAAATTTTCCATTCAGTTCAGGTCTTTTCATCATAAATATCTGAAAGTCTTCTTTTTTATTAAAGTCCAATTTTTTCCTCTGAAAGATTATGATCAGTTTTGCTGGGTGGGTGATTCTTGGTTGTAATCCCAATTCCTTTGCCCTCTGGAATATCATATTCCATGCCCTCCAGTCCTTTAATGTAAAAGCTGCTTTATCTTGTGCTATCCTGACTGGGGCTCCACAGTACTTGAATTCTTTCTTTTTGGAGGCTTGTAATATTTTCTCCTTGACCTGAGAGCTCTGGAATTTGGCTATAATATATTCCTAGGAGTTTTCCTTTTGGGATCTCTTTCTGGAGGTGATTGGTGGATTCTTTCAATTTCTATTTTAGCTTCTGCCTCTAGAATTTCAGGGCAATTTTCCCTGAGAATATCTTGGAAGATGATGTCTAAGGTCTTTCCTTGATCATGGTTTTCAGGTAGACCAATAATTTTCAAATTATCTCTCCTATACCTATTTTCCAGGTCAGCAGTTTTTCCCAGAAGATATTTCACATTGCCCTCTATTTTTTTATTCATTTGGATTTGCTTTATTGTGTCTTGGTTTTCCATAAAGTCACAGGCTTCCATTTGTTCAATCCTCATTCTTAGGCATTTATTTTCATCAGAGAGCTTTTCCATTTGGCTTTTCAAGTTGTCGACTTTTTTCTCATGTCTTTCCTGCATCACCCTCATTTCTCTTTCCATTTTTTCCTCTACCTCTCTAACTTTATCTTCAAAGTCCTTTCTGAGTGCCTCTACGGCCTGAGACCAATTCATATTTTTCTTAGAAGCTTTAGAAATAGGGGCCCTGATGTTGACATCTTCCTCTGAGGGTGAACTTCAATCTTCCTTGTCACTAAAGAAACTTTCTATGGTCTTCACCTTTCTCTGTCTGATTATCTTGCCTTTCTTTTACTTGACTTTTAGCTCCTTAAAGTGGGGCACTGTTTCCAGGCTGCAACATTCCAAGCTTCAGGAAGTCCCAGGTGGTATGATTTAAGAAGGATCAGGTTCTTCACTTGCCTGGCCTGTTACCTGGTCTGTAGATGACCCCAGAACAACTTGCTAATCAGCCAGCTTTGTGTGTTGTGGTTGTCAGCTCCGACAAGTCTGTGCCCCTCCCCCACCTGGGCCATTGCTATTCAAGCCTACCTCCTGGTTCCCAGCAGGGGTGAAAAACCCAAGTTCTGCCTCAGCACCAGCATAGACCCCATAGTCTCCTCCCTGCCAAGGGCTCATCCCTCTCACCAGACTGTGAGTTTAGTTCCAGACAACACTGGTACTTCAGCTGATTCAGAGGCTCTGGGGGTCTCCTTCTCTGGTGAGGCTTTCCTGGGACTGGATCTGTGTCAGGGTGACTGTGGGGTTGGGCTCGACTCCTGTATCAGCACAGCAGCTCCCTCCTTCTGACCTTCCAAGCTGTTCTTGGTTAGAAGATGATTTCAGCATATTCTTCTGTGAGTTTTGCTGCTCCAGGCATTGTCCTATTATTTGGATGTTTTTTGGAGTGATCGTGTTATGAGTTCAAGAGCTCACTCTCCTTTTTGCCTCTTAATAGAGACTGGATTGTCTTATTTTTGTGTTGAAATCAGGATTACCTTTGAGCTCAGAGGCTACCTGGTAATTTTTGAAGTATAAGGAACTACCTTTTTAGTTCTAGGACTTTTGTCTCCAAAATGCCTTTATACTTTCACAGATCAGGAACTCTCCTTCCTATTATTCAACAAGTACTTAATGAAGTGCCCACTATTCAGTGTGACAAGCAGTTATCAAGCACTTACTATGGGCTTATCTCTTCCTATAGAATGTAAGCTCCCAGAGGTCAAGGACTGTCTCATTTTGATCTTTTCATGTATAGCAGCTAACAGTCACACCTTATATTCTGACAAGATAATGAAAATGAACAATTGTAAATTCCTTTTTTCCTGTAGGTAGTGAACTGACTGTTATATGATAAAATGAATGCATGTTAGTTGGCTCAAACAGTCAAGAAAGGTGGGAGTGGGGATGAAGCAAAGTTTCAGAAAATCCTTGGGCTAAGTTGGCAAATGGGGAGAGAAAGGCGAGGCAATGAGGTGTGAAATAAACCTGGAACAATATGGAGCTGACTGGGACACTTGAGGAATGACAAGGATTGAAGATGCTCAGAATTTGAAGAGACCCTCAAGATTGTGTATTCCAACTCCCTTGCTTACAGATGAGGAAACCAAAGCCCCAGAGAGATGAAATAATCCATCAAAGGTCACACAAGTAAAGAAGCAGAAAAGCTGGCATTTAAAAAAATATATATTTATTTATTTTTTGGTGAGGCAATTGGGGTTAAGTGACTTGCCCAGGGTCACACAGCTAGTAAGTATCAAAGGTCTGAGGCTGGATTTGAACTCAGATCCTCCTGAATCCAGGGCCAGTGCTTTATCCACTGCACCACCTAGCTGCCCCATTAAAGTTGGCATTTTAACCCAGATCTTTGGAAGCCAAACCAAGTGCTCTTTTTGCTATACCGCCCCACCTACTATTGGGGGTGACCCTAGGTTCTATTCTTCCTATCTCCTTTGTTCTATTTTTGACAGGTGTTGGTTTGGTTTGATGGAACACAAAGACAAAATGATGTAAGACTTGTGGGGGTCCATGATGCTTGGAGCTATAATATAGTGTTGCCTAAATGAAAGAGATAATGTGAAATTCATTCATGTATATGGAGTGTCAGGCCTAAGGAAGGAAAGGTTCTCATTCAAAGTCACTCAAACACATACCAGGATGAAAGGAAGGAAGAAAAGGAACAAATATTTATGTAGGACTTATGTACCAAGCACTGCATTTTCCAAATAATATAATATTAATAATAACTAGCGTTTAGTAGCACTTTAAGGTTTGCAAAGTACTTTAAAAAGATTATCTCATTTATTCCTCTCAACAACTCTGAGAGAGAGGTGCTCTCATTTTACAGTTGAGGGAACTGAGGCAGAAAAAGGTTAGCTAGCAAGTGGTTGAACTTTTATTTGAATTCAGATCTTCTGAAATCCAGGTCCAGCTCTTGATTCACTGTGCTACCTAACTGCCTCTAGACTATAAGTGTTAGAAGACACATTATAGATTATCTAGTCCAAGCTCCAACCCAAGATTTATTTCTACAATGTCCAGGCTTTGCTTGAACAGTTTCCATTATAGAGGGCTCATTCTTAAAAAAAATTATTGTGGTAAAAAGTTTTTAATAGTCAGTTAGTGAATACAAAAAGTACGCCAGTTTTTAAAGGACCACCCTTTCGGGGAGGAGACTGATGGCCATGCATGGGCTCAGTCCGGCTGCCAAGCACTCCACTTCTGGGGTGCGAGCTTAAAAGGCAAGGAGAGAACGGAAGTAGGGTCTTTCCTGCTCTCCTGGTCCGATGACTGCACTGCTCAGACAGACGCTGACTGGAGTTCGACTCGGCGGCTCACCATTAGCAGCACGTGCCTGACGCGGCTCTCCTCCCCAAAGGTGGCCTTGGGTTTTTGGTGAGTTTTATATGGAATATAGACTAAGCTTAGGCTTAAGACTATTTGTATTTCTACTTTCCTATCCCTCTAATCAACATCACCTTGTAATAATTTCCAAACAATAAAAGCTCTAACTAGAGACCAGAGGCTTCTTTACTTACTGATCTGGGAGATAAAATAAGGAAAAGGTTAGGAAGGGGAGGTTAATGCTCTAGTATCCAATTTTAAATCTCACATTATATATATACATATATATATCTGTATATTTATATCTGTCTGTCTATCTATCTATCTGTCTATCTATCTATCTATCTATCTATCTATCTATCTATCTATCTATCTATCTACCTATCTTTCCATCCATCCAACCATCCATCCATCCATCCATCCATCCATCCATCCATCTATCCCAGTCTAGTTGACTCAATGAGGCTGGAAATATAATAGTCTCTCATAGGTCTGACACTATTTCAGATTATTAGGGAAGCTTTCACCTGCTCCATTTCTGACCTGGGCCATTAGGGAACCTGGTGTCCTCCTCCTTGTCTATATCCCTTTCCCCCAATTCTCAAAGGCTCATCATATTGGTGCCAGACTTAATGCAGACACCTGATTGGCTTTAGCCAATGGCAGTTCAGAACTCCTGAACTCAAGTGATCCACCAGCCTCAGCCTTCAAATCAAGGACTTACAAGTTATGTGCCATAACAAAGAGCTCATTTTTTGAGGTAGCTTGTTCTAATTCTGAATAGCTCCAGTTGTTACACTCAGTCAGTCAATAAACATTTATTAAGTGCCTACTGTGTGCCAGGCATTGTGCTAAGCTCTACTCTGAAAAAGAAATCTGGATCTCCTTATCTTACATCTATCAATCCTAGTTGTGTCCTCTGCAGAACAAGCTTACTGCCTCTTCTACGTGCTAGTCCTTCAAATATTTGAAGACAATTCTCCTATCTCCTCTTCAAGCTAAACATATCCTGTTCCTGTAACCATTCCTCCCATGACCTGATTTCCAGAGCTTTCATCATCCTGGTCACAGTCTTGTGGATATACTACAGTTTGTCAATACCTCTCTGAAAATATGGTGTTCTCAGTATTTCAGTTGTACTCTGTCCAGTGCTTTACACAGAAAGGACACTTATCTTCCTTGATCTGGACACTCTACTTTTCTTTAAAGAAGAGAAGATGATATATGGTCTAAAATAGCCACATAATACTATTGTCTCATAGGAAGCTTGTTCATTTAAACTCTTTAAAGTCTTTTGCAGATGAATGACTGGGAAGCCAGATGTTTCATTCCTGTGCTTGTGTGACTGCTTGTAAAATGCAAATATAAGGCCTGATACCTACCTCATATTTATTTTTACTAGGAACATAGGATCATATAGATAGAGCTAGAAAGGACCTCAGAGGCCTCCTAATCCAACTCCTTCATGTAAAAGTCAGGAAACCAAATTTCATAAGTTAAGTAACTTGTCCAAAATTGCATAAGAGACAAACACAGAATGCCATGTTATTATATTTGGTCCACTAGTTCAGCCTATTGAGATTTTTTGTTTGTTTGTTTTTTGTGGGGCAATAGGGGTTAAGTGACTTGCCTAGGGTCACACAGCTAGTGTCAAGTGTCTAAGGCTAGATTTGAACTCAGGTCCTCCTGAATCCAGGGCCAGTACTTTATCCACTGCACCACCTAGCTGCCCTGAGATATTTTTGAATCATGACTGTTTTCCGACATATTAAGGATGTTTTCCAGCTTTGGGTTCATCTGAAAATTTGACAAGTATGCTTTCTAAATATTCTCTGTCATCTACTTCATTGATAAAAATGCCGTTAGGAAAAGAACTTTGTGGCATATTATTAGAGGTGCCACCCCATCCTTCCCCCAAATTGATAAAAAAATCTATCATTGAATAAAGCTACTGAACAAACTATGAGTCTTCTTAACTACACTATCTTCTGGCCTACATTTCCTCATTGTTTACAAGGATCTCATCAGAGATTTTGTTAGATGTTTTGCAGAAATGAAAATTCACCCTATTTATGGTTATAACCCACCCACGAAGTACCTGCCCCATAGGGTTGTTGTGTGGATCAAATGAGATGATGCACATAAAAAATACATTTTAAAACTCTATGTAGGGGGCAGCTAGGTGGTGAAGTGGATAAAGCATCAGCCCTGGATTCAGGAGGACCTGAGTTCTGAACTCACCAGTAGTTAAAATTATGTTCACAAATTCTTCCAGAATCCTAGCCTGCAGGCTTGAACTCATTGAGAGTGGCTAGGTGATTCTTATTATCTCCTCATCTGTCTTGAATTTCAGTTCCTTTTTTAGCCTTGTTTTTTCTGCATTTTCCAGTTTTCAGGTCATAGTCCTCAATCAAGAATATAGATAAGAGTCAAGTAGTCCTGCCTTTCCCCCTCTTTTTTCTATCTATATTACACCATCTGCCCTAAAGCACTATGCCTATCTTACCTTGTTCTTCTTGTTTTGCAGTTTTAAAAATGCACTTTGTTGTTGTCTTTAGAATTTCCCCCAAACTTCAGCACATTCTTTCTGAGCTTTAGCTTCCCTGATATTATTTATGCTGGTTTATGACACTCTTTCATTCACCCTTGGTTTCATATGCTCCTCCTATCTTCTTTTATACATGTCATTTTAAAATCAGAGTTCATTAGAGAGTTCCCTTTGCTGTTACATTGGTTTCTTTAGATGCCTTCTGATTTTCATTCTCAAAAGGAGTCATTATATTTAGAGTCAGAGGTTCTTTTTTTTAGTCTTTCGTTCCTTTTTGAGTTACATATTCCTATTTAACATCTCTGATCACAAGGCCATACCTATTTTCTCTCTAAAGAGAGGACAACAAGAACATGTTTGTGCTAAGGACCACAAAAGGGTGCTTTGGTGTTTAGCTATGTTGGGGAATAAGGAAAATATGAAAGAAAGAGTAATGGAATAATGACAATTGTCATTGGTAAGAAGACTGAATTACCTAACTTTTATTTTATTTCTGTTTTCACTCCCCATTTTATTTTTTCCTGCAAAACTAGAATATATATGAATAACAGGTGACAGGAACTTAACATTGATGATAAGTAAGGAGGTAGCAAAATTTCATCAAAGTCCTCCCAATGAGTTAAAGATTTTCAAACTTCGAAAAAAACATCACCAAACTTGAGATGAAAATAATACAAGTCAATTTCACAGAATGTCATGATTCAGTTATATAATATCTAGTCCTATAGAAAATCTGGGATTATGCTCCATAGGTTCACATTGACCTCTTTCAAGTGACCATGAACACAATTTGTTCCCAATTTTCTTGCTATTATAATAGCTAAAAAAGCACATTGCTGAGGAATGATTTTGTGAGGAAGAAAACAGAAGAATGAAATGGGGATCAGTGACTTGAATGAATAACTGCTAATGGATTTCTGTATCGTTCAGACTCAGATTAACTACAGAGATAGTTCTGAAGGACTAATAAAAATGGTTGGTTATCCACTGTCAATGATTTTTGAATAGAATGTACAGAATGACAGAGTTGCTACAGGGTTAAGAGAAGACAAATCATCCAGATTTTTTAAAAAGGGAAGAATTGAAGCAAAATTATATAATATACTAAAAATAAATTTTAATGTTATCTTTTGGTTTTACATTGTATAAATTTCTCCTTATAGCCCTCTTCCTCCCAGAAAGTCATTCCATATAGCAAAGAATATTTTATTTAAGAGGAAAAAAGAGGGAGGGAGCTAGGTAACACAGTGGATAAAGCACCGGCCCTGGATTCAGGAGGACCTGAGCTCAAATCTGGCCTTAGACACTTGATACTCACTAGCCGTGTGACCTTGGGCAAGTCACTTAACCCTCATTGCCCCACAAAAAAAAAAAAGGAAAAGAAGAAGAGGAAAAAGAAGTACAGTGAAAGTTATGGTAAAAATTATTTGTGGTAAAGATTAATATTCCCATTTTTAGCTAACTCATTTGGGAGGGGCCACACCTGGCCCACCCGAGGTTATGTATGCTACTGAACTGAGAAGGAAAACTCTCCATAGGCAGTTTTTGAAGGACCTCCCCTTTTGGGGAAGGAAAGATTGAATGCTCCCTGAAGGGAGGGGGAGTACTGTTTCTGGAACGTTAGGCTTCTTCTGGAAGGCAAGCTCTCTCTTCGCTCTCTCTGTCTGGCAACTCTCCTTGCAGTGGCGGGTGTTCCTTCTGTCTTGGCATGGTGTGAACAACTGTAGACTGTATGGAGTTGATGAGTTAATTATGGAAAACCCTAAATTCCTTTGAACTAGCTTAATTGGGAACAGTCTGGGCAGTGAATAGGTTAAGCTTAGAGTTAAGAATATCTATCTGTATTTCTATTTTCCTATTTCCTTATCTTTGATTTTTATTAGTTTCACCTTTGTTGTTTAATTAATTCCCAAGTAATAAAATCTTATCCTTTTGTGAACTAAAGCTTAGAGGATCCTTTCTTATTGGCCTGGGAGAAATATCTAAAAAGGGCAGTTCAGAGCATAAGGAGAACCTAAAATGTTCCTCATATTTCTGGGACCCCAATATTAAGGTGAGTCACCCAAATAACTCTCCATATATCAAATTTTGGCCCTCACACACTGATAAAGAACATATTGTTAATGGGATGATTTGTGAGCATTTATAAGGGGAGCAGAGACCACTAAAGACTAACATGGTTTCATCAATAACAGATCATGGCTGACTAACATCATATCTTTGTTTTTTTAAATAAGAGTACTAGATTGCTAGATCATGGAAATACTGTGGATATCATACAAGTAGATTTCAGCAAAGCATGCTATCCCTATGGATAAGATGGAGAGATATGGGCTAGATAACAGGATAGGGGAATTCCAACTTTGTTCAATGTTTGGACTCAAAGAATAAATATTAAGTGTGTATGGTCAACTTGGAGGGCAGTGTCTAATGCCATGTGTCAAATTATCTGCCTTAGCCTGGTGCTGGTGCTAATCAATGTTTTAATTAATGGCTTGAATGAAACTGTTAAAGTTATGAATTAATTTGCAGATGACCTGAGTTTGAGAGGATTGTGGCTACCTTCATGTCATCTATAAATTTAACAGCATAACTTCAAAAGTTTCATTCAAGTCATTAATTGAAATATTGATCAGCACCAGCACCAGGCTAAGGCAGATCATTTTGGCACATGTCATTAGAGAATGTCCTCCAAGTTGTCCATAAACACTTAATACATTGGATGTCTGGATCAGAATCTCAAATGGTCTTAATATACTTGAGTGATGGGCCAAATCTAATACGATGAACCATAATAGAACTAAAGGTAAAGTTGTACATCTGGGTTAAAAATTCAACTTCACAAATATAGGAGGGGGGAAGTATGGAAAGATAATATATACATTTTAAAGATCTGGGTATCTTTTGTAAACTTTAGACTAAATGTAAATCAATAGTGGAACCAACATGGAAACCAAAAATGCTAATGCTTTCTTAGATTGCATTAAGAGAGGCATGGAGTATAGAATGACAAAGTTGAATAGCCCCATGTTGCTGTGTTCCAATGAAATAATAGCTGGGATACTGTGAGTGACGAGGAGGGTCAAAGGGTTCAACAGTATCCTATCTGAGGACCAACTAAAGGAACCACTGCTATTTAGTTTGTAGAAAGGACTGAAGGGACCCGTGATAGCTTTCAAGTATTTGAAGGATTGCTATGGAAGAAGAATTAGACTTATTTTGCTTGGCCTCAGAGGAAAACAAAGATCAACGAGAGAAAATTGCAAAGAGGCAAATTTTGGCTTGATGCAAAGAAATATTTTTTACATTTAGAGGTATTTGAAAATGGAATCAGCCACTTTAGAAGGCAGTCAGTTTCACTTCACTGGATGTCTTATGTCTTCAAGCAGAGGCTAGATGGCTATTTTGTTAATGTTGTTATGAAGATAGATTTTTATTATCATATCCAGGTTGGATTAGATGACCTCTGAAGTCCCTTTCAACTTGGGAAAAATATACTTTCCACTTCCATGCTGGGATTCCATGAATCTTTTGAAATTTGTTTTCCCAAATTAAAAAAAAAAAGGGGTCTCTTATCTGTTAATCTAGATTGGTTTGTGAGTAATTTGGACCCATAATAATAGGACTTCTTAGAAACTATCTTTCACAAGATTCATGGGGCAGCTAGATGGCACAGTGGATAGAGCACTGGTCCCGGAGTAAAGAAGACCTGAGTTCAAATCTCACCTCAGACACTAGCTGTGTGACTCTGGACAAGTCACTTAACCCCAGTTGCCTTAAACAACTGGAACCATCTCCAGTCATCTTGATCTATATCTTGCCACTGGACTCAGTGGAGTCTCTGGAGGAGAGTGAGATTGGTAACCTTGCACAGTTCTGACTCACTTAAATCCAATTCACTGCAAGTCGTCACATCACCTCCTGGTGTGATGGTTCTCTTTGAGAATCAAGGACAAAAAACAACAACAGCTCTGGATTAATAGATTTGACTCTCTGTATCTTTTGTAACCACTAAATATCCATTACCTCTTGAGAAGCCTCCAGAAAGAGAGAAGGGGTCATACACTTTATGAATAAAGCAGATGCCATGGAGACTAGCATTCATTATATAATCTGTATCTTCCTGTTGACTCTTATCCTCTTGATACAACCTATTCTGGATCCTGAATAGGGGGAGGAATAGCTTTATTTGAACAACATCCAACAGGGCCCCTATGAATTTTCTATTGGTGGCTTAAGTCCAATGACAATTTGGGGTCGTTGAGTTAGCATTTCCCAATCAGTTTATTTCTGGATCCCTTCCAGGCTGCTGTCCTTAATGAATGATTGATTGGGTAGGGGGAAATGTGTATTCTTGACTTATGCAACCACTCTGCTGGTGCAACCCCTCTCTTGGTGCTGGCTGACATTTTTTTGAACCTGAAAGCATTGAACCTAGCTCAGAAGCCAAGGTAGAAAATCTGAAAGTTGTGATTTATTAGTAGGGGTAGGTATCCAGAGTTTTTTCTTAAATTAAATTTTAGAGCTAGTTTAAAAAATTCTATGCATATGACTATTTTAGTTATTTCTATCTCATTTGTACCTGTGGGAAATGGATTTCAACATGCAATATCTTTGAAAGTAGAGTACTATCTTAGTACCAGTGGTGGGTTTTTCTATCTTCTCTTAATATGTTTTTCTGCATTAAAGATGATAAGTCTAGCAGGCATCCCTCCCTAGATGGAAGTGTGCCCTTAGAATGCTTCTGTTTTTCTAATGCGGTGATGAAAATTGCAGAGGCAAACTTAAGCTTGCCCTATGTAAAATCTTCTTAACAATTTTAGCTATTTAAAATGGGAATGAGCCACCTGGGGAGGTAGGGTTCCTTATTGCTGAAGATCATGGAGAAAAGGTTGGATGACCACTTTTCTGATATGGTGTAGAGGGGATTCTTGTTTAGGCATGTATTGGACTCAGTAGCTTCAAAAGTTCTTTCCAACTCTAAGATTCTATGGTTCTGTAAAGTGTATGGGGATTTGTCCTAGCCTACCAGAAATGACTTTGAGATGATGCTCAAGTATACCCTTGGCCCTACTTCACAATGTTAACTGATGGTAAATCATGTGAGCTTGATCAGTAGGGCTGTGGTTGAAAAATATCTTTGGTTGGAATGTCGTATCTATCCCTTGCCCATCAGTTTTATTCAGCAGTGAACCTGAAAGGGTAGATTTGATCAACTTTCCAACCATAACTACTTATTCCTCTGCTGTCATCAGCTGGTTAAGAGGCCAAGCTAATATATTTAGAGGTTTAATGCCTGTCTGTTTTCTTCTGTGCAGGCATGAGTTACTTATTCCTATCCTTTTTGTGCAACTCTCCTCTTTCATCTAGAGCAAGGGTCTGCACAACATGGATACTCATCAAATGTTATTGACTAGTTGACTGAGTGGGACAGAGGGCAGGTGGGTGGGAAGAGTAGGTGAGGATAAGAAGGGGAAAACAAAAATAATTAGGAGAAAATCCATCTTTTTTTTTTTTTGGCTTGGAATTTCTGTGCAATTAACTGGAGTAGGTGGAGCTTAGAGAGGTCTGAGTTCCAAAGATACACATTATTTTCTGTCTTGGGGCAATGGCTAACCAGAGGGTGGGGTAGATGAAATGATGGTTAACTTACTAGCAGCCTGCTCCAAAAGTGAGAATACTTCACATCCATGGGAGAATGATGTATACATCCATATCACTGATAGTCAGTGAGGTGTTGAGGTTGGTGGTGGACTGGCTATAAATTGTGCTCTTGTTATGGGAATGCAGTAGGACCCCAAGAAACCTAAAGATCCCAAACCCAAGGAATCCTTGAACTCTCCCAGGGGAGGGGGCAGTTCTATCTCCCACCTCAGGAATGGGTGTTGCCTAGCATGACCCTGGTACACTGTTATGCAAGATATGGATGGGTACTGCATATCTTACTGATGCCCCATTATTCCAAAATCCCCTCCCTGTTGTTGCATTTCCACCCTACTTCTTTGTAATGCCTTTTCCTCCCCTTTGTTTTGTAAAGATACAAAAGACAGGTTTTATCTTACTCTAGGGGGATAGTCACCAAGGTGATCTGTTCCCCAGCCATATATTCCTCTCCTAACAAATCTCTTTATTTTACAAGATTTGTGATGAGCCTCCAATTCCAATGTAAGCTAGCCCCCTAATCTAGGTTGCAAGTACCCCCCAAACATATCTATATTTAGAGCTAGATCTAGAGCCTCCATTTAATGAGGTGGGCCAGGATAACCATCTCATAATTTCTCACCTGGTTGCTCTCCTGGACGTCATCTCTCTCCAGAAACTCATCTTCCTGCAAGAGCATGTCAACTCAAACTCATACCTTCTCAGTACCCTTTGTCTCTTATTGGAGTGGGTAGAGGGTGGGCATCAGAGTAGAGTTTCTCTTAGGCCTTTAAGGCAAGACACTCAAAGCAGTCACTTTTTCTTTTCCCACCTGGCTGCAGGACTCCATCATACCCCCTGCACTGAGAACCCTTTCCCCCTTCTTCTTCCTCCTTTCCTTTTCAGTTTCTTTTTGCATGTTTTATTCTCCTATTAGACTGAGATCCTTGAGAATAGGGACAGATTTTTGTTTTTCTTTGCATCCCCAGTACTTAACACAGTGCCACATTGTAGTCACTTCATAAATATTTATTGACTTACTTTATCAACATTTACATCTATATCTACTTCTACCTCTAACTCTATCTCTCTCTCTCTCTCTCTCTCTCTCTCTCTCTCTCTTCCTCTCTCTCTCTCTCTCTCTCTCTCTCTCTCTCTCTCTCTCTCTCTCTCTCATCTATATCTCCTTGAATACCTGGCATCCAAGTTCATCAACTTCTTAAACTTCCATGACCTTTGTCTTTATTCCATCTCAAACATACATAGGTATCATTGTATCCTTGATTGGACCATCATCCATCATTGTTCTGCCTTTGTGATCCATAATTCTGAAATCCCTCTCCTGAACATAACCTCCAATTTTTCAATAATCCATAAGTCTGTTTCATGCCTTTTAAATCTATCTTTTGTCCACACTAGGAACGCTACTCCTTCTGCCCATTCCTGTTTTTTACAGTCTAACACCCAGCTTTGATCTCACTTCCCTCCTTTTCCCCTCGTTCATAGTCTTGACCATATGGTTGACCAGTTTAAACACACACTATCATTTATCCCGAGTCCTTCATCTTCTTGTCCTTTTGCCAATTATAGCTTGTCAAACTCCAAGCCTAGGTTATCCCCACCATCCATTTTCTCCATTTCTACTCAGATGCTACTTCACACTGTTAGGTGGCACAGTAGATAGAACACTGGACTTTGAGTCAGGAAGACTTGATCAATCCAGCCTCAGACATTTACTAGCTGTGTGACCTTGGGAAAATAACTTAACCTCTATCTGCCTCAGTTTCCTTCTCTGTAAAATGGGGATAATTATAGCATCTTATAATTCCCAGGGTTGTTGTGAGAGTAAAATGAGATAATATTTATAAAAGTATTTTTGCAAACTTTAAAACACTACATAAATACTAGTCATCATCATCACTTTCATCATCATTACTTGAGAAAGTCAACTGTACCTGGTGACTAAATTCACTACAATTTTAAAAAAGTGATATAATTTTTTTAACATCACCTACTTATCCCAATCTAATCCCCTTCCCCTATTTATTGATCAATCTCTCAAAAGAAAGAATAAAAAAGAGGGGAAAAACAGTTTAGCAAAAATCAACCCTACCCAAAAGGACGCATAGTGTTGTAGTGGTAGGCCCGGGCCCAGTTGGGGGATTTTCCCTTGGGAGGTGAAATGATTGATTAACTTGCTGGGGTCAGATAGAAGCAAAGAAAACCTAACAATAAGAACAAAATATGGCCTTCCTCTCTCTGACCTCAGTCCTCTCTTTATTACTTCTATGCATTCTTAGGCAGTGGAACAGGACTGGCTGGGAAGGCAGGATCAATAGTCTAGCAGACCCCACAGATTGAGGTAGATAAAATATCAACCCTGCATTATACATAGCTCCAGGGCAAGGAAGACTAGCACAAGAAGACTGGTCAGGTTGTTCAGGTGGGAGAGATAATGTGAGATCACCACTTAGGTGTGGTACTGTGAATCCATAGGACAAAACTGAGACCACAATTTACTGTGTTGGGCTAATTAGGGGGGAATAGGTAAGGTATGCAGTAGTAGTTGGTGATCCAAAGAAAAGTCAGAAGAAAACAACAGCTCAGAATTCTGTTGTAATTAGGTGGGTATATCAACACAGCACTGTTTGGGGTGGAGGTGTCTGGCTGCATATCCTAGGAGGATATTATCTTCCTTAGTTTTAAATACCCTTTAAGCAGTTTCCCCACTCCTGAGACTTAACATTTGTATAATTTAGGGGAGTCACTTGACCTCAGTTTCTTAGATTAGATGGTCTATGAGGTATCTTTTAGCTTGCAATCTCTTATGTTTTGACTCAATAATTGTATGATCCTATGATATGTGTGGAGAGATACTGATAGGTGTGTGTGACTCTGTATCCAGGTATTTGTGTCCAGTGATGATAATATAAGCGGAGGGTTGCATGTTTTCAAATGTATTCTAAGGGGGTGGCTAGGTGACTCATGGGATAAAGCACCGGCCCTGGATTCAGGAGTACCTGAGTTCAAATCCAGCCTTAGACACTTGACACTTACTAGCTGTGTGACTCTGGGCAAGTCACTTAACCCCCATTGCCCCACAACCCCCCCCCCCAAAAAAAAACACCAAAAAGCAAAACAAATGTATTCTAAAATATTTGTTCTGGACCAGTTCAAGGAGCCCAGCAAGGCTAATACAATAAATATGTCTAGACAGGTACCAAAGGTCTAGGAAGATAGAGTCTAGAAGGTCAGAAAGTCAACTGTAGTGACATCTGCAAAGAGAGCAGGTGAGCACTGATCAAATGAGATTATGAGTTCTGAAGACCTTGAACCAGGATATAAAGTTGAGCTAAGATTACTCTTCTTACCCTCTGGCTCAGACTTGTTTGTCTGCCTGTGGGGTGTAGATGGCTCCAGGAACCTAGATGCTAATCTTAGGTTAGAAGGGCAGACACATGCAGGTGGATTCTACTCACTTACTGGAGTAGGGACCAAGGTGCTAGAACTATCTTCTAATTCCTGGCTGGGATTTGGGGTAGAATCAGTAGGGGTAGAGTATAATTATTTTTCTGTGTGAAGCTAAGTGGACTAGAGAGACCAGACCTACCACTACAGCTTCATTAGCTCTAACCAATTGAGTGAATGCTATTTTAAAAACTCAGGAATTTAGATTTATTTTGTATCTTTCAAAGTAACCAGCATTGTGCCTGGGAGCAAAAATTGTTTCAAAAAATCTATATGGTAAAAAGAACTAAAACACAATGAATTCACTAAAATGCATGAAATTACATTAAGCATGTTTTGGGGAAATGCTTGAAGCCTCTTTACTTTTAAAAATATTTTATTTTTCCAATTATATGTAAAAACAATTTTAAACATTCATTTAAAAAAATTGATTTCCAAATTGTCTCCTTCCCCCCATTGAGAAACTAAGCAGTTTGATAGGTTATACATGTGCAGTCATGCAAGATATATTTTCACATTAGTCATCTTGAGAAAGAAAACACAGACAAAAAGCCCCCAAGAAAAATAAAAGAAAGTTTTTAAAAAGTATGCTTTTATCTTCATTCAGACTCCTTAAGTTCTTTCTCTGGAGATGGATAGCATTTTTAATCATAAGTTCTCAGAATTTTCCTGGATCATTGTATTGCTGAGAATAGCTAAGTCATTCACAGTTGATCATCATAAAATATTGCTGTTACTGTGTACATTGTTCTCCTGGTTCTGCTCACTTCACTTTGTTCATATAAGTCCTTTGAGGTTTTTCTGAAGGCATGCTGCTTGTCATTTTTGGGGTGGGGCAATGAGAGTCAAGTGACTTGCCCAGGGTCACACAGCTAGTAAGTGTCAAGTGTCTGAGGCTGGGTTTGAACTCAGGTCCTCCCGAATCCAGGGCTAGTGCTTTATCCACTACGTCACCTAGTTGCTTGTCATTTCTTATGGCACATTAGTAGTCCATCTTAATCATATACCACAGCTTATTCAGGTATTTCCCAACTGATGGGCAGCCCCTCAATTTCCAACTTCTTGCCACTGCAAAAAGAGCTGCTATAAATATTTTTTGTACATATAGGTCTTTATGCTTCCCTCCTCCCCTTTTAATCTCCTTGGGATATAGATCCTGTAGTGGTGTTGTTGGGTGTGTTATTTAAATTATTTGGGGACTAGGCTGGGTGTACTAAGATTATTGTTGCTGCTTCATTAACTGCTATTTATATAATAATGGCTATGGGGGGCAGCTAGGTGGTGCAGTGGATAGAGCAATGGCCCTGGATTCAGGAGTACCTGAGTTCAAATCTGACCTCAGACCCTAGACACTTACTAGCTGTGTGACTCTGGGCAAGTCACTTAACCCCAATCGCCTCACCCCAAAACAAAAAACAAACAAAAAAATTAAAATAATAATGGCTATTGTACCAGTTTTGGCGGTAAGCATTTATTATTAATTAATATCACATATTGTTAAAGTATTGACCACATGTCTCCCTGACTTTCCCACTAGCCACAGGCTTACAGGCCTAAACAATTACAAAGCCAGCATATTGAGCTAAGAGCAGCATGAGAGAGAGAGGAGAGGGTGTGTGGAGAGTAAAAGAACAAGCTTTTTGTGGTCCAGTCTTTTTATCCTCTTTTGGTAGAGGCAGATCACTATACATGATTGGTTAGCATCATTGAGCTCCATTGATTGACATGAATCTTAGAGAGCAAGATCCTGCAGTAGGTGTGTCTTCCCCTAGCTAATCAAAAGAATCAATTTGCATTCCTTTGGTTAAGGTGAACTCATCCCAGGCAGATTTCTGGTGTGTGGGGGGGGGAGGAGAGAGCAGCAAAAACTAATGTCTGGGTTTCTCCTAGAAATCCATTATTAATAATTATTGTCTTGTATGGGTCAAAGGGTATGCATGGTTTTATAGTCCTTTTTGTATAGTTCCAAATTGCTCTCCAGAATGATTGGATCAGTTCACAATTGCACCCCAAATACTTTAGTGTCCCAACTTTCCCACACCCCCTCTAACATTTGTCAATTTCCTTTTTCATTAGTCAGTCTGATAGGTGTGAGGTGATACCTCAGAGTTTTAAAAATTTGCATTTCTCTCATCAATAGCAATTTAGAGCTTTTTCCATATGACTCTAGATCGCCTTGATTGCTTCTTCTGAAAACTGCCTGTTCATAATGTTTGAGGATTTATTAATTGAAGAATGACTTATACATTTGACTCAGTTCTCTATATATTTGAGAAATGAAGCCTTTATCCAAGAAACTTGGGGTAATTTTTTCTCTATTATGTTTACTGTGTATTTCTCTCCATCCTATTTCCCCCCTCTTTTTCTTTTTTTTTTTTTTTTTTTGGTGAGGCAAGCCACTTAACCCCAATTGCCTCACTAAAAAAAAAAAAAAGACAATTTCCTATCTAGAAGATGAGATCCACTGTGCCACCTAGCTGCCCCCATGCCCTACTACTTTAGTGTAGAAGCTGCTAAATCTTGTGTTATCCAATCTGTGGCCTCACAATATTTGATTTGTTTCTTTTAGGATGCTTGTAGTATTTTCTCCTTGATCTGGGAGCTATGGAATTTGTCTATAATATTCCTGGGAGTTTTCATTTTGGGATAACTTTCAGGAGGTGATTGGTGGATTCTTTTAATTTCTATTTTACCCTCTGTTTCTAAGATATCAGCCCTGTTTTCCTTGATAATTTCTTGAAATATGATGTCTAGACTCTTTTTGTTTGTTTGTTTTTTTTGGGGGGGGTGCAGGGCAATGAGGGTTAAGTGACTTGTCTAGGGTCACACAGTTAGTAAGTGTCAAGTGTCTGACATCCAGTTTGAACTCAGGTCCTCCTGAATTCAGGGCCGGTGCTTTATCCACTGTGCCACCTAGCTGCCCTTCTAGGCTCTTTTTTGATCATGACTTTCAGGCAGTCCAACAATTCTTAAATCATCTCTCCTCAATCTACTTTCTGGATTTGTTGTTTTTCAATGAAACATTTCACATTTTTTCCTATTTTTCATTCTTTTGATCTTGTTTTATTGTTTCTTGATTTCTTATGGAACCATTATCTTCTACTTGTCCAATTCTAATTTTTTGGGGGGTGGGGCAATGAGTGTTAAGTGACTTGCCCAGGGTCACACAGCTAGTATAAGGATTTATTTCTTTTAGTGAGATTTTGAACCTTATTTTCCATTGGCCAACTCTGTAAGGAGTTATTTTCTTCAGTGAATCTTTGAATCTCTTTTTCCATTTGGTCACTTCTACCTTTTATTTTTTTTTTGGCAGGGCAATGGGGGTTAAGTGACTTGCCCAGGGTCACATAGTTAGTAAGTGTCAAGTGTCTGAGGCCGGATTTGAACTCAGGTCCTCCTGAATCCAGGGCTGGTGCTCTATCCACTGTGCCACCTAGCTGCCCCCTTACTTCTACTTTTTAAGTAGTTCTCTTCATTGGCTTTTAAAATATCCTTTTCTATTTAGTCAATTTTTCTTTTTAAGGAGCTCTCCTCTTCAATGGATTTTTGTGCCTCTTTTATCATTTGACCTATTTTGCCTTTTATTTATTTTATTTTAATTTTATCTATTCTGCCTTTTAAAGTGCTATTTTCTTCAGTGCTTGTTTTGTGCCTCTTTTACTAAGACCCTGTGAAATAGGTGCTATAAGTATCTCAGTCTTACAGATGAGGAAGTTGAGTCTGAAAGAGGTTAAGTGACTTGCTCAGGGTCACTCAACTAGGAAATGTTTGAGGCAGCATTTGCTCTCAGGTCTTCTTGATTCCAAATTCAACATTCTATCCACTGTGTCACCTAGCTGCTCTGTATTATTAAAATAAATGACAACTACAAAACCTGGAGAAAAACCCTCTAGGGTTTTCAGAGATTTATAAGCAATCAAATCCTTTAAATGACAATTATTCTTTTCTAAAGAAAATATACCCTCCAATAATTGTCATTAAACTTTTAACTGCTTTCATTTTTAACTTCCTGCTTCAGACAAAAAATGAAGGGTTAAGATCATACTTAAAAAGAGTCAAATGAGAGTTTTAGAAGATTGTTGTTGTTGTTGTTCATTCTTTCTTCTCGAAGAGGACCATGACATCTGGACTTGTAGTAAACTGGATTTAAGTGAGGGAGGGCTATGCAAAGTCACCAGTCTCACTCTCTCCTCCAAAGACATCTGGGTCCAATGGCAAGATATTCCTCAGGATGGCTGAAGAGGGCCCCAGTTGCAGTGGGAGACTTTGGCTTTTTAAAGCTAAGGTCTTTCCCAGGTCTCAGTAATAAATAAATGGAGGAAAAGAAGGGAAGAAGGAAGGAAAGAAAGAAAAACCATGAAACCAAGAAAGAAGGAGAAGATGATAGGTAGCTGGAGAGGTGGAAGAGATGAGCTTAGTTTCTACTCCTCATTTTTTAATAGATTTTAAACTACAATTAAATAAAGAAATATTTTCAAAGGGGAGAGAAATGAAAAGAAGAAATCAAAGAGCCTTAAAAACTCTAGACTCATAGATAAGAAAAAATAAAAGGACAAGGAAATGAGAAAGTCACTAATAAAATCTTCAGCAAACACTCCAGACTTAAAAATCTTGAGAAAATTTGACAAAAGGAAAAAAATAACAAATTAACTCCAAGCATAACCCAAGAAATAAAACTGGACCTAACTTAATGCATATCAGACTGCATAATGAAAAGGAAATGAAGGATCTGGATTAGGTAACCAAAAAGCTGCCATCTCTAATGAGAGAACCATTTAGGGTTAGAAATAGGTATTATTGAGTTTGAGGCAAGTTTAGGAGTGGGGCACAGTGGTGCAGCATCAAGGTTGTTGGCAACAATGCAAGGGTCAATGGGGCAATTATTCTGGGAGAGAGTGTGGCTTGTCTTTTAGATAGTTCAGCTCCTGTTCCCGTAAAGGTTGGTGGGAAGGTAGGTCCTGGCAGGAGGGCACTGAGACACTGACACCTTTTAGACGGTAGCCTGGTTGTGTTTACTCCATAGGGTGACAGTGACAAAGGATCTACCATGAGACTGGGTGCAGAGAGGGTGGTGATTTCAGGGAGGCAGTATACTCCACTCCCCAGGGAAGAAAGATTTGTTGCTTCCAGCTGTTGGTGCCCTGGGGCAAAGCTCTAGCTATCCTATTCTGGTTTGGACTCTGGATTCAATATTAGTAAATATGGAGCAAGACAAATTGAAAATAAAAATCAACAACTTTGAAGTGGTAGAAAATGTGAATATAGAAATGGAATCCATAGAAAATAAAATTCTCATGATTGAAGAAAAAGCAGTAGAAGTAGAAATTACAGCCAAATAAGATCAAAGGACAAAACAACCACAAAAAAAAAAAGCAGAATTAGAAGACAGAGAGATAATTTTAAAATCATTGGATTAGAATAAAAACAAGGAACTTTTGGACAAAAGTTGCCCAAACTAGAGGGTTTTACAAACAACTAAGAAGAAAAACTCATTTTTATCAAAGTACTTCTACTTAAACTGCACAAAATTATTCAGTGTTCACAAGAAAAGAGAGAATAAACTAGAGCATGATTCACAGAGATTCAGAGGACATCAGACTTTGCTCCAGAATCTTCTATAAAACTAAATTGGGAACAATCCATGAAGATTAAAGATAAATTTTAATTTCTCTTCAGACCAGGGATAAGGATTTAGGTAATTATTTGATAAGACACAGTAATCAGGAACATTTGATATACAAATCAGTGGTGAACCTCAAGTAAAATTAATGATCATAAAATAATTCAATCAGTAGAAGGGGATTCCACGTCAAAGTCATACAGGGTTAATGAAACAATAAAATTATCTCTAGGAGCAGAGGCAAAGAAATAGGTCAGGGTTGTATCATGAAGGTTACTAAAATTGAACAAAAATCCAGAAGTGATATTATGATCTGCAGTGGACTCAAGTGATAGGATATTAAAGACAAAATAGTAATTTATTATGTATATTATTATAAATAGCTTTTTAAAAAACAAGGAATTAATGTCTTTTTAATATTTGGTAAGTGAAAGTAGACTATATTAGATAGACTTGTGATATACTGAATACTGATCATATATAGTTTCCTGTTTTGTTGGTTACATCATGGAAAATGTAAGGGTATCAGAGGCTTTGATTCAATTAACAAATTCCCAGCAACAAGGTCAGTTTGACGGACAACTAAAGGTCACAAACATAAAAATGTGGAGGATTGGGAAAGAAACCAATAATTTAACAAACAAATGTATCTTTGAGCTCTGGTATTCCCCATATTGTTTGGGTTCAAAATAGGGCAAATATATGGCTGTACCATTCCCCTAATGATAAATGATCAAATTATATGAACAGTAGCTTTCAAAGGAAGAAATCCAAGTTATCCACAGCCATGTGAAAAATGCTCCACATCATTAATAATTATAGAAATGCACATTAAAGTAATTCCAAAATTCCAATATATACCCTTCAGATTGGCAAAGATTATGAAAAAGAAAAATCACAAATGTTGGAGGGACTGCAGGAAAACAGTATATTAAAGTGCATTGTTAATGGGACTGTGAACTGGTTTACCTATTCTAGAAAACAATTTGTAATTTTGCTTCCAAAGTCCCCAAACTATGTACATTGAGACAGAAATATTAATAGGCCTAAATCCCAAAGAGAACAAATACAGAAAAAAAGGACCCATATGTACAAAAAATATTCATAGCTCTTTTTCTAGTGACAAAAAACTGGAAACTGAGAAGGTATCTATCAACTGAGCAATGGCTGAATAAATTAAGTTATATAATTGTAATTGGGATAATTAAGAAACCGCAAAAAGAACGGTTTCAGAGAAAGCTGAGAAGACTTGTATAAACTTATGCAGAGTGAAGTGAGCTGAATCAGGAGAATAATTTGTACAATAATGCCATTATAAAGACAAACAACTTCGAAAGACTTAAGGACTCTGATCAGTGAAATGATTGACTAATTTCAGAGAATCAATTATGAAACAAGCTTTATACCTAGTGATAGAGAGGTGATGGAATGAAGTTGTAGAGTAAGATGAATTTTTTTTTTAATGTGACCAAGTGAGAATTTGTTTTCCTTGACTATGCATATTAGTTGTAAAGATCTTGTTTTTGTTTATTTTTTTCTAATGGAGGTAGGGTTGGGGTAGGTAGAAGGGAGAGAAAATAAGTGCTTGTTAATGGAAAAACAAAATAAAATATTTGAAAGGAGAAATATATGATTCTAGCTCCTCTCCAGTGCAGAATCCACTTACAGATTATTGTGGGAACCACAAAACAAATAGCCAAAGATTTAATTGAAACATATTAGCAAAATAAATAGCCATGCAGCAAGAATCTTTAGATTCCTATACATGAAAGCAATCTCTAATAGGATCCCATGCCAGTGAAGAAAAGGAACACATTTTTCCTGAAGGACACTCAAAGGAGAGAGAATACTGCTGTCTTGGATTGTTCCAAAGCCAGTTGTATCAGTGATCCACTTGCCTCCCAAGCTGTTACTTAGCAAAACTCCACATCTATGGTAAGATCAAAATCTACCAAGGTCCTGGCCAAGGTTTGTCTAGTTTTCTCCTAAAAAGCAATGAAATAATCTTGAAGACTTAATTAGTATAGGAGACAAAGACTTGGGCTGTTGTAGCTCCCTGGTCATCCAAGGAACTTGGAAGGGAAAAAATCAGCACTTTGCATTCTGGGCAGAGTCTGACAGAGATGAATTTATTAACCAAATAAATAGAATTCTAAGAGAGAGAACAATTAAAAGGTGCAGAGTTTTCTTCGTAAATCTGACACAAGGCATTTCCATTTACAGTTTATCATATTTTCTAACAGACAAAATTTTATAAGCTCAGTTACAGAGTCCAGGTGAAAGTTCAGTTAAGTTTTGATTCATCAGACAGAACAATAGTCTCTTTACTTTGGGCATACCCTGAAGAATAATTTTCCAAAAACCATTCAGTCTACTAGGGTTCTTTCATCCTGGCCAAAGGTGAACTCAAGAGATACTTTTACTGAATTAATCAAATTATTAAATGTTTATTGGTCAACATCTTATTTCATTCTGATTTGAATAGACATCTCCACCCAGTTTCTTCTTGTTGCTATTTTTTCATCATCATTGGTCCTCTTCAAAAAAGGACAAAAGGGATATGAACAGGCAGGTTTCAGACAATGAAATCAAAGCTATCTATAGTCGTTATTGGCTAATATGTCAGAAAAGAAAAATAGTAAATGTTGGAGGAGATGTAGGAAAACTGGGACACTAATGCATTGTTAGTAGAGTTGTGAAATGTTACAACCATTCTGGAAAGCAATTTGGAACTATGCCCAAAGGGCTATAAAATGATGCATACCCTTTGATCCAGAAATACTACTACTAAGTCTATATCCTAAAGAGACCAAAAAAAAGGGAAGAGGTCCTATTTGTAAAAAAATATTTATAGCAGTTCTTTTTGTGGTGGCCAAGAATTTGAAATTAAGGGGATGTCCATCAAGTGGGGAATGGCTGAACAAGTTGTTGTTTATTATTATAAGGGAATATTATTGTGCTATAAGAAATGATGAGCAGGATGATTTTTTTAAAAACCTGGAAAAACTTACATGAATTGATGCACAGTGAAGAGAGCAGAACCAGGAAAATAATGTACATAGTAACAGCAGTATTGTACAGTGAACAACCATGATGATTTAGCTATTCTTAGCAATAAAATGATGCAAGACAGTCCCAAAAGACTCATGATGAAAAATGCTATCTGCCTCCAGAGAAAGAACTGATGGAATCTGAATACAGACCAAAGCATGCTGATATGGGGAGAAAGCAGGTGGGTCCTTAGGATTCCTCTGTAAAGAATGACACTCTCGCGCAAGTCCTATTTAGGAATAAAAGAACAGGTTTATTGGGGTAGAAGAGAAACTGGCTGGGAGGAAGGTTTTAGAGAAAATGCTTTCCTCCCCGACTAGCTTGGGGAGTGCCCTTTTATAGGGCTCAGATGGGGTGGGTAAGAATGTCCCTTATTGGGTGATGGGTTGAGAGTCCTCTGGTGGTGGGCCGGGTACGTGATGATTGGCCATGAGCAATCAGGTGATGAGCGTTAACTCCATCCTAGTGAGTCTGAGCAGTTCCTGGGTCTTCTCCTGGTGTGGTCCCGCCCAACAGGATTACCTCACCTAGGTGGTCCAGGAGGGCTGGAATCGGGGTAGTGGTCCTGAAGCATGCTCAGTTGGATCTGGTGCTGCTTATCTCTTTTGGGTGTGTCTGTCCTTGATTGAGCTCAAGGAGAGGCCTACTTGATTTCAAGGGAAAACTCCTGGGGTTTCAAGGAAAAAGTTCCTTGACCTCCCCAGACAACTTTTGGGGTAACCAGGGCCCATAATCCTCCCATAACAATACTCTTTTCACTTTCTTTTCGTCTTTCTTTTTTTTTTTGTTAGAGCTTCCTTCCACAAAATGACTAATATGTACATTTGTTTTTACATGATTGCACATGTATAACCTATATCAGATTGCATACTGTCTCAGGGATTAGAAAGAGGAGGGAGGGAAGGATAGAATTTGGAACTAAAACTTGAAACTGAATGTTAATTTTTTTACACATAACTGGGGAAAAAGAAAATATTATTAACATCAAACCCCCCCCTCCCCACCAAGAATGATGAACTTTTTTCCATAGTCTCCAAACTACTTTTAAGGCTTCAGAAAAGTATTATTATTCTCCTGGGAGCCAGACTTCCTGGGCTGTGTGCCTGAGGAACTATTTGCCACATTCTTATAGCCATCTTTTCACTGGCCTCACAAAGCTTTGCCCTAGTGTTATTCCAATAGGGTCCTCAAGTTGTTGAGAGACTACCCTTTCTTGCTTTTCTCAGTGGACAAGGATTTTGCCACAACAGTAGAAATGCTACTAAAGCTTGTGACTCCTGCTGCCCCTCCCCACCCCCAAGTTTCTGGTGCCTTCTTGTGGCTTATGAAATCTTCAAGGTAATTTGAAAGGCAGTATACTGGCTGAGGGGTGGGGTATGGGAAGTTTGATTCAAAATCAAAAGGACAGATGAAAAGGGATATATATATATTTTAATCACAGCTTCAGAAAGATGCGACATGAGGTGTTGCATATATATTTATACATATATTTTATTAAGCATGTTATTACCAACATAATACAATCAACATATTTAATACATATTATATGTAAGTTAATATATGTAATAAAATTATTATTTTTATTATATGCTTAATTGAATTAATTATTTAACTTAAATTAATGACATTATTATTAAAATTAAGTATTTATATACATATATACTTAATAAAATTTTAAAAAGTGAAAATAGGATGGAGTGGGGAAGTTATTTGATTGGTTGTGAATATCACAACTATTCAAAGCAGGTATTGAGGGGAAGGGGAGAACAGCTCATATCAAAAAGAACACTCCCATCTAGGAATATTCATAAGGGAAGAGAGTGGTGGGTTAACACTTAAAAAGGGTGGGAGGAGCTTCCAGAGGTAATTGAATGAATTTAGAAATTGGGGTTAGGGCTATGTGACACTAGTCACATAGTCTTTGGATAGAAAGGGAAGGAGGAGGAGGAAAATATAAATACTTCAAAAAAAAACAACAACCCTCTTTCAGTGAGTGGTAAATTGAACTAATCTAAAAACTGAGGTTAGTTCTGTGTGTTTTTGTCAAGATGAATTTCCTGTTGTATTTGTATGTAAGTGAATGGGTATCTTTATAAAGATCAGGATTAAAATTTTCTCTAGGGTTATGTGTAGAAAGAAGTCAAGGTAGAGTAGGATTAGATTGATTTAAGGAAAGGATGGTGTATCTTATGTTTTACTGACATGAGATAGGTTTTAGCAGTTCATGAAAGTAAAACATTAAAAAATATTGCTTTAGGTGGTAACAAATTGAATTTACCAATAACATGCAGAACTTGTCTCTTTATCTGACTTTTGTATTTTTTCTGGGCAGATTCCAGGACTTTTCTACATTAAATGATATTGTTATAGAAGTATGCTAAATCTCTCTGTGACATAGGATGGAATAAAAGGGACAATAGCCAAGATGTATTCATCAGGATGATAGAGAGCTAGAGCAATGGAGGGTGACCCAGACTGGATGAAGAGGAGATACCATGTTGTAAGGGGCTAAAATTCTAGCTATACTGTCTAAAAATCTAATGAATGGTTGCCAGTAAATTAGAAGCTTTAGCATGAGTTCAGACTTTTAAGAATTTATTAAAGAGCATTAGGATCTAATGATCAGAGAGAAAGGTAACAATCTAACTATTTTTAAAAGACCCCATCATCTGACCTGCCATAGCGAGGTCAGGAACAAAAAGGACCCAATGCTTTCTTCCTCCTCCCAGAAGCCTACTGTCTAAACCAGAAACATCAAATGTCACTTCCTGACACCAAGGAACTGACCTTCCAAGCCACATGGCTTACTCTCAGACACCCTCTCTTCGTGGCAGAGCTTTCCTACAGTATCTCTCCAGCAGGGGGGTGTCACGCCAATTGTCACAATGTCATTATTATTTGTTACTTTGAATATGCTGAGGATTGTGAGTCCTGCTAGTGGTTGAAGTGGTCAGTTGGCAAGATCCTTTGATTTCTCCTTCTTCCTTCGTTCCTGAGGGATGCTGCAAAAAAAAAAAATCTCTTTATTGTTCTGTACATCCTTTGGGCTTTTGTGGGAAATCCTCCCATATAGAAGTAAGGAACAAAAACAAAAGATAAAGAAAGCCTAGATAACAGTGTCCATTTTGGTAATAAGAGAGTTAGCTATTTTACCTTTAATTTCACTTATATTAAAACTACAATGATCCATATGTCACGTATATCATTCAAGTGTTTATGAGAGAATTATCCTAAGGGGTGAGGGCAGAGACAAGATAATTATGACAATATTTAAAAATATTACTGTATTACCTCCTACACTAGAATTCATGTGAAGATGGGGTAAATAAATACTATGTTGGTGCCAGAAGTGAAAGCCAAAAGTTGCCTCTATATCTAGAAAAAAGAGCTCAAGGTTCTTTTTCTTCCCAGGCTTTTAGTCTTTTCTAGTATACAGAAAGGTTTTTTCAGCTTGCTGAAAGGTTGGCACATTTGTATATATGACCCACAGAGAGCAGACAGATTAGCATTCTACTTGATGGCTATGATATTGCCCTCTGAGTCACTCCAAACACATTGGCTGGATTATAATCCATGCAAAAACCTTTTACTACATGTGTAAATGACCTAGTAGGAAAAAGCTAAAACCAAATAGTCATATCACAAATCTTTAAAAGCAAAGTAGGTTTCTAAAATGGGTAAAATGCTAAGACCTAACATATTGACTATGGAAACATATATAAAATAGACAGAAATACAGTTATAGATTTAAAATGAGAGTCTGGAAAAATGCATTAGCTGACTCCAGAAAATCAGGAATTGCAATAAAGCTGCTTTCAGATGAACATTCTAGAAGTTCACAGAGGACAAAATCCAAGAAAACAGACAGTGATAAAATGAATGGCCTGATTTATATACAAATAACTAACAATTAAGATGAACCATATGGACTAATTCAAGGAGGAAAATATGGACACAGAAGTATCATTAAGACTTGTTGGGATGAATCCAATGACTGGAAAATGTCTCTAGAAGGATATACCTTATAATAGAATTGAATAGTAAGAAAATCTAGGAACCAGATGGGTTAAAGGGAGCACAGTGGAGAACATTTGGATGAATATCAATGGAGGCACAAACTTAAGGAAGTTGTCAAAATATATATATATATATATACTATAGACTATTTGGATCATTCTGAAGAACTTGGCAGATTGGGAATAAGACTATTGCTGGAGAAATAAGATTTGTGAACCAAGACTCTGAAGGAACAAAAAGAATCTGAGAAGGAGCTTTTTGCTCATCCTAGACCATGTTTCTTCCTTTCTTAAAAGAGCATGAAAAGGGCAGCTAGGTGGCGCAGTGGGTAGAGCACCAGCCCTGGAGTCAGGAGTACCTGAGTTCAAATCCGGCCTCGGACACTTAACATTTACTAGCTGTGTGACCCTGGGCAAGTCACTTAACCCCAATTGCCTCACTAGAAAAAAAAAATAAATATAAAAAAAAGAGCAAGAAAAACCATGGCAGCACAGGCTCTTCCTGGAGGAAAACATAACCAAGGATTTCACCTGAGCCAGAAACTGTAGGTAGTAGAGTATCCAGCAGACTAAAATTTGGCAAAGACTGTGGGGTCAGAGGGAAACAGGACTGGTAGGAGTGAGATGATGTAAGAAGTCATCAATAACACAGCATGCTTGGAAGTATGAGGTGTCTTTTAACCCATGGCCCAGTCCAGGTGTCTATATGTGCAATCAACATGTGCCTTGGCCACATGTGTTTCTATATGTATTAACCAATATGTATGTACCTTAGCCATATAGATGTATCTCTCCATGTCTCCATATGTGTATACTCTTCCCACTGATGCTGGGTATATTTGTAGGAGAGCACACCTTAGGTTTAGGGGTGAAATATTTAGTTAATTTTCTTCCAATACAGTTCCATTAAATGCCTTTGCTTTGAACTAATTGTATACTGTGGCAGACTATTAAAAGTAAAAACACAGGAGATGGCTTGTGAACTATGGTATTAGGAGTGTGGACCCAAAGAACTTTGAACCTGCAGTAACCATTGCATGGGATATTTGTCTTGAAAGTTGGGGGTCGCCCCCAGGTCCTCTATACTTCAAAAGGTGGAGGAATCATTGAGGGTAAATTCTATTTTGTATCTAATTTTCACTAACAAGGAGATCTATCTGTTTGTAGGGAGGAAATGATGGGATCCCTGAGAGGAAGTGCCCTTTTTATTTTAGAAATTTTTAAATAAAATGAGAAGAAACATAAGAATATAAAATCTAGCATCTGGAATAAATTTGAAAGGGTGCAGAGAAATGAAATGTAGATTCCCATGCCCTAATATTATAAAAGCGAAGTCATCAGCCCAGGAATTATGGAAAACTTTCAAGAATGAAATTTGGAAGATACAAAGAGAAATAATTCTGATAGAGATGAAAAGGGTAGTTGATTAAAGAAACTGAGGTGAATGCAGAGGGAACTCACCAACCAATATAGACTTCATAAAACATATAGATGAAAGCATGTTCAAGTATGTAGGGGCCAAATTTAATATGGGGAGAGTTAATTGGGTGGCTTGCCATAATATTGGGGTTCAGAAAATAATGAGGGACCTCTAGGTCCAAAGCTTCCTCCCCTCTGAACTGCCCTTTTTAGTTATTTCTCTCAGGCCAATAAGAAGGGAGCTTAACAGCCTCTTTTTCATTAAAGTCTCATTTTTTCCACTGAAAGATAATGCTGAGTTTTGCTGGGTAGGTGATTCTTGGTTGTAATCCCATTTCCTTTGCCCTGTGGAATATCCTATTCCATGCCCTCTGGTCCTTTAATGTAGAAGCTGCTAGTTCTTGTGTTATCCTGACTGGGGCTCCACAGTACTTGAATTCTTTCTTTTTGGCAGCTTGCAATATTTTCTCCTTGACCTGAGAGCTCTGGAATTTGGCTATAATATTCCTAGGAGTTTTCTTTTGGGGATCTCTTTCTGGAGGTGATTGGTGGTTTCTTTCAATTTCTATTTTAGCTTCTTCTTTTAGAATTTCAGGGCAATTTTCCCTGAGAATATCTTGGAAGATGGTGTCTAAGGTCTTTCCTTGATCATGGTTTTCAGGTAGACCAATAATTTTCAAATTATCTCTCCTGGACCTATTTTCCAGGTCGGCAGTTTTTCCCAGAAGATATTTCACATTACCCTCTATTTTTTTTTTATTCATTTGGATTTGCTTTATTGTGTCTTGGTTTCTCATAAAGTCACTGGCTTCCATTTGTTCAACCCTAATTCTTAGGCAATTATTTTCATCAGAGAGCTTTTGTACCTTCTTTTCCATTTGACTTTTCAAGCTGTTGACTTTTTTCTCATGTCTTTCCTGCATCACCCTCATTTCTCTTTCCATTTTTTCCTCTACCTCTCTAATTTTATCTTCAAAGTCCTTTTTGAGCACCTCTATGGCCTGAGACCAATTCGTCTTTTTCTTGGAAGCTTTAGATATAGGGGCCCTGATGTTGACATCTTCCTCTGAGGGTGCCCCTTGGTCTTCCTTGTTACTGAAGAAACTTTCTATGGTCTTCACCTTTCTCTGTTGGCTCATCTTGCCTTTCTTTTACTAGACTTTTAGCTCCTTAAAGTGGGGCACTGTTTCTAGAACAGCCTCTTTTTCACAAACAAATCAGGTTTTATTAAAAGTCAAGGACAAGGGAATAGAAAAAGAGGAGAATGGATAATCTCCCTGGCTCTAGCAAAGGCTGTCTCAAAACCCAAACTTGCTTTCAGCTCAGCTAATTCAAAGAGCTGGATTTTATTAACTCACTACGAGGCCTCCGTAATTTCTATGGGAGTCAGTTGTGCAGCCAGTCCCCAGTCCGCTCCAAAAGCTCCTCCAAGGCCAGAGAGAGAGCTACTTCCTGTTGGGGTCCCTTTTTCTACTTTTTTCTCCTTCCCCCAAAGGGGGGGTCCTTCAAGTTGTGTGGCTGAGACTGGTCCTCTGTTGATGACATAGTCCACAGCCTCTGAGGACACTCCTTCTCAGGGTTGGCCAAGTTAAACTAGGTTAATCATCTTAAGTGGGTATTTAGTAGTTTCTCATTCACACCCAATTCAAACACTACTAAATCAATCAAGTCCTATGCCTGGGTGTCTGCCAAATTCCATTATTTTACCACAGGTAACTGTGCTGTTTAACATTTAATCAGGGGCAGCTAGGTGGCGCTGTGGATAGAGCACCGGCCCTGGAGTCAGGAGGACCTGAGTTCAAATCCAGCCTCAGACACTTGACACTTACTAGCTGTGTGACCCTGGGCAGGTCACTTAACCCCAATTGCCTCAATAAAAAAACAAAACAAAACATTTAATCAATGACTTGGGTAGAGATATAGATGGCATGCCTATCCAATTTGCAGAAAACAAAGCCATGAAGGATGAAAAGTGATGCATGAATGAAAAAGCTTTTATTAAGCACTTACTATGTACCAAGGACTGTGCTAAGTGTTGAGGATACAAATACAAGAGAGTATGGCAGCCTCTGACCTCAGGGAGCTTACATTATAATAGGAGAAGATAACACATATAGCAATGGGATGGCTAGGGAGGTATCTAGGACAAGGAAGCAATGAGATGCTGAGTGGAGTCTTAGGGCAATTGATTTATACATCCTTTCTAGAAATGGTAGTGTTGATTTAACTACCATTTCCAGAGCTGGATTGGGAGTGAGGCTGGGGGAAGGGCACTCCAACAGCAAAATGACTTAAACATGGCTGGGAAATAGCATGGCTTGTGTGGGTCATTATCTCTAAAGATAGTAAGTTCTAACCAATCAGAAGCTCAATGTCCCAGGACTGGTAGTAGAGGCTGAAGTGTGTGAGGGAAAGTTAACATTGATTGATACTAAGGATTCAGAAAGTGCTGGATGGGCTAAAACACTGGACTTAATCTAATAAGAGGACATTTAATACGAGTAAATGTAAAGTCTTAGACTGAAGTTCAACAACCATAAGTACAAAAGTTTGTTATTATGTGTGTGTGTGTGTGTGTGTGTGTGTGTGTGTGTGTATATATATATATATATATATATATATATATATATATATATATATATATATATATATATATATATATATATATATAACCTATATCAGATTACCTGCTGTCTAGGGGAGGGGAGAGGGAAGGGAGGGAGGGAGGGAGAAAAATTTGAAATTGTAAAGCTTGTATAAATAAAAGTTAAGAACTATATTTACATGTAAAAAAAAGTGGCACATTAAAAAAAAAAAAGAAAAAAAATAAGGACAAAAGTTTGACTAGACAGTAATTCCTCTGAAAAAAGAGCTGTGGTTTTTAGTAAATTGCAAACTCAGTATAAATCAACAGTGTGATATGCCAGCCAAGAAAGCCAATGTAAACTTAAGCTGTTTTAGGGAAAGTCTAGCGTCAGAATCCAAGTACACTCTTCCCTTGTTAAACCATATCTACAATCTTGTATTCAGTTGTAGACATTACACTTTACGAAAAATATTGATAGTTTGGAGATTGTGAAACAGAAGAGGGCAACCAGGATTGGGAAGGATCTCAAGTTCATTCTGTGTGAGGGTCCATTGAAGGAATTGGAGACATTTAACCTGAAGAAGAGAAGATTTAGGGGAGACATGATAACTCTCTTCAAGTATTTAAAATACTGTCACATGAAGAAGGGATTGGAACTGTTCTACTTGGACCCAGAAGGCAGAATGAGAAACAATGGGTGGAAATTTCAAAGAGGCAAATTTAGGCTTGATATGAGGAAGACGTAAGGGGCAGCTAGGTGGCACAGTGGATAAAGGACTGGCCCTGGATTCAGGAGGACCTGACTTCAAATCTAGCCTCAGACGCTTGACACTTACTAGCTGTGTGACTCTGGGCAAGTCACTTAACCCTCATTGCCCTACCAAAAAAAAAAAGGATATGAGGAAGACCTTCCTATCTCCTAGAGTTATGTAAAAGCTAAATGGGCTGTCTCTAGAGGTAGTAAGATCCTCCTTATTTGAGGACTTCACAGACTAGATAAACACTTGTCAGGTATTTTACAAAAGGAATTGTTGTTCTTGTTTGGGTTGCACTAAATAACTTGTGAGCTCCCCTTCCAATTCTGAGATTCTGCCATTTTGTGATTTCACATTAAAACTATTAGAGATAAGCATGGCAATTATATCATCATTAAAGGAATCATTGATAGCAAAATTATTATCAAAATTAAATATATACATACCTAATGGAATGCACTACATTTTAAAGGCAACAACTAATTGAATTAGAAATGAAAGCTAAAAATAAAAACATTAATGGGGTAGATTTTAATACTTCACTTTCAGTATATGATATACCATGCAGAAAGAGAAATAAAAAAGAAGTTGTAGAATTGAAGAGATTGCTGGAAAATTTTGATTTAATATAAATGTTGAGAGAGAGCTTTATTGATTTATTGGAAAATTTACATTTTATTTAGATATGCACAGGATATTAAAAATGATCACATCTAATGGGATAAAAACACAAATAAGTGTAGAAAAACAGATTTTAAAAATAGCACTTTAAGATTCTATGAAATAGTATTTTATATATAATAAAATTATAAAGATAATGAACAAGTAAAATGTGATCAAAAGTTTTATAGAGAATAAAAAGAATTCACTTGTGAATCAAACACAAATTATAGAAAAAATTTAAATTATAGCAGAAATAAAGATAATAGTAATATAGCATATCAAAATTTATGGAACAAGGCTGAAGCTGCTCTTTATTTATTTAAAGGCAACTTTATTTCTCTTAATGCTTATGTTAACAAAAAGGAAGATTAATCAGATGAGTTTGTAGTCAAAATGAGACAATAAAGTAATTCACCCAAAATATGCATAAAAGAAGAAATTGATAAAAATCAAGAGTAAAATTACCATGATTAAAAATTCAAAAGACCAATAAAATTGATATGTCATTCACTAAATTAGCTCTAAATTTTAGTTGTGCATCTGGCTTTTTAGTGTGAAATTCAAACACAATTGTAAGGTCTATACCAGGGCTTACATCTGCTCTTGGTCATTAGTGACCTGCTTGTAATCAAAGCACAACTTCTTACAAAATAAGTAAACAATAAACTTATGAAATGTAGTTGACAGAAGGATAATTGCTTATCATTCTTCCCCTTTGGAACATTAGCCAGAGAGAACCTTGGCAAAGGTTCAACAAATAATCATTTCTTCTGGTGCCCCTCTCTTCCCATTAACTCTAGAGGAAACAGGCAGCTTGCAACAAGTTTTCATTTGCAAAGAGTTGAACTTAATTTATCCTGTTAGACCTGTGTATGGAACCGGTTAAGGCCAAGATTTAGGACTTCAGACTACCTGGTTTTGTATAGAAGACAATTCTAATTCAAAATCACGGACTTTATGGTTATCCTGAGTAACCCTTGCAAATACATACTACTGGTTTAAAGGTGAGGGAGTATGAATGACTGGGCACAACAAATCTATCACTGTTAGAAAAAAATTAGCTCACATCATATGTCTTACAAATGGCAGGTAAGAGAATTTTCTGGAAGGCCAAGCTTCCTAATAGTTCCTTAAAAGGAAAAAATTGCTTCTGAGGGAATCTGTCTCTGTCTCTGTGTTTCTCTCTCTGATTCTCTTTCTGACAGTAAATATGTACCTTCTACCTCTTGCCTAACAATACACAGCAGTATAAGAGAGGAATACACAAACCAACCCTGTCTTAAGATCAACACTTATTTTAAGCCTGACTTTCAAGGGTGTCCATGATCTGGTGCCAATTTAATCTTCCAGTTTCTTCTCATACAACTTTCTTCTCTGTCCCAAACCAAAACCGATTGCTCATCATCTCCTTCATTTATCTTTGCACTTTCTTGACCCCTTAACTTTCCTCACATCATTCCCTTTGTCCAGTATTGCCCTCTTTGACCCCTATTTCCATCTGCTAAATTTCTGCTTACCATTTAAGACCCAATCTATAAATCTATGGGATATTGAGTTTTACTTTGAGTTTTGGAAGATTCTGGAATATATTATTAAAGGGATGTTTGGTGAACATCTAAAATAGGAAGCTATGATGACAAAGAGCTTGAGTGGTGATCCAGAACATTTCATGCTAGAAAAACTTTATTTCCATTTTGATTGTGTTACTAAACTGGTAGACCAAGGGAACACTAAAGCTATAATTTACTATAATTTATGTATTTGATAAACATTCTTATTCTATTTTTGTGATGGAGATGGTAGTATAATTAAGTGGACATGGAATTGATTGAATGTCTGGGTTCAAAGAGTGGCCATTTATAATTAGTTTTCATACTTTATTCAGTTCCCTTTTTTGATCGCTGGGACATTTGCCTTTCTCCAATCCTAGAGGACCTCTCCAATTTTCTACAGTCTTTCAGAAATCATTAATAATAACTCACCAACATATCTACCAATTCTTTCAATACTTGAAGATGAAGTTCTTTTATGTCATCTTACTTAAACCCATTAAGGGCAGTTGGGTGATCACTTACTATCCCCTTTCTCACCTTGTGCATCAACTTATTAATCATTTTTGTTCTTTCCTTTCCAGTCCAAATTTTGTTCTCCTTGGAAGAAAAACCAGAAGAAGTTGAGCAGTTCTGCCTTCTCTCTATTATCAGTTAGTATTTATCTTATCCACCTCAAGCAGTGGTCCTAAACCTTCTTTGATTGTTCTTATTTCCCCAGTATAGTTTCTTTTTGTTTGTTTGTTTTATTTATTTATTTAGAATTTTCCCCACGTTACATGTAGAAACAAGTTGTAACATTGATTTTTATAACCCCAGTATGGTTTCTTTTAAAGGATAGCCAGCTTGTTCCTTATGATTTTGTGACATTCATTTTTTTGTTTTGTTTTGTTGCTGTTGTTTTTCTTTTTACATTACTGCAGTCATACATTCTTTCCAGATTTGCTTATGTCACTTTGCATCAGTTCATGTAAACCTGACACTGTTCTTATGGGACTATGTCATGTTTTTGTATCCATCCTCTATCACCTTCCTTACTTTGACCTGCCATAAATGTCTTCAAAATCTAATTTAGTTTGTGAGATGCCTCTGCGTTCATATTTGTCCCTTCAGATGATTCCCTTTTTTTCCTCCTCATCAGATTTATTTCTTTATATCTTCAAAACTTCATTCTTGGGCGTTTCCTATTTCTTCTGTTCTACTTCCACTTTGGAATTTTAACTTCATTCTTGGGAGTTTCCTATTTCTTCTGTTCTACTTCCACTTTGGAATTTTAGTCTGTAGAATCCTGATTGTCCTTTTTCTGAATCCTTTGAAATCGGTTCTCCCCAATTCTAGGTTGTATATTAGACAATCTATGACTTTTCCCTTCATTTCTTCCAAGTCATAAATCCAGGTCTTGAATTTTCCATCTATTTTATCTTTCAGTTCAGGTGTTGTATAGTGTACTCTGATGATATTGCTTTGGTTACTGCCTCTGTTCTCATCTGTCTGGTTTTTGGATTTCCTCATAATTATAGTTTCTTAATATACAGTGATATTTCATATCCCCTCTCACATAGAACATACTCCCCCAATATCTATATATTTGCCTATTAAAAGATTAGCATATGTAATATAAAAATCCAGCAACAAATTAGAACAAAAATGAGAAGACAAAGTTGGCAATTAAAGCAACTTCAACCTGATCTACTTAAAAAAAAATAACCCCAAAACAAAAAGCCCCACCAAAACTATTGATGCTGAAAAATGGGAAGTGGATAAAAGAACAGATATTCATAAGACTATCTCCATTTTCTAAGGAAGCTTAATTCACATACAGACACACATCTCAATTGCTATAACAAAGAGACATAAAGGTAAATTAGATATCTTAATGAAGGAAGTAAATTAAGTGCCAGAGGCATTGGTGGGCCTTGGTGGGACTCATGACTGGAATATGACTATGAAGCAGTATACCTTATTACAAAGGAACAAAATAGATAAAATGTATGGTGGGCAGATTTTCTAGGAGACCTTTATACCAATGGAGGGTGCCCCCAATACAAAATAGTTAAGAGCTAAGTTCAATTATTTATATTGCTATCTTTTTTTTTTCAAAAGAAGAAGATATAGTAATGTGAGATAATCTATAAACCTACATGAGAAAACATGGTTCAGATAATTTGGATAAAGACTAATAGAAGAAACCAAATAAATATTGTAATGGATCTATACTGCAGACCACCTACCAGGAAAATAAAATAGACTAGGGGTTTGGGAAATATCATAAACCTGTCTAAAAGTCAGGTTAATGCAGAGTGTTCCAAAAGTCTTAGTGTAAACTTAGTTTTAAGCTTCAAAAGATCAAAATTAGTTTTCTTAAAATTAATTTTGAATCTAGGAGGCTCCACTGGGTCTTTCTGCATTTCTACCATCTGAATGACTCTTTCCTTAGCTTCAGAGTTTAAAGCCTCTTCTTGCTGAGATGAGCTGTACAGTTCAGATGTACTGAGCTAGGACTAGTTTAATTTAGCTTAGCTTAAAGCTATTATGCTTTAAAACCGCACTAAGACTTTGGGGACACCCTCTATTAGTAATGGGGGAATTCAGTATTTTAGACCAGAGCTTTTGTTTCCAAAAGCAAAGCAGCTGAAACATTATTGATTTCCCTTAATGATTATTTTGTTATTCAAAAGGTAGAGGAAACAATGAGGAGGAATGGCTATTCTGAACATGATTCTAACTAGTAAGGATGAGCTGGTTACTGAAGGAGAAATGGTGGGAGCTTTGGGAAAGAGTGACTACTTTATTCAAAGTAGATGATAAAGAAGCAGAAGAAAATTATTATTATGAGGAAGAAAGAGAGGAGTCATGTAAAGAAATCAGTGTGGAGGTACACAGAATTCATCAATCAACTAAGATTTGAAATAGACAGCTATAGAGGATAGAAGCAAGGGTCAGTGATGAAGGATGAAAACAGATGAGCAGCATGTAAGAATGTAAGAATAGTTTTAGGAGTGCTAGAGCTTGGAAGGCAATGAAGTGAGTAATGAGCACTAAGGGATAAAGACAAACAGGCTTTTTAGGCTATGTTGGGTGCAAGAGGAAGATAAAGAATGGGAGAGAATTGCTGCTTGGGGTATATGGGATGATAATAATAGACAATGGAAAATATAATTTTATCACATATGCCTATTGCCCTAGTTTCTCCCTGTATATGCTCTGTGCTTTCTTAGTCAATCTCTTGCCGAAAAGAACTAGAAGAAGCTGAGAAACCATGATTCAGATATACTATTTGGTATGATATCTGATTTTACATCTTTCTGTCATTGCTCTATCTGGTGGCAAGCTATTGTGTCTTAATAATAGTGTAACAGTAGCTAGCACAATTTATATAAAACTTCAACATTTGCAAAATGCTTTACATGTTATCTAATTTGACTCTCACAAGTATTCTGTAAGGAAGATACTGTTATTATTTCCAATTTATAAATGAGAAAACTGAGGCCAAAGGAAGTTAAGTGACTTTCCTAGAAGCACACAGTTAGTAGATGTCTGAGGCTGGATTTGAACTCAAGTCTTCCTGACTCCAAGTCCAGAACTCTATGCCACTAAAAAATTTGAGGTGGGGAAACACTAGAACCTACATCATTTCCCTATCTCTGTACCTCTCTTTCAATGTAGGTCTCCTTTATTTTCCCTTGAACAATCACTAGACTCACTTGGGCCATGCACTTACTCTCACCGAATACTAATTCTCCTAACTTCTTGCAAAACACAATCAGAGCACTCTCTCCTCAGACACTAACTCTCCCTCTGCATTACCACAATCACTTTTCTCTGTCTGCTCTCTTACAACTCACTCAATCAGATCAGCACCAGCAGGGAGGCTATGCCTTGAAGTTCTTCAATAGCTTCCCAATTGTGAAATTGTGGGCACCTATATCCCCTTGAAGCCTCTAGGGAAGCTGCTTCTGCTTTTACTTTCCCAGCATCCCCAGTTTCTGGACAAAGAGAGCTATTCAACTTTGATTTTGCTTCCTTTTTCTCTATAAAAGAGAGTGATCGTCAGGCTGGGAAGATAGAAGAACAAAGTTAACTGGGAGTTCAAACTGAAGACTGGTGAGGTGGAGGTAAGAGAGTATCTAGTTTCTTTCGATGAGTTCAAGTTGTATGACTCAGGCCAACTACATCCCAGGTACTGAAATAATGGGCAGATGTAATTGCTTGAGCCACTGCCAGTGATCTTTGAAAAATTACAAAGGATGACATAAGTGCCCCAGGTGGGGAGAAGGGCAAATGCTGCCTCAATTTTGAATAAAAAGAAGAGGTTGGAGTTTTCAAATTATGGGGTGGTGAGCATGACTTTGATTTCTGGTAAAATCTAGAATCTATTAGAAGTATGCTTTGTGAATTTCTTTTTTCAGTCCCACAACATCTCTGGCTCCTGACAGAAGGGAAAATCTTACATTTAAAATACTGACAATTAAGTTATTTAGAGATTGTATAAAACTATGGTTCTTAGCACCCTCTGTTTCCCTTCTTGCCTCTCTACCATCATCCCTACAGAAGTGGAAGGGGGCCATATGGGACTGAGGGCCATATTGAATTTTTCTTTGTTTCATGTGTTGCCACTGGCAAAGAATTCATCACCTAATAGATAGCCCGCTGGTAAAGAGCTTCTCTGTAATTTGCCAATTTGGGCCTCCATCTTTCCTTTCCTCCTTTCCTTTCTTCCTTCCTTTCTTTTTCTTTTTTTTTTTCAGGACAATGAGGGTTAAATGACTTGCCCAAGGTCACACAGCAAGTAAGTGTCAAGTGTCTGAGGCTGGATTTGAACTCAGGTCCTCCTGAATCCAGGGCCAGTGCTTTATCCATTGAGCCACCTAGCTGCCCCCCTTTTCTTTCTTCCAACTGAAAAAATAGATTAAATTTGGGAGGAAGCAGGAAATGACAGTTCAAAGCTATTTACTATACAGTATAATGGTTCTAAGTACCTGGCTGAAAATCAGTGTATCTATAAGACCATGGGATCAGAAGAAAGATCTTTAGTGTCTGATGTGTCTGTCTTTATCTTCCTTTCTTTGAGGAACATTTCATAACCCTACAAATTATTTCAGTTGTATATATCTCTTGTTGCATTCAGGACCTTCTCAGTAACCCATACCAGGTAAAATCCTTTTCTGTATGTTTGGGAATATGATTTCTGTTTTTGATACTATTGTTGATACCTACGAAATTCCTATTACCTTTTTTATTGCCAGAGTTACTTGTACTCTGACAGGAGTAGTGACGTGATTATATTGGAATCCCCATTGGAGTTCCTTTGGATTGCTGGATGTCATTGGATTCTTTCCATAGAAAAAAGAAATGAATTTAAAATGGGCCAATCTAGAATGTAATTATAGGATTACTTAACTTCCTTGGGCCTCAGTTTCTTCATTTGTCAAATGAGAGGGTAGTACCAGATGGTCTCTGAGATTTCTTTAGATCTATGGCCCACCCTATGATCATAGAATATCAAGAAAGAACCTTAGACAGCACTAACCAACTGCCTCATTTTTTGTAGAGGATTAAAATGGCTTACTAACCTATCTTCCTTAGATTTATATCAGGGGTTTTGAACCTTTTTTTGGTATCATGGACCCCTTTTACTGTCTGATAAATACTCTGGAGCCCTTCTCAGAATAAGGTTTTAAAATATGTAACAGAAAATACTAGGATTGCAAAGGAAACTAATAATACTGAAATTAACATGTATATTTTCCAAACAAGATCACAGATCCCCTGAAAGCTATCTATGCATCCCTTGGGGTTCCATGGACCCCAGGTTAAAAGCCTCTTGACTTAGTGGGACTGTGTTTACTTTCAAAATTAACAACTGAAAGTTTGCTAATACGTTGAGTACTTTTGTGAATTTTTTTTTCTCTCTATTTTTCTCAATTCTGAATGTGGCCTGGCCCAGTTAAAATGTTCTTTTCCTGGGTGAGGTCCTGGAAAACCAACATCTCTCAGCAGTGTGCCAGGGCCTCCTTTCTTCCCTGGTTTAACTACATTCTTTCTTTGCCCTTGGGGCCAGCCTGACTCTTCATCAAGTTGACCCCAATGAAGCCTCTAAAGGACAAGTTTTCAAAAGAGTAATTCACCCAAAAGTTTTCATGCACAATTCAACTACCAAGGACTTCCTCTTTGTACAACAAATGAAGTCTGAGAACCAGCCTTTCAACATGGAGTCCTTATGGGGGTGGGGTGGGGGGGAAAGACATTTTGAATTCTTAATTAAAACTGATTAAGGGGGCAGCTAGGTGGCACAGTGGATAGATCACTGGCCCTGGATTCAGGAGGACCTGGGTTCAAATCCGGCCCAAGACACTTAATACTTACTAGCTGCATGACTCTGAGCAAGTCACTTAACCCCAATTGTCCAGCAAACAAAAACAAAAACAAACAAAAAAACCTGATTAAGTCAGATTTGAGCAACTCCATTTTCTAGAAAAGATAGAAGTAGAATGAATGGGTGGTGGTGTTTTTGAAAGTGGATTAAGATTAGGTTTGGAGTCTAATCTATTTTTCATCCTTCTTTTTAGGATGTCTACTTCCTCATTATTTAATGGCAAATCTCTAAAGCTTCAAAAGGAAATATGAAACATTGAGGATTTTATTCCATAACCACCAAGAGTTCATTACCTTATTTATTATTTTTTTTGTGGGGCAATGGGGGTAAAGTGACTTGCCCAGGGTCACATAGCTAGTAAGTGTCAAGTGTCTGAGGCTGGATTTGAACTCAGGTCCTCCTGAATCCAGGGTTGGTGCTTTATCCACTGTGCCACCTAGCTGCCCCAGAGTTCATTACTTTAAAAGTATTGGTTGGCCCTTTAATATTGATGATTGTGGTGATGAGAAGGGTGATAACCAGAGCCAATGTGGTATGTCGTTTGAAAATATATGGGGGTGGGGCAGCTAGATGGCACAGTGGATAGAGCACCGGCCCTGGAATCAGGAGTACCTGAGTTCAAATCCGGCCTCAGACACTTAACACTTAACTAGCTGTGTGACCCTAGGCAAGTCACTTAACCCCAATTGCCTCACTAAAAAAAAAAAAAAAAAAAAAAAGAAAATATATGGGGGTGCCTATCTCTGTTCTAGGTTTTAGGGAACTTAGCTGGGGTTTCTAATATATTGCTACTTATAAATTAGAGGCTATAGCACCAGTCTCTGGCATTAAGCATTTGCTAAAGAATATAAAATATTAGTAAAGAGAGAGCACATGGCTCTGAAAGTTCAGAAGCCCTACATTACCTAGGAGAGAGAGAGACAGAGAGACAGAGAGAGACAGAGACAGAGACAGAGACAGAGACAGAGACAGAGACAGGGAGAGGGGGCTGAGAGGGGGCCTCCTCCAGCATCCCAGACAAGAGAGCTTAAGCTCCCTGTGGTCCAGAGGAGAGGTGGCCCTTACACACTGCTCAAAGCTAATTGGCTAGCATTAATCAAATCTATTGGCTTACTGGCCTTAAGGATGGTCCATATTAAAATAAGCAGTAGTGCTGAGGTCAGAGTCCAGAGGACAGACCCTCTGTGGGGAAAGGCTGTGTGGTTTTAATCTCTATTGTCTCTATTCAGAATCTACTGACCCTGGGCTGGCCTTAAAAAAGGTCAGACAAGGCTCCCTTGAGTGTGTGTGTGGGGCACTCTGGGTCCCCCCAGAACCCCATTATTTTCTCATAGAGGTATAGTGGATAGAGAGCTGGCCTTCATCCTATACTAGGTGGGCAAGTCATTTAACCTCTGAGAGTTTCAGGCAACTAAGACTATACATTGCAGGGTTGGGGCTTAAATGCGTTGATAAAAGGAATTTCCACACCAATAAAAATCAGTACCATCCCCTCCAAAAAATCCCTCACATTTTATGGTGTTTTATACTTCTGACTCCACTCTCACACACGATGTTTTATTTGCTCCCAACAACAGGTCTGTGAGATACACAGACAGGAATGATTATAGACCCATTTTACCAATGAGGAAACCGAGGCTCAGAAAGATTCCTTAATTTCTTAACTTTTTTTTGTAAGCGATTCATTCAAGATCAAGAAACTACCAAGTGGCAGAGCTAGGATTCCAACCCAGGACTCAAAATCAAGTGATTTTGTTCTATAGAACTGAGATCCAATAATAATAATAATAATAATAATAACAACAACAACAATAACTAGAACTTATATGGTACTTAAAATTTATATACATTATCTAACATCATTTATACACTATCATTTTCATTCTCTTCTAGAATGAAGAACAACCAACATTATCTGACTTGAAGCACTGGAGGTATGTGTGTGTGTGTGTGTGTGTATATATATATATGTCCATATATATAATAGTTATTTTTTTTTTACTGAACCTGTAATTTTGTTGATATAAGGATCTCCCAGTGAGAAAATTCCCTCTACCTATAAAGACTGATGCTTTCTCTTCAATTTATAGTGAGAGAGTTGCCACTCACTAGGAGGTTAAGTGACTTGCCTAAGGGCAGATCAGCACCATTAAACCTGGGTCTTCCTAACTACAAGGCAGGTTTTCTATCTAATATGCCATACTTCATTTCTGTGTGGTATCACTATTATTATACTCATTTTATTTTATTTTTTCCTCTGTCATTGGGTTTTATTTATTTTTATTTTAAAAATTATTTTATTTTTTCCAACATTCAGCTTTTAAGAAAAGTTTTGAGTTCCAAATTCTCTCCCTCCCTCCCTCCCTTCCTCACTCCTCTCCCCCCTCCCTGAGGAAGTAAGTAATCCGATATAGGTTATACAAGCACAATCATGTATAATATTTCCGTATTAGTCATTTTGTACAAAAGCCTCCCCCCCAAAAAACAAAACAAAACAAAATAAGAAAAAGAAGAAGAAGAAGGAAAGGAAGGAAGGAAGGGGGGAAAAGCCAGTATGCTTCAGTCTGTATTCAGACAGTATCAGTTCTTTCCCTGGAGGCAGATATCATGCTTCATAATGAGTCCTTTGGGATTGTTTTGGTATTATCCCCATTTTAGAGATGAGGAAATTGAGGTTTAGAGAGATTAAGAGATTTGTTTATGGTCATATAGCTAGAGTCAGAGGCAAGATTTGAACCCAGATCTTTCCTGACCCCCTTGTTTCATTCTATTTCCAATATATTATGCTGCCTTATTGAAAATTTCAGCAATTATGTCAGAGGTAACTATAGTGTAATGGATAACCCCAGGGTCAGGAAAACTGGTTTCAAGTCCCACTTCTTCTGATACATACTAGCTGTTTGACTCTGGGCAAGATGTTGCATCTCTGGCAATTGTAAATTAGGCTGTTCTGCATTGGTGTAAAGAGTTTCCTCACTGAAGGTTAAAAATAGTATATGAATGGAATCACTAGTCTGGTTCAAACTGACTCTACCCACCCTCCACTCCCACTTTCTATTTGTCATTGGTTAAAGTATGTTAGAATTATTATATGTTCTGTTGCTGCAAAAGAGAATGAATTAGAAGCCTAATCTGTGTGTCTTTGGACATGTTATTCTACTTCTTTAGCCTCCTTATATATAAATGATATAAAATATAAAAGTAGGGAAGCATAGCACTAGAAGATTTATTTTTGGGGCTCTCGCCAAATAAAATTTCAAATTCAGGGCCCCCAAATAAAGCCTGAAGAGGACTGAAGTGGTACCTCTTACTCTTTTAAACCTCCCTTTTGTGGCTTTTCTGGAAAAGTGAGAAATAACACAGTATAGTGAATAGAGAGCTGACTTCAAAGCCATGATGACATGGATTCAAGTCTCACTTTGGACACATAGTGGCTATGTGAGTCTAGACAAGTCACTTAAACTCTGTGTTCTAGGCAACTCTTTGCAACCATAAATTGCAGAGATGATGCTGACTGACACTGGTGGAGGTAGTTTGCTATACCAACAAAAATTATAGGTGCAGTCCATATCATTACTCATTACATTGGAAGGTAAGCTCCTTGAGGGTAGGGTCAGCCTTTCTTTTTGCTTGCTTTTGTATTCCCAGTGCTTAAAATAATAATTGGCATATAGTAAGCACTTAACAAATGCTTGTTTCCTTCCTTTCTTTCCATCCACTATCCAGCAAAGTAGAGCCCACTTTGCAATGACATTGTCATTGCAGGTGGCCACTTCATATGATCATAGATTTAAGCCTGAAAGGGAAAGTCATTTAATCCACTTACACCTCCTCATTTTACAGTTGAGGAACCCTATATCCAAAGAGACAGCCAAAGGATATCACATCCTTTATGCATATACTTATTTATTTATTATTTATTTATTTATTTATTTATTTTTTGTGGGGCAATGAGGGTTAAGTGATTTGCCAAGGGTCACACAGCTAGTAAGTGTCAAGTGTCTGAGGCCGTATGTATATACTTTTTATGCAAGGTGGGACTTGATCTGTATTTGAAGTCATCACACAATGTTTTTTTTTTTTTTTGTGGGGCAATGAGAGTTAAGTGACTTGCCCAATGTTACACAGCTAATAAGTGTCAAGTTTTTGAGGCTGAATTTGAACTCAGGTCCTCCTGAATCTAGGGCTGCATCACACAATCTTTAAAAAGCTTACAAAATACTAGCTATGGTCACCAAAAAGTGAACCAAACTTTGTTGTTGTTCAATCCTGTCCAACTCTTTGTGACCACATTTGGATTTTTTTTGGCAAAGATACTGGAGTGATTTGCTGTTTCCTTCTCCAAGTCATTTTACAGATGAGGAAACTGAGGCAAACAGGATTAAATGATTTGCCTAGGGTCACCTGGGTAAGAAGTATTAACGGCAAATTTGAACTCAGGAAGATGAGTCTTCCTGACTTCCTGTCTTCTTCACTCTATCTACTGTACCACCTACCTGCCCCTAACCAAACTAGATGGATTTTAAAAGAAAATCTGTTACATAACATCAGGACAAAATCTGTTGGCAGTTGTGCAAAATGGTTTCCTTACTTTTGAAAATACTATTGAGAAGCATTTTTCTATTGCTGAGGTCTTCCAGAGATCTCTAGAACCTCATGAGCTGCTTTATATTGAATGATAGTTTTGATTGTCACCTAGTGAATCACTTTAGATGTCTGCTGGTATGTATCATAGTCCACTGTGTCACAGTCTACATATACATAGCCATATATTCAAAATTTGGAGCATACGATGACAGTTAAGCTGCATTAATTCTGAGCCATGCTAAATAAAGCAAAAAAGAAAAAAAAAGAAAAAAAAAGAAAAAGAAGAAAGTGTTTTTTTCTTCATGAATCTGAAGATGCTCCTTTGTCCCACACTCCATAAAGATGACTTATTCTTTCTCAGATATTATAGGTCCGCTTGAATGAGAAAGGGAAGGAAATGGGATAGCTAGAGCAAGACTTTCTTCATATTGCCCTTTGCCTTCTCATTTTCCTTGGGTTCTTCATTGCTCTTCAAGGAGGATAAAATTTGCTCCATGTCTCCCCCTTTAACCTCCTCTATACTCAGTGGCCCAGCATGGGCAGGAGAGGGGATGTTGAAGCAAATGGTTGAAGTATTTATTTAAAATTTTAATGTAGTGATTGCACATGTATAACCTATATCAGATTACTTACCGTCACAGGGAGAGGGGAGGGAAGGGAAAGATGGACCAGTAGGGGTGCTATCCTGAATAAAAGCACAGATTCTAACATTCCTATGCCCCTTTCACAAGAGCTGTTGTCACCTTGATGCATAGCAGCTAACACCTTTAATTATCAGATAACATCTTAACAGGGATTAGTTGAAAAAGCATTTGAGAGCAATGTATTTAGAGCTGGGACTTCAAGTCAGAAAACCTTATTTGGATCCTGGCTCTGATTTCTGAAATTTCTTCCAACTCTAAAGTTCTATGATTCTGTAAAATGCTAAACATCTTTCAAGTCTCAGCCTAAATATTTCTTTCTCCATGAAATTTTCCCTGTTCTGCATTTTTGGAATGAATAACATTCTACGTTTTCTTTTTAAGTTTTAAAAAAGTTATTGGGGCAGCTAGGTGGTGCAGTGGATAGAGCATCGGCCCTGTCGTCAGGAGGACCTGAGTTCAAATTCAGCCTCAGACACTTTACACTTACTAGCTGTGTGACCCTGGGCAAATCACTTAACTCCAATTGCCTCACCCCCCTCCCCAAATTATTAATGCTCTTCCCCCTTCTTATTTCCCAATTATTCCCCTTTTCCCCAGTTCTATTTTCTAACAAATAAGTACATTTAAGGAAAACAAGTCAATGTATTTGCCATGTTTGCAAATGTATGCCCCATTTCACACCCAAAGTCCACCATTTCTTGATTGAGGCTCTCTACAGATGGTTTCATCATGAATCTTCTGAAGTCAATATTGTGCATTGCATTGATTAGAGTTCTGAAGACTTTGGTGTTGTTTTGCCTTATAGCAGCTATATCATCGTAGTCCATTTAAATTGTTCTCCTTGTCAGCTTCATTCTTTTTCAGTTCACATAACCCTTCCTAAGTTTCTCTAAATTGCTCATTCTCATCATTTCCTACAGTATATCTTTTCATTGCTTTCTTATATCACATTTTGTTCAATCATTCCTCAGTCAATAGGTACCCACTTAGCTTCCAGTTCTTTGCCACTATTGAAAAGTGCTGCTACAATAATTTTGCATGTATAGGACATTTTTCTCTGTCTTTTGACACCCTTTGGGTATATAACTAGTGCTGCTATTGCTAGGTCAGAGGCATTTCCAGTTTAGCAACTTTTTAGAAAGTGCGTTTTCCAGTTATTTTTCTGAATTGTTGGACCAGCTACAGCTACAGTGCATTAGTATTATTATTTTTCCACTGCCCCTCCAAAATTTACACTTTCACTTTTTGTTTCCTTTGTCAGTTTGATCGATGGGAATGAAACCTCAGAGTTTAATTTTGGATGTTGCCTATGATACCGCTTTGTTGCCACAAACATTATCTTCAAGTATTGGAAGGGTTGTCATGGTGGAGTAAACCTATTCTGCTTGACCTTTCCACAAGGGCAAAATTAGCACCAATGGACAGAAGTGGAAGAGAATTAAATTTTGTCTCCACATAAGGAAAAACTTTCTAATGATTGGAGTTATCCAGATGTTGAACAGACTGCTTTATGTGATAGTGGATCCCTCCTCTTTGGAGCTCTTCAAGAAGAGGCCAGATGTTGGGGATTTTTTTTTTTTGGACTGGAGAAGTGGTATAGCATATTGGAAAAAATGCTGGACTTGGAGTCAGGAAATCCTGAGTTCAAATCATGATTCCAGTACTTACTAGTTGAGTGACAAGGGGCAAGATTTTTAAACCTCTCTGAGGCTCAATTTTCTTATGTTTAAAATGTAGAGTATGAAAGGGGAACAGTTTATGACCAAACAAGGGATAGAGAATATTATGAAATGCAAACTAGATGATTTTGATTACATTAAATTAAAAAGTTTTTGTACAAACAGAAGCAATGCATCCAAAATTAGAAGGGAGCCAGAAATGTGGGAAATAATTTTTATAGCCAGTATTTCTGATAAAGGTGTCATTTCTAAAATATATTGAGAACTAAATCAAATTTATATGAATCTAAGTCATTCCCTAATTGAGAAATGGTGAAAGGCAGTTTTCTGATGAAGAAATCAAAGCTATCTATTGCCATATGAAAAAAATGCTCTAAATCACTACTGATCAGAGAAATGCAAATTACAACACCTCATACCTATCAGATTAACTAATGTGACAAAAAAGGAAAATGATAAATGTTGGAGAAGCTGTGGAAAAATTGGAACACTAACGCATTGTTGGTGGAGCAGTGAACTGATCCAACCATTCTGGAGAGCAATTTGGAATTATGCCCAAAGGGCTATAAAGCTGTGCATTCATACCCTTTGACTCAGCAATACCACTATTAGGTCTTTTTCCCAAAGAGATCATAAATAAGGGAAAAGGACCTACATGTATAAAAATATTTATAGCAGCTCTTTTTGTGGTGGCAAGGAATTGGAAATTGAAGGGATGCCCATTAATTGGGGAATGGCTGAACAAGTTGTGGTATATGAATGTAATGGAATATTATTGTGTTGTAAGAAACGATGACCAAACAGGTTTCAGAGAAACCTGGAAGGACTTACATGAACTAATGCTGAGTGAGATGAGTGGAACCAGGAGAACATTGTACACAGTATCAGCAACATCGTGTGTTTGTTTGTTTGTTTTGAAGGGCAATGGGTGTTAAGTGACTTGCCCAGGGTCACACAGCTAGTAAGTGTTAAGTGTCTGAGGCCGGATTTGAACTCAGGTCCTCCTGAGTCCAGGGCCAGTGCTTTATCCACTGCACCACTTAGCTTCCCCCAACATTGTGTGTTGATCAACTGTGATAGTTTTGACTCTTCTCAGCAATACAATGGTCTAAGATAGTTACAAAGGACTCATGATGGAAAATGCTCTCCAAATCCAGAAAAAAAGAACTGTGGAATCTAGATGCAGATTGAACCATACTATTTCTATTCCCCCCCCCCCTTTTGCTCTGATTCTTCTTTCACAGCATGACTGAGGCAGAAATATGTTTATTGTGATTGTACATATATAACCTATATCAGATTGCTTGCTGTCTTGGGGATAGGGGAGGGAGGGGAGGGAGAGAAAAAAATTTGAAACTAGAAATCTTATAAAAACAAATGTTGAAAACTATCTTTACATGTACCTAGAAAATAATAAAATACTTTTATGATTTAAAAAAAATATAGAGTATAATACCTAAAATATCAAACTCACAGAGTTGTGAGGCTTAAGTGAGATACTATATATAAAGTACTGTGCAAACTTTAGAACATGATTTAAATATTATTATTATTATTATTATTATTATATTTTAGGTCTAGGTAGGATTATTTATTCCTCTCCAGGCTTCACTCTGGACTTCCTCTACCATGGCCCAACTCCACATCCTGAAACTCTCCCAAGTCCTGGACTTATTATATTGAAGGTACCCTCTGCCCCTGTGACTTCTCCCTCTGATTGGATGGCTCTTCCCAAAACTTTTATTTAAGGAGATCACTTGGGTTAACCATGCCTCATTTCTCTTCTGATTGTACTCCAGACTTCTACTATGCCCATCCTCCCATATCCCCACCTTCATCTTTATCTCTCCTACCTTTTTCCAGCTTCCTTTTAGGTATTGTCTCTTGCCCATTGGAATGTAAATGCTTTGAGGACAGGGACATATAGTACAGCATAGTACTTGATGGATAGTAAGCACTTAATAAATCTTTGTTGACTGACTATTGAGTATTTTATCAGCTGTTCTTTTTTTTGTAGGGCAGTGAGGGTTAAGTGACTTGCCCAGGGTCACACAGCTGGTGTCAAGTGTCTGAGGTCAGATTTGAACTCAGGTCCTCCTGAATCCAGGGCTGGTGCTTTATCCACTGCACCACCTAGCTGCCCCTAATCAGCTGCTCTGAATCTTTTTTGGTCATGGACCCCTTTGGCAGTCTGATGAAGCTTAAGGGACCCATTAAAATTAATAAAAATATATGTAAGATTACCAAGGAAACTGATTCCATTAAAAAAAGTTCATGGACTGTTTCCATTTTAAGAACTTCTAGATGAGATGGGGTTTTTAGGTTCCTTCCAACTCTTAGATTCTGTAATTCTTTGAGGTATGAAGATTTATGAGTGAGCTTTTAGCAATAGTTTAGGTGGATGGATGGTAAAGAGGGCCTTTATTCTTAAAGATGGTAGCAAGAAGAATAGAAAGGAGGGGACAGTTTTGAGACATGTTGCAGAGATATAATCCACAGAACCTGGGAAAGGATTGACAATGAAATGTTAGGGGGAGAGAGGAGTCAATGATAACTTATTGTTACTAACATAGGTAAGTGAATGATGTGAATGGTGGTGCAGGGAAATGAGGAGAAGCATGTTTGGGGGAAAAAGCTTGATTCTAGAACTGTTAATCTACTAATGAAGTGTCCAGTTGCAGATGTACTGTAGGCATTTGGAGATCTGGGTCTAGAGATCAGAGAAGTCTAGCATGGGTTTGGCAATGAGTACAGTCGGCAAGAGAAAGAATCTAAAGAGATAAGGTAAGAGGGCTGAGAACAGAATAACAGGTCAGGAAAAGGTTGAAGAATGAGGGGAGGAAACAGAGAAGTGTTAGAACTGGTAGAAGGAAAAGCAGAAAGCAAGGGAGGAGATACTATCCAGAAAAAGGACCAGTCATTAGTGTCAGATGCTACAGAGTGATCAAAGAGAATGCAGACTGGAAAAATGCCTTTGGATTTGGCAATTAAGTTATTGACGATCCTAGAGGGAGTGGTTTTATTTGACTGCAAGAGGTTAAGGAGATACCATAAGCAGGGAAAGAAGGGAGAGGCATGAGGTATAAGTGATGTTTTTCAAGCAGTCTAGCTATGAAGAAGAAATATAAAGATGAAACAGCAGGTGAGTGGGAGAGAAGGGCAAGAGAGAATTAAAGAAAAAATGTTTTGAACTGGGGAGACCTGAGCTTGTTGGTAAAGGAGAGATTGAAGATATACAAGGAAGAGGGGGATGATTGTTGTTGGAGCAATGCTTTAGAAGAGGCAAGAAGGAGTGAATAAAGGATACAGGTAGATAGGTTATCAGTCTTAATGAAGAAGAGAGGTCTATTTTATTCTGTGATTGGTAGGAAGGAGGGGATGAGAATGTTAAGAAGTTTCGAGGAATGAAGGGAATTCTTGTCTGATGGCCTCAATCTTCTCACAGAGGTATTAGGCTAGGTCATCTCCCAGTATTTTATACCTCTCAAACTAGGCTCTTCTATTCTAATTTGCATTATGGTTATTTGTTCATGTCTTATCTCCCCTACTAGATTGTGAATTTTAGTGCCTGGCCCACAATTGGTACTTAATGAGAGTTTCTAGAAGAATAGGATACTGGATAGGCCCCTGAGAGTTGGAGCAATGGGGAGGTGTGTAGGTGAAAGGGGAGGCCTCTGGAGGGAGAAGGGGGCACTGGGAGGGGGTGGTGAGAGTGTGCCAAAGTCAGACTTTACCAGCTTCACAGTTTTGTTTAAAAGACTTCCCTGGATCTCTTTAAACCATCTTTAGTGCCAACTTAACAGCTCCCATTTTTATAGGCCTGAGAGTCAGGAAGACCTGGCTTTATATCTCTCTTCTGTCACATACTAGTTGTCCGACCCTGGTTAAATCTTTAACCTCTTTTTTTTTTTTTTTGGCAGGGCAATGAGAGTTAAGTGACTTGCCCAGGGTCACACAGCTAGTAAGTGTAAAGTGTCTGAGGTCAGATTTGAACTCAGGTCCTCCTAAATCCAGGGCGGGTGCTTTATCCACTGTGCCACCTAGCTGCCCTCTAATCATTTAACCTCTTAATGCTTTCAGGCAACGCTCTAGAATTACAGGTTGTAGAGAAGGTATGAGTCTGTACTGGTGGAGAGAATTCCTTACATCAATGAAGTTTTAGGTCTGGTCCTCCCTCCCCCCCCAAAAAAAAAAGATTTGTAAAGCACTGTAATGATTATTAATAATAATAACCAACATTTATATGGTGCCTACAATGTGTCAGGCACTGCACTAAGTGCTTTACAAATAATACACTGGGAGTTAGGTGCTCTTATTCCCATTTACAGATGAGGAAACTGAGGCAAACAGGTTAAGTGACTTACTTAGGGTTATGCAGCTGGTAAGTATTTGAGGTCTGATTTGAACTCTGGACTTCCTGATTCAATTCTAATCATTGCACCAGCTGCCCCCAAACTTTATAAACATATTTCATTCAATTGTCATAAGCACCCTATGAAGTAGATGCTATTATTATCTCTATCTTACATGTGAAGAAGCTGAGGTTCAGAGAAACAAAATGCTTATGCAGGATGACACAACTAGCAGGAGTCCAGAGTAGAATTTAAACCCAGTTCTTCCTGATTACAAGTCTCAGTATTCTGTCCAGAGTATCACAGTGTTATATGCTAGAGGCTGCCAACCCCTGGGCTAGTGTGAGGCCTAATATTTGTCCATCTCTGTTCTAGTTGTAGGAGTGATTCAGCTTGTCTGCCCTTTAACCCTAAATCCCATTTCTGCCCAAACTGGGACTGGAGATTCTAGGTCACTGCAGCCCTATCTTGACTTTGATCTCTTTTGGAGTAGCTCCTTGGTGTGAAATCTTGTGCTGGACAAGCATACTCAGAGGGCTCTGATTTTCTGCATGAGCATGGCGAGGTCCTGTGCCTATCCTGTACAACATCTTTTGTATATGTAAAACACCTTTAGAGAGCTCTCTCTCTCCCTTCCACCCATACACATATACATGTATGATACATATACTTGTACATGTACACATACATACATACATACACACACTTATGAACATGGGGCAACTGAGCCCAGTTATGCTGAGGAAGATGATTTCCATGACTAGCTTTCAAGTTGCTTTCCTTCCCTTCTAAAAAATGTAACCCATTGAGCATAAAAAGGGCACTTTTTTTTTTTTGCAAGGACAGATTTAGGTATGTACAGTTCACATCTCTGTCACAGTATGGAATACAGCCATACTGCAACAGTGTGTCATTTTTATTCTTGGCGCTGTAACTGCATCGTTTCAAATTTCTCCTACTTTCCATGACAGCTGTATAATTTTTCCATTGACCTGGAGGGTGTCCTCTGTCAGTCAACACACAATTACCAGAAAGGAAACAAATGCATCTACTTGTAGCAAGAGGGGTTTGGCAGCTCTCCAGAGTTATTCATCTTATTGTTCTTTCTTCCATGAAACACAAATGTGCTTCTGAGAATGAAGCAATATGATTTCATCTTGGAAAATGGATCCTTCTAATAATTAAACCTTCCAATAAATGAAAGGTTTGATTCGTAGGCAAGTCAGAGGAAAGGGTATCCACGTCAACAAAGACCATTTTTATTTTGAAAAGTTTGGGGGTAAACATTCACATCTGTTCCACTGAGAATGACAAATTACTCATCTTGCCACTTCATAGTAATTAAAAAGAGAGCAAAATGACATTTCCTTCTCCCTGATTCTAAAACAAAAAAAATATTTGTCTTGGTTGTTTAAAATGTAAGTCGACAAAGTTATTTGCTGGTATAATATGATAATTTTATTGATAGTATAATATTTTGTGAGGGCATGTGGGACGATGCTCGGAAAGTGGATCAGCTATAAATATTTGTGACTTAGAAGACCTGGTGTTCAAATATGGCTTTTGCTACCTCCTAGGGTATGTAGCTTGGGCAAATCACTAAACTTTAATGAGCCTCTTTTTTCATCTTCTTAAATGGGGATGATAATAATACTTGTCCTACCTGCCCCAAAGGCTAATTGTGGAGATCAATTATGTTGTTTATTAGCAAAAAACCACATAGATGTGCCAGTGGCTATTGTAGCTACCTTAAGACACATTGTCCCTTGAAAAAACCTGGCTTGATTTTTGAGTTGAGCAAAATGTTTATATAGCAATATTTCACCAAGCTGCAATTTATGGGGAGAATATAATCAACAAAGTGTCTCAAAGTGGAGCATATATGTTTCAGGAAAGACAACAGAGCACCTGAGAGACTGTATGAAGTAAAACACTGGCAATTACAAACTACGGAGCTTACATTTCACTCTACTTGAATAGAAATGTTTGTCCCATGCCAGGACAGATACTAGAATCCGTTAGGAGATTATATAGAAAATTGTAAGAAATTGTTGTGATAAATCCTCCTTTGTAGTTTATAAAGCACTTGGCTACATTATCTCATTTTATTCCCATAATAACCTTTCGAGGTCTGTAGTACAGATACCAACACTCCCATTTTACAGATGAGAAAGCAGCTTCATAGAGAGGTGAACTAACTTGACTACTGTTACCAACTGTTACAGTGACATAGTACTAATTTCTCTTACTTCTAAGCCCAGCACTCTTTTCATTATGTTACAAGATAATACTACTATGTTACAACATCAGTTTCTAAAGAATGACTCGATAACTTAAGCTCACCTCTATGTGTTGTTTCTCCCTATTAGAGTGTAAGTTCTTTGAGGCAAGGACTGTTTTCACTTTTTTTACTTGTATCCCCAGGCTGTGGCACATAGTAAATGCTTAAAAAATGTTTTTTTTTAATTTTTATTCATTCAAACTTGGAAGAGGAAGGGAAGAGAAAGTTAATTATCATCTAAATTTTAATCAGCAGCTAAATATTTTCCCCAAACTAGACAGCCGTTGCTTTATTAGCCTCCCTCCTTGTAAGAGCTTTCCCCTTGTGAAGTTGAAGAGGTATAAAGGTAGCAACACTGTTTTCTACTTTCCTGGAATAAAATTGTTCCCCATGTGAATGAGCCAGTACTTGATGTAATGGAATCAGGCCATCTTCAGAATCTGGAAAAAAAGATCATTCATCTATAAAAGCTTATGCTTCACCCGTTTTGCACTTATTATACTCACATTTAGCCTGAAGGAGAGAACACTTCAACATTACAATTCAATTAAAAAGCATTTTCCTTCCCTGAAAATATTCAAGCAAAGGCTTTATGACCACCTGTGAAAGGTATTTATGATAAAGGATTTTTCTTTTCTTTTCTTATTATTATTGTGTTTTTTTTTTTTGCAGGGCAACGGGGGTTAAATGACTTGCCCAGCATCACACAGCTAGTAAGTGTCAAGGGTCTGAGGCCAGATTTGAACTCAGGTCCTCCTGAATCCAGGGCTGGTGTTCTATCTACTGTGCTACCTAGTTGCCCCTTTTTTTTTGTTTGCTTGGGGTTTTTTTGTTTGTTTGTTTGTTTCTTTTGTGGAGCAATGAGGGCTAAGTGACTTTCCCAGGGTCACGAAGCTAGGAAATGTAAGTATCTGAGGTCACATTTGAACTCAGGCCCTTCTGAATCCAGGGTCAGTGCTTTATCCACTGCACCACCTAGCTGCCCAGGGTTTTTCTTTTAAAACCATTTATTTATTTATGTATTTTGAACATTCTTTTCTTTTTAACTTTTTTTTTTTTGCAGGGCAACTGGGGTTAAGTGACTTGCCCAGGGTCACACAGCTGGTAAGTGTTAAGGGTCTGAGGTCAGATTTGAACTCAGGTCCTCCTGAATCCAGGGCCGGTGCTCTATCCACTGTACCACCTAGCTGCCCCTCTTTTTAACTTTTGACTTCCATATATTCTCCTTTCCTCCTAACCCTCCCCTACTCACTTGGAAGGCAAATAGTATATTTTTAATACATGTAAAATCATGTAAAAATTCCAAATTGGTCATATCTTTTAAAAAAGCAAGAAAATTATACTTCAATTTGCACTCAGACTTCATCAGTTCTTTTTCTAGAGGTTGATAGCATTTTTCCATCACAAGTCCTTTGGAATTATATTGGATCATTGTATTGATCAGAGCAGCCAAGTCTACATTGCTATTACTGTGCAAAATGATCTCCTGGTTCTTCTTATTCACTTTGCATCAGTTCATATAGCTCTTACCATATTGTTTTTTTTTTCTGAAACCACCCCCCTCATCATTTCTTACAGTAGAGTAGTATTCCATCACAATGATATGCCACAACTTATTCAGACATTGATTTCCAATTCTTTGTTACCACAAAAAGAGCTGCTATAAATATTTTTGTACATATAGGTCCTTTTTCTTTTCCTTTGATCTCTTTGGAGTACAGACCTAGTAGTGGTATTTCTGGGTCAAAGGATATACACAGTTTTATAGCCCATTGGACATAATTACAAATTGTTCTCCAGAATGATTAGACCAGTTTACTACTATACCAACAATTCACTAATGTAACTATTTTACCTCATAGCTTCCAGCATTTGTCATTTTTGATAGGTGTGAGATTGTACCTCAGAGTTGTTTTGATTTGCCTGTTTCTGATCAATAGTGACAGAGTATTTTTTATATAAGTATAGATAATTTTGATTTCTTCTGAAAAATGACTTTATATCCTTTGACCATTTATCAATTGAAGAATGGCTCTTCTTTTTTTTTTTTGAATGGCTCTTCTTTTTATACAGTTCCCTACATATTTCAGAAGTGAGGTCTTTATCAGAGAAACTTGCTATAAAATTTTTTGATATGACTTCATTGTGTATTGCACCTTTTAGCAAAATGTAGTTTCCGTGATCTCTTTTAATTATGTCTATTTTTGCTTTTGCTTTCTCTGAGATAATTTCTAGTCCTGCTTTTTTTTTTTACTTCAGTTGAACTATAACAGATTCTGTTCTAGACCTTTATTTTAACTCTATGTGTATCTTTCTGTTCCAAGTGTATCTCTTGCCCACAGCATATTGTTAGATTCTGTTTTCTAATCTATTCTGCTGTTTCTAATTTATGGGTTAGCTCATGCCATTCATATTCACAGTTATTATTTCTATGTATTTTTCTCCATCCTATTTTCTTCTGTTTATCCTTCTCTCTCTTTTTATCTTGTCCCTCCTCAGAAGTCTGTTTTGGTTTTGACCTCTGCCTCCCTTAATCTTCCCTTCCTTTTGTCACTCCTCTCCATATCTCTTATCCCTTTCCCCTCCTATTTTCCTGTTGGTTAAGATAGATTTCTATACCTAACCAAGTGCATATGTGTGTGTGTATTAATACATTCACACATATATATACATATATATGTATGTATATTTTACCTCTTTGAACAAATTCTGATGAAAATGAGTTTCAAACACTGCCCTCTGCCTACCCCCATTATCCTCTCAACTATAAAAGCTTTTCCTTGTGTGCCTCTTTTATGTAAGAAAGTTTTCTGTTTTACCTCTTCCTTCCCCCTTCTCCCAATGTGTCTCTCTCACCCCAATATTTTCTTTTTTTTGGAAATCATTCCAACATCAACTTAAACCCATGTCCTCTGTCTATCTAAACTCCTTTTAAAACTGCCCTAATAATGATAAAAGTTCTTAGGAGTTACATGTATCATCTTCCTATATAGGAATGTAAACACTTTAACTTTATTGAGATCCTTATGATTATTCTTTCATGTTTACCTTTTTATGCTTCTTTTGAGTCTTGTGTTTGAATGTCAAATTTTGTATTCATCTCTGGTCTTTTCATCAAGAATACTTGGAAGTCCTCTATTTCATTAAATATCCATATTTTCCCCCTGAAGGATTATATTCAGTTTTCCTGGTTGGATTATTCTTGCTTATAATCCTAGCTCCATTGTCTTCTGGAATATCATATTACAAGCTATCCACTCCTTTAACAAGGAAGCTGCCAAAACTTACGTGATTATGATTATTGATCCACAATATTTAGATTGTTTCTGACTGCTAACAATATTTTCTCCTTAACCTAAGGAGCTCTGGAATTTGGTTATAAGCAACTGCTTTAAGGGATTCCTTATTAGCACTTATTGAGACCAAGGTATATCAGAACATTGATCTGGGATGGTCTTTGGTGACTGGATTAATTGCAATTCCATGTTGTGGTTTCATAATGTTAAGATAAAAGGCTGGTTATAATGTATTAGTAATATTGTAGAATAATGTATTAGTAATATTGTAGAATAATGTCAGAGAACTTTATGTGGACTATGCATGTACCTAAATCCTTCTACCATCTACATGAAGCAAGTACCAGTGCCTGCTAACACTTTGGTCATTCATCCACATCTAGCTACCTGCCCCCATTTCCAATCAATAGAAGTCCTTTGCCAACCTCCATAAGAAAATCCAGACACTTTGGAAAATCTAATTCTTTGTGTACATTGATCCTTGGATGCCCAGTGAAGATGATATTAGGTAAGGGAGTAGTTTTTGACCAGTTGAATTTTTTTCCTCACATCTGTTTACATTTAGCTCAATTTCAGTCCTTATGGAGGGTGAGGCCTCCATAATAGGTGCCTCTGTGATCTCCAGAGATAATGGGAGATAAAATTGTAAATCTACTAAATCATATGGTAATTAAGTAGTACCTCCTGGTACCTTGATCTTTTTTTGTGTGTGGAGAAGAGATTCAGACTTGTGATTTCCTTAGCATGGGAAACTTCTAGTGTGGAACTACCTCTACTAGTGGAGATCAACAACTTATCTGTAATTTATACCTTTAGAAGACCTGTGGCACTGAGAGGTTAGATTACTTACCTCCAGTCATATGGAACTTGAACAAAGGTTTTTCTGATTCCAAGGGTGACCCTCTATCCACTTTGCCAGCCTGCTTCTCAAATGCCATAGATATAGTAGACCTTTGATAATTATGGAAGGAAGGAAGGACAGAGGAAAGTAAGGATAAAGAAAGGGAAGGAAGGAAAGAGGAAAAGACAAAGGCAGGAAGAAAGGCAGGAGGAAGGGAAGGAGAAAGAAAGGAAAGGATAAAGGTAGAAAGGAAGAGAAGGCAGGAGATATGGGGGAAGGATGAAAAAAAGGAGGAAAGGAGAACAGAAAGGAAAGAGTGAGGAAAGGAAGTAGGGAAGAGGAAAGAAGTAAGAATAGTTTTCTCATGCACAAATACTACCATAGCTACATTGCTTATTTGGAATGATTAGCAATGAAGCCTGAGAAGGGGTCCTGGCTAGAGAAAACACTTTCTTGGCATTTCTAGGTGTTCCAAAAAAGTGGTCATTCCAATCATGTGCCCCTGGAGTTATAATTACAATAACCTAAAGAACAACATAGTTTTTTTGTGTTGTATAGAAACCAGTAAAATAAAACATTTGCGTGCAAAAATTAGAGGGTTTTAAGAATCTTAGCTTGAAAAGTCATGGTGAGGTCTAGAAACCCTGATCTGAGCACCTCTGCTCTACAGCCTTCTTTGTTTGTATATCAAGCTTTCTTTACACACACAAAGGTTTGGGTGCTCAGCTTCCTAAAATATCTTTTGCCCCAGACCAATCTCTTATATGAGTTCAAATAGCAGTAAGTCACAAGATGTACTGGACTGAATTGACAAACTAGATGTCAATAAATATCTAAACCAGAAGGCACACATCCAAGTGTTTTGAAGGTGAAATTGTCTAACTCTTGCCCAAAATTTGTATCCTGTTTTCACAGAGACCTGCTGTTTTGTCAGTGTAGCTACTATCTATATAATAGTTCCAGGAATGACCAGGAAGGAGACCACACACTAGTGAGTTTCAGAACATTCTTGGCAAGTTGGGAGAATCAATAATAAAGGGCAGAATCAGTGAATTTATACATAAGCATAATCTATCATGGATTAAGAACCACTGTTACATTAAAGATAAACCATATTCATATCCTTTTCTAGGTTTATTTCATAGAGTAAATAAGCATAAGGACAAAAAAGAACCAGGCAGTGTAGTTATAAAGACTTTCAAAAAGTATTTGACAAGTTTCCTCACCAGACTCTCTCTCTCTCTCTCTCTCTCTCTCTCTCTCTCTCACACACACACACACACACACACACACACACCATGAACACATTAGAGTTTCTTTGGGCCTGAGGTTAATATTAATAGTTGGTCATGGTAGAAAACTAACTCAAAGACTTAAAGCAGTTATAGAATTCTTACTGGTCAAGTAGGGAAGAAAGGAAAGTGATAAATAGACCAGTGACTAGCTAGTGAATATTAAGAGTGGGGTCTCCCAGGGATCAGTGATGGAAAAATGAGAAAAACAATCCTTTTCCTAAGCAGTCCAAGAGAGGACCACATGGTGAAATCTTTGAAGATGATTTTAAGGACTAAATAGTGAAGCAGATGCTGATGTGCTGAGGGAATATTTTTCACAGCCATGTGAAAAAAAAGAAAAATGAAAGGTCAGTTTTGGTGTGGATATTTATCTAGTTCATGGGTTTTTAGGCTTTTGGAAGTAGAGAATCATTTGCTTTAAGAAAAACTTAGGAGGCAGAGTCAAGATGGCAGAGAGAAGCAAGTGAGTTGCCTGAGCTCTCCTTTGGTTCCCTCAAAAAGAACATTAAATCAAGCCTCTGGATAGATTCTGAAACTACAGAACCTGCAAAGAGACAGAGAGACATAGTCTTCAAACCAGAGATAATTTAGAAGACTTTAGGAAAGGTCAATCTCACTCAGGCAAAAGGGAGGTGCAGTGCAATGCAGCGCAGTACAGCTCAGCATGGAGGGGGTCAGGGCAAGTCAGCAGGAAGCTGTAGGCCACAGCTGAGCAACTGAGGCCCCTGGATCCTGGCTCAACAAGCTGGGGGTGCAACAGGCCAGTGGTAAAACCCACTAGTATCAGCCGAGAGGGCAGGCTGCCAGCTAGAGAGCCACCCAAAAGACAGGTGCGACCAGGCCTGGCCATTCCAGTGTGCCAGAGGCAAGCCCAGGGTGGTGAGAAATCCACAAGCTATAGAGGCCTCAGTGTAAAAAGCCAGTGACAAAGCCCCTATACCCCAGCACAAGAAGCTTGAAACAGGAACCCTGGTGCCCCCAGAGCACACCTCAACATTACAAAAAAAAAAAAAGCTGCAATATGAGTAAGAAACAAAAAAGAGCTCTTACCATTGAGAGCTTCTGTGTCTACAGGGAAGAGGCAAACAGAAACTCAGATGAGGACAATACTCTCAAATTGCGTACATGTGAAGCCTCAAGAGGGAAGTTGAATTGATCTCAAGAACAAAAAGCCTTCCTGGAAGAGCTCAAAAAGGATGTTAAAAAAATCAATTGAGGGGCAGCTAGGTGGCATAGTGGATAGAACACTGGCCCTGGAGTCAGGAGTACCTGAGTTCAAATCTGGCCTCAGACACTTAACACTTACTAGCTGTGTGACCCTGGGCAAATCACTTAACCCCAATTGCCTTACTAAAAAAAAAATCAATTGAGAGAGGTAGAAGAAAAATGGGGAGAGAAATGAAAGCAACACAAGAAAATATGAAAAAAGAATCAGCAGCTTGGAAAAGAAAGCACAAAGATTGACTGAAGAAAACAATTCCTTAAAAAATTCATCTGACCAAATGGAAAAAAAGGTGCATAATCTCACTGAAGAAAACAATGCCTTAAAAATTAAAATTGAACAGTTGGAAGATAATGATTCCATGAGATACCAGGAATCGGTCAAAGAGAATCAAAAGAATGAAAAAAATAGAAGAAAATGTGAAATACATCATTGAAAAGACAACTGACCTGGAAAACAGATCCAGGAGAGATAATTTGAGGACTTCCTGAAAGCCATGATCAGAAAAAGAGTCCAGACGCCATAATACAGGAAATTATCAAGGAGAACTGCCCTGATATTATAGAATCAGAGGATAAAATCATCATCGAAAGAATCCACCAAACACCTCCTGAAAGAGACCCTAAAAGGAAGACTCCAAGAAATGCTATAGCCAAATTCCAGAATTATCAGGTGAAGTAGAAAATACTCCAAGCAGCCAGAAAGAAGCAATTTAAATATCATGGAGCCACAGTCAGGATTGCTCAGGACCTGGCAGCTTCAACATTAAAGGATCACAAGCCTTGGAATATGATATTCCAGAAGGCAAAGGAGCTTGGATTGCAGCCAAGAATCTATTACTCAGTAAAACTGATAATTCTCTTTCAGGGGAAAAGATGGACATTTAATGAAATTGAGGAATTTTACAGGGGGCAGCTAGGTGGCACAGTGGATAGAGCATCAGCTCTGGATTCAGGAGGACCTGAGTTCAAATCCAGCCTCAGACACTTGACATTTACTAGTTGTGTGACACTGGGAAAGTCACCTAACCCTCATTGCCCTGCAAAAAAAATATGTCTAATTTCCCCAATTATCCATAGTGGGTCTTGGTACAAAAAATGTTTATTCTTGTCAAGGAGTATTGATCAGGGGAGTAAAATCTAAGACTCTCCTCTTCCCCTCCCCTTCCTCAATAAATATGATGAGCTGGTGGGGATATAAGAGCTTGTTTGGAAATTTTGATTATTAAATTTCTGTGACTGGTGCTGTCACCAAGATTATTTAGTTGGTTAGGACTCTTAAGATTCTTGTTAAGGAGTTGCCTTTCTGTGCTGGCTTATAAGAGAGCCAACAGATCACTCTCATCTTCTTTTTCTCCTATTCCCTATTTAGAGGACAGAGCAGACAGGTACCGTAGGGCAGGAAGCCTATACATGGTCATTCTACTCCTGACCCCAGAAATATGGGAATCATTTAGTCTTGCATATAGCATATGGCATATATGCATATAGCATATGCATATATGGCCCAGACGGAAAGTTCCTGAGTGAACTTTTCCCATCGAAGTGATGGCAGCAACCAGGATGGTGGTAAAATATTTGCTAGTCAATGTCGTCTATGAGAGGAGATCAAGGACAATGTTCTTCTGAAGCTCTGCATTCTTGTTTGAGGAGCAGTATTTCCTAGGCAATATGGTCTCAGAATCTAGCCTGAACAATGCCGGAGTTAGGGGTTCCCTTGAGAATAACGTCACATTTGAGAGTTTAGAGATTTAACTGTTGAGAATAAGAAGGGCAGTTCCCGAATGGTGTGCCTCTTGATCATAGGAAAGGATTCTCCATGTGGCCCCTGTAGCTGGAGAAGTAAAGGATTTAGCATGACAGAGGGAAGAGAAGACTTCTATTTCCCTCCCTGCTATTAGGATGTATTCTTTGAATAGTAAAGGTCCATTGGGAAGGGGTTGCCCAGTAGGCATCTGCAAAGTATGTTTGCCTTCCAAGAGGAATCTGAACTACAGGGTGGTACTGTAATACTAGTTAGAGAAACTGTAGGACCATGCGAGAGAAAGGGATTTCCCAAATCCCTTGCACTACTGGCAGCCACAAATTCATTTCTCTTCACTAGAGAAACTTATGGAACTTGTCATTGTTAGTTGTGTCCAACCCTTTGTGACTCTGTGGACCATGGTATGTAAATGATGTACATGGGGTTTTCTTGCCTTTCCTCTGCCATCTTGGCTCCACTTTCATATGGGGTTTTCTTGTCAAAGATTCTGGAGTGGTTTGTCATTTCCTTCTTCACTGGTTTAAAGCCAGTAGTGATTAAGTGACTTGCCCATGGCCACATACCTAGTAAGTGTCAGAGGCTGGATTTGAACTCTTCCTGACTCCAGGCCTCGCTGGTGTTCTTATCCATTGAGCCACCTGGCTGTGTCCTACTGAATGCATGTTTATTCTGTATCTATTTCTTGGCTACTGTGAATTCTTTGCACTCTCTGCTTTTTCTGTGGGGCGAAAACAAAGGTTGTACCTTTACCTGATATGCATTTTTTCACCGTGAGTGTTTGTATAGGATCCATGGAACCTGTTACCCACATTTGTTGAGACCTAATCACATGTTATATTCAGAACATTCAGCTGGGACAAAGCAAGGAAAGAATGTGAGTTGAGAGAGGAGTCCGGAATTTTTATGGTTTATTAAGATGTCTAAGAGTTTCACAATAATGCTACCTTAAAAGTTTTTCTTATTAGTCAAAAAGATCATCTAGAAAGCAAGAAGCAAAAGTCACATTTCTTAGGAAATGAGCTACCTCTACCTTAAATGAGGCAAATAGTACAGTATACCAGGTTTTAGAAAGGATATATATATAGTAAGGAGTAGGCAGAATATTTATCTACAAGGACGTTGTATTAAAGTGTTATGGAAAGAGCACTGAACTTGGAAGATTTGGATTTGGATTTGAGATTTGTTTTTTATTCCCTGTGTGAACCTGGACAAGTTATTTAACTTCTGAGGGTCTTAGCTTCATCCTCAATAAAATAAGTGGTTGATCTAAATTATGTTTAAGATTCCTTCCAATTTTACATGCTACGATCCTTTATACAAAAAATGTAGTTAAAGGAAATAAACACACTTTATACCTACAAGATATTAACTATATTTTTAAAAAATCTGGGATTGGGGCAGCTAGGTGGCTCAGTGGATAGAGCACTGGCCCTGGATTCAGGAGGACCTGAGTTCAAATCTGACCTCAGACACTTAACACTAGCTGTGTGACCCTGAGCAAGTCACTTAACCCCAATTGCCTAAAAAAAAAATTTGGGATCATAGATTTTTTAAATGGAAGGGATGTAGTACAAGGGTGAACAAGCAAGAACACACAAGAAATTATGCAAGAGAAACAGCTTAAACTGAGTCATCCAAGAAATGGGAAAACAATGTGATGTAGTGGAAAGGATGCTGTATTTGGAGGGAGAAGACTTGGACAAATCCTATCCTTGCCCTTTCCTTTGTGTCTGTGGCCATGGCAAAGTCATTAAATGTCTCTGGACCTCAATTTCTCATCTGTAAAATGAGTGTATGATTTCTAAGGTCCCTGCTAGCTCTAAAACTCTGATTTTATGACATTCTATATGGCTGAAAAAGAAGATGACTTGGTTATAAGGTAGAGTGAGGCATGATTTATTGCATATAGGCTTTACTGGTATTATCATGATGCCAAGAGAATATAAAGAGAGACTCTATCACATTCAATTAACATTCCCACATTCCTGCCACTCACCCATGTGGCAAAATTATGAGAAGACATGGACAAGAGTTACACAGGATAGGTTGGAATGGCTGGGTTTGCAATTCACTTCATTGCAGGATACCCACTCCGATAATATCATAGATATTAGAACAGAGGTATCAAACACATGACCAGTGGCTGCATGTGGCCCAACACCAGATTAAAATGTAATTGGGAAATATTTAATAAAATAGCTAAAAATATAATGTTAATATGTAGGGAAGCTGGATGGTGCAGTGGATAGAGTATGAGGTTTGGAGTCAGGAAACCTCATCTTTCTGAGTTCAAATCCACCTCAGACACTTCCTAGTTGTCCTCATTTGTAAAGTGGGCTGGAGAAGGAAATGAAAACCACTCCAGTATCTTTGCCAAGAAAACCCCAAATGGGGTCACAAAAAGTCAGACGTGACTTAAATGACTAAACAACAATGTTAATATGTGGCCTGCAGGGATCCTTATGGACAGTTTAGTGTACCTCATTTCTTTTTGAATTTTGCACCATTATATTAGAATTCACATGTATATATTCATGCATGACATATACATATATGTATACTTACACAAGGGTATATGTAGGTTTATATGTGCATATAGAATAGTCTGTGGATTCTTGTTGCTTCTTGTTTTCACTAAATTAGCCTATAAAGTGTTGACGTGCTGACCTCTGAATCCAAGGGACACAGAACCAGATTTCTTTCCAGAGACCTCTCACCAATCAACACCCTGGAATGCCTAAGAGATCCCTCAATGAGACTACTGCTAATCTTATGATAAGAGACAGACCACAACACCTATTTCCCAGGGGTTGGTTCATTTGAAAAGGACTAGAAGGTTAAGTCTGAAGGACTCTAACAAAGAAGAGAAACAAGACAGAATAATTTGCTTTTACTCAGGAGATAATGCTGGGATAGAAGACAGATTATAGTGAAAAACCCTACCTTTTCTAGGGGGGTCCCAGGGCTTCCCACATTCCACAGGGTTTCCTTAACCTACTTCATTCCATATTTCTGGTTATTCACTAAATGTGATGTGGAATGTGGCATTCTGAAGCTAGAGTGTACATGATAGAGTTGTACATGATAAGTGCTTCATGAATGAATGACTGCATGAAGTATATCCATGTCTCTGTGAATTATCAAATGTATTACAAAAGTTCCAACCTGAAGAATCAAAGAATTTTAGCACTAGAGACATCGACTCCAGTGATGTCAAACTCAAATGGAAACGGAGCCATTGAACCTACCCAAGGATCCCTGAGGGTTTCATATCGACTTAGAAAACCACATGTTAGTACATGTTAGTATATTCTATTTTTATTAATTTTGTTAAATATTTCCCAATTACATTTTAATCTTGTTTGGGCACACTCTGGAGGGTTGCCAGACATAGCTGGCTGTGTGTTTGACATTGCTGATTAGTCTGAGTCCTTAATTTTACAAATTCAGAAATGGAATCACAGAGAGGGGAAGTCTGGCTTAAGCTCATGCAGTTAGTCAGGGGCAGAGCCTGAAAGTGTTTGGTTCTTAGAGAAGTGATTATTTTAACACAAAATATTACTAGTTTAGTTGTTTTCAGTTGTGTCTGACTCTTTATGACCCTATTTCTTGACCATGATTATGGAGTGATTTGCCATTTCCTTCTCCAGATCATTTTAGAGATGGGGAACTGAAGTAAATAAGGTTAAGTGACTTGTCCAGGGTGACACAGTTAGTAAGTGTCTGAGGTCAGATTTGCATTTGGAAAATGAGTCTTCTTGACTCCAGGCCCAGTGTTCTATCCACTGTGCCACCTAGCTGCCTCAAAATATACTGGAGAACCTAGGCACTATTTATCACAAAGGAAAATGTGTTTCATTCCAACACTGCCCATTTCATCCTTAATGGCTTTAGTCAGATATAATAACAATAATAATGATAGCTAACTCTTCTATAATATTATCAAATTTAATGGGGCAACAGAGCTGTACAATGGATAGAACAGTGGGCTTGGAATCAGAAAGACTCATCTCCAAGAGTTCAAATCCAGCCTCAGACAGTTAGCTGTGTGAACCTGGGCAAGTCACTTAACCCTGTTTACCTCAGTTAAAAAAATATTTAATTTACATATGTTTTCTCATTTGATTCTTACAACAACCCTGTGGAGAAGGCACTATTATTATCCTTTTTTTACAGATGAGGAAACAGATAGAGAGAGGTTAAGTGACTTGCTCAGGGTCACACAGCTAGTAAGCATCAGAAGCAGGATTCTGAGTTCTTCCTCACTCTAAGTCCATCTTAGGTCCTCTACACCTGGTGTGTCAAACACACTGGCCCAATTTGGTCCACAATACTCCCAAGTGTGCCAGAACCAGGTTAAAATGTAATTAGGAGGGGCAGCTAGGTGGTGCAGTGGATAGTGCACAGGCCCTGGATTCAAGAGGACCTGAGTTCAAATCTGGCCTCAGACATTTAATGCTTACTAGCTGGGCAAGTCACTTAAACCCAATTGCCCCTGCAAAAAACCCCAAACAAACCCACAAAAAAAACCAAACAAAAAAAACCACAACAAAATGTAATTAGGAAATGGTTAACAAAAATACAATAAAACACAGACAATATTACATTTTAAAATTAAGTTAACACGTGCTCACAAGGAGCCTTATGTATGGATTAGTAACCCCTGCCTCTATTTGACAATGCCGTTCTCCACCATTCTCTGAGTCTATGTGCTTGTCCCAGAGGTCCTTAAATCAATGATGAGGTCATGATGTGATACAGGACACCAGTTACACAAAGGAAAAAAAGAAAGATGTATTCATTAATTTTTTTGTGAGTTTCTTTTCTTTTCTTTTCTTTTTCTTTTTGGTGAGGCAATTGGGGTTAAGTGATTTGCCCAGGGTCACTGGGCTCTATCCACTGCGCCACCTAGCTGCCCCTATTCATTAATTTTTGAGGCAAAACTCAACCTGATGAGAATAATTATATTCAATGCCATGGAATAAAATTTAATTCCATATTAGAAGACTTACCCTTTTGACTATAAACTATTGCTTCTGGGATAAAAAATAAAATTCTCTGGCATTTAAAGCCCTTCATAAATTGACCTTGTCTTAACTTCCCAGTTTTCACACATTTTGCTCCCTTTTCTATATACTTTATGAGACAGTTGGGTGGCACAGTAGATAGAATACCCCACCTGGAGTCACAAAGACTCATCTTCCTGAGTTCAAATTTGGTCTTACTTTCTCACTGTGTGACCCTGGGCAAGTCACTTAACTCTCTTTGCCTCGGTTTCCTCTTCTATAAAATGAGCTGGAGAAGAAAATGGTAAACCACTCCAGTATCTTCGCTAAGATAATCCCAAATGGGGTCAACAAAGACTCAGATACAACTGAAAACACTGAACAACAACAACAACACACACTTTATGAATGGTGGACAACATGTAGTTCCTCAAACATGATACCCCATCTCCCATCTCTGTGCATTTATACTGACTGTCCTTGAAGCCTACAATGCTTTTTTCTCTCACTTCCACTTCTTTATTTCCCTTTATTCCATCAAGACTCCATTCAAAGCCTACCTTTCCAAGATCACTCAGGTACTAATGTGTTCCCTCTTAGATTGCCTTCTCTCTACTTTGTACATGTCTGCATGTATCTAGTTATTTACATGTTGTTTCCCCCCATTAGGATATAAGCTCCTTGAGGGCAGGGGCTGTTTTTTCCCTTTCTTTTTATGCTTAGTACTTAGCACAATGTCTGCCACATAGCAAGTGACTAATAAATGTTTGTTGATTATCTTTGTTTTGAGACTTAGGGGCAGCTAGGTGGCACAGTGGATAGAGCACCAGCCCTGGAGTCAGGAGTACCTGAGTTCAAATCTGACCTCAGACACTTAACACTTACTAGCTGTGTGACCCTGAGCAAGTCACTCAACCCCAATTGCCTCACTTAAAAAAAAACAAAACATAAAAAAAAAATCTTTGTTTGAGACTTCAGTTCCACCATCACTACTTGGTAATGATTTTCCTTGAAATTACATAGCTCTCTTCATTGCATAGCTGGGGACTGGGTTTATGAAATTACATTTACTGTTGCAAATAGGTTAGGTTGAACAGTAGTTGCCTTACTAACCCTGGCAAATTGAAAGTACAATGGGAACAAGGTACATATGTGGTCAAGGATTACCACCTGACTCCTGACCCCAGAAATTCTTTCTTCCTTTTATGGAGTCCTAAGATTTTCCCCTGGGTATAGCTATTTTTTGGGCTCAATGGGTCCAAGCCTTTTTATTGTCTGCAGTCAGCATTTCTTCCTCTCAAGAGGGAGTCACAATTCCCAAAGATTCAGTGGTCCTGTGGAATTATCTTTTCACCTCTGTATGGAAGTGTATCCTCTGTCACTGACCACTCACTCTGTTATACTCCGCTGCCAATTTTAGTTGCTCATGGGACCTCTGATGGATCAGATAGAGTTGACTGTTCACTCCCCTCTCTGAATACATATTTACCAAGGATTAGGAACAAATAAACAGAAAAGAACAGAACTGGACATACTCAGGGACACAAATGGCCAGTTTCCCTTTCCACCCAGAAAGCAATTGTTCTCACCTGAAAGGCATCAGGGGAGAGGATGGGAGATTGACTATTTAGGCATTTTTTGTGCACACTCACTTCCAGTTTAGTTGCTTCTAAGTCATCAGTCCTTCTGGCTCTGACTTAGAGTGCTTTTCATCATTACTTAGTACTAACTCTGAGTCAACATAGCTGAAAATGGTTTCCAAAGTTTCAATTGTTGGATAATCAATGGATAGAATATATCTGCACTATTTCTAGAAATAAAATCAGGCAAGGAAAGCTTGAGGCAGCTAGGTGGTACAGTGGATAGAGTTCTGGGCCTGGAGTCAGGAAGCCCTGAGTTCAAATGTGACCTTAGACACTAACTGTGTGACCATAGGCAAGTCATTTAACTTTGTTTGTGTCAACTTACTCATCTGTAAAACTAGCTGGAGAAGGAAATGGAAAACCAATCCGGTATCTTTGCTAAGAAAACCCCAAAAGGGGTCACGAGGAGTCAGACGCAACTGAAAAATGACAAAACAACAAAAGAAAGCTGCAAAGACTGGGCACGTTTTAGCAACTGGGTCCTCATTTGTCAGTCCCCCAATTTCACACAAATAACTGTAGTTCAAAGCAGAATATAGTAAGCACTACTGGAGAGGCTTACAGTATGCTGTCATTGCTTTTCTTGAAGGAAGCACCCTTGGGAAGTATTCATTTTTCACCGGATGCATTCCTTGAACTGGCCTTCATCATGCTCTTAGGAAACCTCCTCATCAGGAAACTCATTGTCCTGTGAGATTGAACCAGATTTTGTATTCACACCTCATTAGTACTGTCAGTGCCTGCTCCCCTTATTGGAGAGCTAGAAAACAGAGCAGAGAACTCCCCCCAAAGCCTCCTTTTAAAGGGGACTCCAAGACCGCCCATCTCTTCATTTCTCACTAGATGCAATCCTTGGACTGGACTCCACCACACCCTGTGCTGGGTATCTCAATCTTCCCTTCCCCCATTTTCAGCCACCATTCTTGTCTTCCACATTAGATTGTAAGTTTCTTGAAGATCCAGACTCTTTTCCATATTTGTGTCCCCAGTGCTTAGCACCATGCCTGGACCTTAGTAGGTGCTTAATAAATGTTTAATGACTTTGGGCATAGATGAGTTTTTCTAATCCTGAAAAGCTAGAGGAAAGCCAGAGGAAGATGTCGTAGGGGGCAGGGTGGGGAGTGAGGGGTATAGTAAGAGAATTTGTTTGTGTTGGCTTTATGACTATCATTTTCTTTCTTTCTTTCTTTCTTTTTTTTTTTTAGTGAGGCAATTGGGGTTAAGTGACTTGCCCAGGGTCACACAGCTAGTAAGTGTGTTAAGTGTCTGAGGCCAGATTTGAACTCAGGTACTCCTGACTCCAGGGCCAGTGCTCTATGCACTGTGCCACCTAGCTGCCCGTGACTATCATTTTCTTAAGGCAGCTAGTCTCATCATTAGATAGAGGCTGCAGAATTTAGCTGAGGTAATTAACTGGTTAGTGATAGAAGAATTTCTGTCTCAGTTTGACTATCCCTACTTAGTTAAACTGAGACATCAACTATAGCCTTGGCTCTATCTGATTAGTTCTTGTTCTGTCTTTTTTGCAAAAGTCCAGCTTGAGATATCAGCTTTAACTCTGGTGTTTGCTGATGAGTTTATTATTTTACCTGCTGTGGGTCTTTCCCTTCTCCTAATGGTTTTTTGATGTGTAAATCTATACTTTCCCCTTTTTCCTTTTGTAAAAATTCTAATTGTATGCATCCTGCCTTGTTCTATATTAGGTTTTTTCAAAGGCTGTTGATGGCCTGTTGATTTTTGTGTAACATCAGCCCGTGCTAAGCATATAATAGACCGATTATTAAAATGTCTCTACTGGATGATAAGTGTGATTGGCAGCAGTACCTATCAATAAAGACCTGAATATTTTTTTTTATGATGGGACTTTAAATTACATCATATGAGCATCAGTAGGAGATGCATTTATGTTTCACCTAGAAAAAAGAGAACATGATAATTGTATTACTTGGAGCTTTGATTTCTAAAAGAGATTTGATTTATTTTATGTAGCTCAAGAGGGTTAGTGGGAGGTATATTTTAATTTAATATCTGTCAATTAATTAGAGCTTTATGACAATAGAATGAGCTTTGTGAAGTAGTGAGTTATCCCTCACTGGAAGTATCTAAGCAAGGATTGCACAACTATTTGTTGAGGATATTCCTACAGTGGGACAAAGACTTGAATGGGGTGACAGTGAAATTGCTTTCCAAATGGTTGAACAAAGTACTATGGAAGTTTAGAGGAAGAGAAATCACATATGGCTGTGATCAGGAAAGGCAGTTTCATGAAGGACGCGAAATGGCATTTGAGTTAGGCCTTAAAGGATAGGCTAGATTTTAAAAGGTAAAGAGGATGGGAAGGGTACTCTAGCTGAAGGGAACAGTTCTAGCAAAGGCACAGTGATGAAAAATCATGAGTCTACTTTTTTCAAAATATGTCTATTATTTAATTAATATTAGCCAGCCTAGGTCCCTACTGCAAAATGAAGGTTCTCTCTCTCTCTATGAAATTAGGTGGATAGAGTGCTAGATTTTGAGTCAGGAAGATTTGAATTCCAATCTTGCCTCAGAGAAGTTACTAGTTATGTGACTCTGGGCGATTCATTTGACCACTCTTAGCCTTAATTGTGTCATCTGTAAAATGGGCTTGATAATCACACCTACCTTACAGGATTATCGTGAAGGTCAAATCTATAGAGCAGGTAGGGCTAGTGGATGGAGTACTGGCCCTGGAGTCAGGAGTACCTGAGTTCAGATCTGGCCTCAGACACTTAACACTTACTAGCTGTGTGACCCTGGGCAAGTCACTTAACCCCAATTGCCTCACCAAAAAAAAAAAAAAAGGTCAAATCTATACATAAGTACAGATCTTTGAGAACCTTAAATCACTCTATATATGCTAACTATATAATGTGCTAAGAGCATACATGGAGGAAAAATTCCCATAAAACCAACATCTCTACTTGTGTCTCTTGGACAGCTTACAAAAGTAAATAGCAGATATACCAAGCAAACAAAGGTAAATGGTTCTGGGCAGTTTCAATAAAGAAAATTTTTAAAAGGTAAGATAACTTCAAAAATGATCATTGTTGCTGTTGGCTCTGCTGCCTGTTACAGTCAGGCCAATTAGGCGGCCAGTTCAGCGGCAGCAGAGTGGCATGAGGAGGGGAGCCAGTGACCATTGGTTAGTCGTTTTCATGACTTCCAATATTTCAGTGTTTTCAATGGAACTGTGATTCCATAGATGCAATTTTCTATCTTCACTGGTGCAGACTATCTGCTATCTTGTCCACATGGACTTCTGTCCTTCATAGAGGATTGGCTCAAAGATCTAGAGACCTTCCTCTGGTTGTTTCCATCTCACCAAAGTCCTATTCTGATACTTCAACTTGCAATAGAGGTGATTCTAGGTTCTCAAAAGGTTATGGTGTATTCTTCCAAGGTAGAAAGTCTTTGAACATATGGTCCTACAGGCAGCCTCTCTGATGTCAGAGTATCAGTGTGGTCAAACACAGGGCTCAACATTCTTTCTGAATGAATTTTGGGGGGTGATATGACTTTTGAAATAATATTGCTATAGTCAACCAGCATCTATTAAGTGTTACTGTGTGCTGGTCATTGTGCTAAGCATTAGAAATACAAAGAAAGGAAAACATAGTCCCTGCCCTCAAGGAGCTCAGATTCTGATGGACAAAGAAGTAGCTAAAGACTTAAACATAATGGCTTCTCGATTATAAACATTTAAAAATGTTTAATTATTATGTACTTGACAAGTATCCACCAACATGAACATTTCCATATATGAAAATGAATAGAAAAAGATAATCACACAAAAAACTCTACTTTCTACTATGTACAGCTTGGTTTTTTGATAAGAATATATTCAATTTCCCATGGTGGTTCCAACACTATCCTCCTAGTCTGTGTTCCCTTCTGATCTTCCTTCTGCCCTCTTTTGTGTATTTTTATCTGTTTCCTTCACACTCCTTTTTCTTTTGGTGTCAGGATCACTAAATAACAGCTTCTTATTGGTGATTTTAGGCAAGGTCTTTTGTGGTATTAAGGCATGCCTCTGAGAAATGTCTCTTGAAGCTCTTGAACCATCAGAGACACTTAAAAAAAAAAAAAACAACCCTCATTTGGAAATGACCTTACTGATTTAATCATTTGAGGCCATTTTCTATCTTCACTGTTTCAGACAACCACCTATCTTCTGCCATCTTGTCCGCAGGGATTTTTGTTAGTTAGTTGGGGAATGGCTGAACAAGTTGTAGTATATGATCATGATGGAATACTACTGTGCTATAAGAAATGATGAGCTTGAGGGGCAGCTTTCCCCCTTTCAGAGAGGCGTGGAGGCAAAATGCCTCTTTAGGGGTCTTCACAAAAAGTCTCTTACCTTTTCATATTTTGTGCACTATATGAGAAGAAATAACTTATTTTGATGGGCAGGGGCCTCAACCCCATTACAGAAACACGGAAAAAAGCTGGGAGTTCTCTCTGTGTGTTCGTGTGCGTGTATGTATGTGTTTGTGTGTATGTGTGTACACGTACCATGTAAACCTCTCAGCAGATAGAGCTGCTGCTACTTTTGAATTCTGTCCAGAGCACCCCGAGTCTCATTAGTTTATTTGGAATAATGTATTAAAGCTTCTCAGCTATCCCCCAAACCACTGCCCTTTGGCTTCAGGCCAGGAGGGCAGGCATGCTGAAGTCATTCATTCTGTTGAGGTTCCTCTTTTGTGGATTTCATAGTCCACTTAGAACTTATGCAAAATATCTATACCTATACCTATACCTATACCTATACCTATACCTATACCTATACCTATACCTATACCTATATCTAGAACTACAAAATATACTGAGAACTGATTCCCCACCCAGTTCCCTCTTTCCCAGACAAATGAATTGCCTGGGACTGACTGTCTTTGTCATTTCCAGACTCTTGATGGACTTATGGACCTTTTCCCAAGCAATTTATCCCCTCCCAATGTTCCCCACATTACTCCCTGGACTTTATGTTATTATGTAAAAATTAGCTTCTATTCAGAGTCTTAATCTGCTCTTCCCCCCCTCTGGAAGAAGTCCTATCCTCCTATCCTCCCCCTGGGCATTTAACTCTTCTGAAGTTGGAAAGGTTCTTTGTGCCCCTCTAATCCAAATTCAGTTGGATCCCTCTAAACCTTTTCCTTGAATCTCACTCTATCCCCTTTCCAGAGGCAATTAGGAGCATTAGGCTTCTTATTAAGGACTACCTATCCTCTGGTCTTTTAGTTCCCTGCACTAGGTTCTGATGCTTCCTGTTTGAGCTCATGTGACTGCTTGTCCAAGACTCGAGCAGTGAACATTCCCGTGATTCCTAGAACATCTGTGGTCCCTAATGCCTATACTCTCCTGAATATATTTCCCCATGATTCCACTCTTTTCACCTTTGATTTCTCTAGTGCCTTTTTCAGTGGATCCTTTTGTTGTGAATTTGTCAGTTTTTACTTTTTATTTTACCTTTAGTTGGGAAGGCCTGCAGTACACTTTGACTGTTTTGCTTCTGAGAATCTCTCCTACTTTTCACAAATTTCCAGTATGTGGATGAGTCACTCCTTTGCTCCCTGGATCTCCAATTTTCAAAAGCTGACTCCATTTTTCTCACCCCATGCCATAAAGTATCTTGTTCTCAGGTTTTAAGTTTTTAGGACATCTGACATTAGCCAATAGTCTCTGTCTTGAAGGATTAAAGATCTCTCTACTATCCAAAACCGAGATAGAAAACCCAGATTATTCCTGGTACATTGATGGTTCCTGTCTCAAATGCTGCTGGGTATGCGATCACTGCCACAGAAGAGGTCATTGGCCCCTTCCTTTGGTTCTTCAGCACAACAGACTAAATTTTGAAGCCCTGACTCGAGCTTGTGAATTAGCAAAAGGAAAACTAATGAATATTTTTTACACGGATAGCAGGTAATGTGTTGGAGATTTTGGGGTGTCACGGAAATATAAAGGGTTCCTGATGTCTTCTGGCAGTCCTACATATCTAGAGATTGTTAGACTCCCTTTTGTTGCTAACAGCGGTGATTGTTAAAATGCCAGGATACTCCCATGAAGATTCTCCCCATGACTGGGTTAATGCCCTTGCTAACCTGCATGCCAAGCAGGCTGCTTGGAAAACCCCACTCCCTATGAGTCTGTCTTCCTTTAACATTAGCTGGACCTGGCCCCAAGTTAACATTGACCGCAGCAGAGCTTGCTGTAGTCCAAAGGACCATGTCCAATCCCATCCAAGACAGGCAAAAACTAGAAGGGTGTAAAAAGGATAAACTCTGGGCTCTGGTATGGGTCAGATGGAGCCAAATCCTCCCCAACTGTCCACTGACCTATGGTGGAATACCTTCACTCTTTAAGTCACTGGAGTCCTGACAAATTGCTTAGTTTAGAATGCAAATATTGGTAGTAAAATTGAGATGAGCTGCATAGAACACTTATCTACAGTGTAAAATTTGTCCTAAATATATTGTAAGCAAGTCCTTAAAACCTCCCCCTAGGAAATTTCCTTCCCCCCTTTTCCAATCTGGCAGATTGATTTTATTCAATTTCTGCCTTTTTCTAGTTACAAGTTTGTATTATGGTTTGTATGTTCTCCCATTGGGTAGAAGCTTTCCCCTGCAGGAAAGCTACTTGCAACAGTTGTAGCCAAGTACTTATCAGAAAAGATTTTGCCCACCTGGGGAATTCCTAATAAAGTTCACACTGATTGAGGTATTTCTTTTTGTTGTGGGCCCAAAGTACCCCAGAAGTTCTCTGGGGCACATGGAGGCATCTTGTCCTTGAGAAACTGAACCAGAGGACAGATACACCTAGAGAGGTAAGTGGAACCAAATGGGACTGAGCTAGCTTTGGGACCTCCACCCTTCATTCTGGTCTCCCTTACCCCTGGGAAGATAAGATTAGGTGTGGCTGCTCCTTTTGTGTTCTGAGGAGATGGCTTCAGAGATCTGCAGCTACCCATCACCCAACTCCTCCAGCCACCACCAGTGGGGGATGGTCCCCCCTCACTAAAGGAACTTTCCACAGGCAGATGGTCACTCCCATCAGTCCCCTATAAAAGTACCTACCAGCCTCCTGCTCGAGGAGATTGGTACCTCAGAGCCACGTGCTTTGTTCCATACCTATCTCCCCATGAAAAGTTCAAGGATTTTTTTCATGGTTTCCCCCCCCCTCCCCTTGTCCCTAAATAAACTACCATCTTATTCTAACTGCTTTTGTGTGCAAGAGGGTGTAATTCTTGTTTGTTTGTTTGTTTGTTTGTTTTTGTTTTGTTTTTGTTTGTGGGGCAATGGGGGTTAAGTGACTTGCCCAGGGTCACACAGCTAGTAAATGTCAAGTGTCTGAGGCCGGATTTGAACTCAGGTACTCCTGAATCCAGGGCCGGTGCTTTATCCACTGTGCCATCTAGCTGCCCCAGGTGTAATTCTTTAAAGAGGAATTGCTAAGAACCCCAACCCCTAACCCTAACCCTGAACCCCATTTTCCACCTTAACATTTTGCTGGTTCAATTGTCTTCCAATTGTTAGCTTCCTGGCCAGTACTTCAACATTTACAATATGCTTACCACCCCCAATCCTCAGGTTTGGTAGAATGTTTAATAGGATAATTAAGGTTCAGCCTGGCAAGTTTATGGTTGATTTTAATCTACCATGGCCAAAGGCCCTTCAGTTCTTCTGAACCTTAAGGAAACCCTTTTGGTAAACACTCTCATATTTTGAAATCATCTCTGGGTGTCCTATGCCTCTCTTCTTTCCCTCAAGTGACTCTCTCACCATCAAGGCCTCCCTTCTGTCCTACTGTAAAGGGCTCACACAAACTCTTCATCACCTTAATCATCTTGTCTCTCAGTCATTTTCTAGTGGTTCAACCCTAATTCAGTCTAACCTACAGTTGGAACCTGGGGATTGGGTCTATTGGAAAAGGCAGCTGTGCAAGGATTCCTTACAGCCCAGATGGAAAGGCCCCGACCAAGTGCTGCTGACCAACCCCTTGGCTGAAAGCTGGACCCACTTATAACATCTGAAGAAGACTCTGACTCCTGAATGGATGGCCAGACATACCAGCAATACCAAGTTTCGCCTGACCAGGAAAAAGAAGCAGACAACATCAGTGTAGACTATGGTCCCAAGATGCCCAGACATGGCCTGAGAATCCTGTTTCATGCCCCAACACTATTTTTGGTCATGAGGAATTCCAGAATTCCTCTTGACCAAGAGGAGAGAATGAGAACTACAAAATTTACTGAGAATTGATTCCCTACCCTGTCCCCTCTTTCCTAGATAAATGAATTGCCTGGGGCTGACTGTCTGTGTCATTTTCAGACTCTTGATGGACTTATGGACCTTTCCCCAAGCAAATTATCCCCTCCCAATGTTCCCCACCTTAATCCCTGGACTTTATGTTATTATGTGAAAAGGGTCCACCTACATTAAGGAGTTTCCATTCAGAGTCAGTAATACTATACTTAATTTAGGAGCTGTTCTATTATTTCTTTTGTCAAAGGTTCATTTACATTAAGTAGCTATTGTCACTCTGGAGCAATATTTTGGTTCCCTTTTTGTTCTGTTACCCCATAAAAACCCTGTTCTCTGTTCCCATTTTTGGGTATTCCTAGCTTCTGAGCTTTGCGATACCACGAGCCCTGATTAAAGACCTTATTTCTCCTATATTGATTGTTTCCTTAATTTCCAGGTTAACAATATCTATATCTATATCTATCTATATCTATGTCTGTATCAATATATACCTATATCTATACCTCTATCTATTTCTATCTATCTATCTATCTATCTATCTATCTATCTATCTATCTATCTATCTATCTATCTATCTATCTATACATCTCAAAGGGGAAGGGCCATCCTTTGAGATGACTGATTGTCAAGAGGTAATCTCAGCAGTATATTGTGCAAAGGTACTGATTCATGATACATTTACATCAGGAATAGTTATGATATCTATACACACACATACACATATATATTGCTGATTGATTCTGGAAACAAAATGGCTTGGGTGGGATTTTTGTTTTTAATTTATGCATTGAGCTCCTTTTTTCACACGTTTTGAGAGTACAGACTTGGACTTGTGGGTACATCAGGGCAGATTCTACTCACAAAATGAATGCAGAGGGGGCAGCTAGGTGGCACAGTGGATAAAGCACTGGCCTTGGATTCAGGAGGACCTGAGTTCAAATCCGGCCTTAGACACTTGACACTTACAAGCTGTGTGACCCTGGGAAAGTCACTTAACCCCAATTGCCCCACCAAAACTAAAAACAGTTTGTAATTATTCCAGTAGTAAACATGAAGAGGGAGTGACCCATGACTAATTAAGCACCAAAACCTTCTCCAGAATGCAAGTGTGAGCATTTATATCTTGAAGATCAGGAAATACTACATATCAGAGCCTGATTTATTATTTTGTTGATTATCTTGATTTTTAAAAGTGTAAAAAAAAATGGTTAATAATGCAGATTATATGTAAAAGTCTGTCAAGGGGGTGCAGCTAGGTGGCGACGTGGATAGAGCACCGGCCCTGGAGTCAGGAGGACCTGAGTTCAAATCTGGCCTCAGACACTTGACACTTCCTAGCTGTGTGACCTTGGGCAAGTCACTTAACCCTCATTGCCCAACTTAAAAAAAAAAAGTCTGTCAAGGGTATTTCCTCCTCCCCCAGCTGGTTGTTAAATATTTATTGCCTGTTAACCTTTCTAGATCCAGTACCTCTTCCATATAGAGAATCTATTTGTGGTAGATTTGCTCCTTATATTTGAATCTAGAGTTGTTGCCTATTTCTTCATGTTCCTAATTCCATAGGCAGAAGATTTGTTAAATGGCTGGTATAAATCAATTTGCTATTGGTTTGACTGAAGCAAACATAAATTCATCTGAGGTGTTCATTAATTTGGTCAAAATATGAATTAATTCAGTCAAGGTATGTAAACCAGTGGTTAAACCAAAATGACACATTAATTTGGGCAAAATATACATGAATTTAGTCAAAATATATGTTAATTCTTTCAAAATATGCAAGCCAGGAGTTTGACTGAAGTGATATATTAATCCATTTCAATTTGAGGAGCATTTGTTAATTTCTTACCATCTGCCCAGCCTTGTGCTAGGTACTGGGAACAGAAAGACAAAAATCAAAGTGCTTGTCCTCTGGAAGCTTATGTTCTATAGGAGGTTAAATATGATATTGAAACACCTAGGAATAATACAAAGAAAATTGTGGAGAGAGATGGATCTCACAAGCAAGGGGATGACATGGATCAGGAAGGATCCTCAGAAAACATGATGCCCAGGCTGACCATTGAAGAGAGACTCCATGCATTGAAGAGCACTGAATGAACTTCCCCATCCCTTTGTAACCTAGGTGATCCTGAAGAAGCAAGGAGGAAGGAGACTGGGGAGAGCCCTGGTGAATCAAGATCCATTAAGGAGGAGGCTGGGGAGGGGAGAGGGCCTTGCAAAGGAGAAGGTAGCTGAGGCTAGCCCTTCTCGCGAGGGTGACCTTTCTTCTGAAGGACCAAAGGAATTCACTTAAGGCTAAAGCTCTAAGAAGTAGCTGACTCCTTTTTTTTTCTCTCTACTCAAGGGGAAAAAATTAGTTGTGTTTCCATTTGGTGATCTTGAATGCATTATGAAATACTAATAGGCTTGTTGGAACAGAGAAAGGATGCAGTTGGCTAGCTTTCCTGAACCATCGCTGTGCTCGTGTCCCTTCTAATTATATTTTTGGCTGTCACCTTCAGGCACCTAAGCCTTCTTACTCCTACCCGCAGATAAAATCTTCCTCAGAACCCATGCTACTAGTTACTTGGCCTACAGAGCCCTTCTTAGCTCAGAATCCCCTGACGATGAGGCTAATGGAGCTGTCACTGGGGGGCAGTGCTGAGCCTATGGCAGAGAGGTTTCAAAGAAGTTGCCTGAGGGGAAGTACCTTTGGGAGGCCCCGGTACTATTCCCATTGGGGTCCAAGATGCTGCTCGGGGAATCATGGCTGGGTTCCAGAGCTGGTAATTATCTCATGCCTACCAGCAATCTCATGGCAGTGAAAACTGGAAGAGATGGGGGTGGGGTGGGGAGAGGATGCTCTTTGCTTTCAGTCCTTCCTATTGCCTCATGTTGCTGGGAAATTCATTGCTACATCTTACTCCACAGCTGATGAAGTGATGCCTCAGAAGCCTGAACACACACACACACACACACACACACACACACACACACACACACACACACACACCTACACACCTACACACACAGAAAGAGAATCCTTTGCCAAAAGTTTCCAAAAGAGAGGATAGGATATATTTTCCAGCTGAACATTCAAAATAATGAAGATGCCCGAGAATACTGTGAGGGGCCAACGGAAGTTTTTGCCTTCTAGGCCAAGGGTCTGAATCATTAGTTACTAGTGAGCATAAATTGTCATTACCATCTGCCGGAAAGCGTAGGCATCAACCAACCCTGAGGAGGATACACAGGCATTCTGTTACTTCTCGGGCAATTATTTTCCAGGTGTCTCTTCCTACAGGAAAAATACTGCTTTAAGTGGGATGCCCAAGTGGTGGCTATTTTCTAGCATATTCTGCCTGCTGTCAGCAGTGAACACTCACTTCCTCCCACCTAGAGACAGTGCAGTAAAATGAGAATGGAGGGAACAGTCAACTGGGCATCAAAACCAGTGCCAGGCAGGGCACTTTGCCCTGGTAGTTAAATAAGCTACCACCTGGAAAAGATGACATTTGGGTTTTTTCCCTTTGAATTTTTAGAAAAAGGAAAGATAGACTCCCCCAGGGTTTCCATTTTGTACAAAATGAGGAGAAAATTTGAAGTGCCACATTAAAGGCTTAAAAAAAATAATGAAATAGGACTATTTCAGGAGGCATCAGACTTGGGTTCCAGTCCTTAGTATGTCACTTACGAGCTGGGTAACATTGGGCAGGCAGGTTAGGCCTAATAGAAAGTACTGGATTTGGAGTCAGGAGAGATGAAAATCCAAGACTCATCTCTAACATTTAGTAACTATTTTTTTTTGGAGGGGAGTGGGGCAATGAGGATTAAGTGACTTGCTCAGGGTCACACAGCTAGTTAAGTGTCAAGTGCCTGAAGCTGGATTTGAACTCAGGTCCTCCTGAATCCAGGGCCGGTGCTTTATCCACTGTGCCACCTAGCTGCCCCCCCCCCCCTTAGTAACTATTTGTAAAATGGGGATAGTGGTCCCAATCTCAAAGGGTTAGTGTGAAACTCAAATGAAATCATGTATTTGAAAGGTTTTACCAATCTTAAAGCAATGTATTAAAGTCAGTTGTTCATCTCTCTGGGCCTTGGTTGCCTTGGTTATTAGAGGAGAATAAAAATATTACTTTCCTGAAGGCCAAAGGGCCAGATGTCATGACCTCTAAAGATTACTTCCAGTTCTAATATCAATGATTATAAGGTGGCAACATGCTGCTTCTTTTGAAATTTCTAAGATGTGGTATGTATCCATAGAGGGCCCTCAGAAAATATTCACATCCTGGAATCTCAGAAAGCAAGAGCTAGATCAGACTCAAAGAGATCCTGTGGCCCAGCCCCCTCATTTTACTCATAAAGAAACTGAGGGGCAGTTAGGTGGGGCAGTGGATAGAGCACCAGCCCCGGAGTCAGGAGTACCTGAGTTCAAATCCGGCCTCAGACACTTAACACTTACTAGCTGTGTGACCCTGGGCAAGTCACTTAACCCCAACTGCCTCACTAAAAAAAAAAAAAAGAAAAAAAAATAAATAAAGAAACTGAGGCTTATTTCTGACTGAGCCTGTTACTGAAAGAGGAGCCCCTGAAACAAGATTCCCCAGGTCCGTCATTAGTCTTTGGCATATCTGAAGATCGAGAGTCTATGTTCAAACATGGCTAAAAATTCCTCAGATATTCTTCCCCATGTGACCTCCATTCTATATGTAGGAATAGGCACCTGTTGCAATCTCAATCATCATTGCACGCCAAAAAGGATTTACATATCTCAACACCAGAGCCTAACCCTGATGGAGAAGTCTAAATTTTTTCCTAGCTGTGGGTTTGACTCCATATATTTTTGCTCGAACAGCTGTCAGACATGAAACATATCTCTTTCGGTGACTTTGGCACCTCAACTGAGCATGCGGAGGGAAGATTGTACTGTGCATGAATATCAGGTGAACTTTTTGAGCCAAATAGGAATCCTAATGAGGACAAGGGTCACTGAACAAGCTCACGTCAGTCTGCACTCAGAAGACCAATCATTATTACTATTTTTAGTTTCAGAAATTTGGGTAGACACTTCTTTGGTTCTAAATCCCATTTTTTTTTTTGGAACGAGCACTTGTAGTCAGTATGATGCAATTCAGCAACTAATTATATACTTTCTAATGTTGTTCTTTGATTGTTTCATGTGTAAGTCTTATCTCTCCAAATGGATTGCTTTTTGAGAATAGGGAATAGACTGATAAGGTGGAGTCAGGGGACCTGAGTTTGAATTCTGACTCTGCTACTTTTTATGTGTGACCTTGGTCAAATAACTTATACATTCTAGGCCTCAGTGACCTCATCTATAAAATAAGGGGCTGAATTAGATGACTTCTAAGGACCCTTCAAGATCGAAATCTGTTTTTAAAAATTTCCCCACAGTTTACCTTGTAGAGTTCAGCACATGACATAATAGCTTCTTGGTACTTGTTGATTGATGACACATGGCAGTATCTCTGCCAAGAGATCTAAAAGTTCTTCCTGAGACTTTGGAGAAAAAGAAAAGGATCCTAGTCCCTGGTGCCTTGGTCTCGCTTTGCCTTCTGACTACCATGGCCTAGTCTCCATATAACCTTGAGGCACCATGGATGAGATTGTAGGTTTAGAACTAGAAGGGCCCTTGGGCCCTTGGTCCATCTAGTCCAGCCCCCTCATTTTACAGATGAAGAAACTGAGGCCCAGAGAAATTAAATGACTTTCTCAGGGTCACACAGGTAGTAAGTAGCCAAGCTAGGACTTGAACCAGGGTCCTATGACTCCGAATCTATCACCCCCTGTGCCTGGGTGGTGGCATGGTAGCTGTGAGTGGAAGCAACAGGACCTATATGAGATGCAAAAGTGGAAACAACAAGATGAAGCAAGAGTTTGGGTACATAGAATGAGTTTGAGAGAGAAGTTGAAGTTGACACCAGAGTTGTTAGCCGGGGTGATTCTGAGTCTGGCAGTGCCCTTTATAATTATCAGAAGGTTGGCTAGTTATAAGGATTTGGGGGCAAAGATAACAAGTTGTTTTGGATATGTTGGGTTTGAGATGTCTATGAGATATTCAGTTGGAGATGTCCAAAGGCCAGTTAGTGATGCTAGACTGGAGTTCAGGAGATAGGAAAGGGGTGGATACATACTGAAGATATTCTGTCTAGAGATGAAAATTAAATCCATGGGAACTAATAAGTATTAGAGAGAGGAGGCACGGGACAAAACCTTGGTGACTACTCAGGGTTAATGGGCATAACCTGCAATGAAGATCCAGCAAAGAAGACTGAGGAGTATCCAGGTTGGAGGAAAACTAGGAGAGAGAACAGTGTCAGCAAAAACCTAAAGAGGACATAGTATCTAGGAGGAGATGGTAGTCCATCCTGTCCAAGGCTGCAGAGAGGTCAAGAAGGATGAATATTGAGAAAAGGACCAAAAAGATTTGGAGGGAACTGTTTTAGTCAAATGATGGAGTCAGAAGCCAAGTTTACAGAGGTTTTAGAAGAGAGGAGAAGTGGAGGAACCACATGTAAATGCCTTTCTTAAGGAGTTTAGCTGTGAAGAAGAGACTTAGGAGTGTAGATAATGGAGATTATGGTAGGGTTGAGCAAAGGTTATGGGGAGACATGGCTGTGTTAGGAAGTGGGGGTGATAAAGGAGACAATTTGCTAGAGAAGATGGGAGATGTGATCAAGGGTGCAAGTAGAGGAGTTTGCATTGGCAAGAAGGACCAGCTCTTCAAGTGATACAGAAATGAAGGAGGAGATAGTAGGGGAAGAAATCTGAGAGATGTGAGATGAGGAAGAGGATAAAAGAAGGCATTCTGGCCTGACTTTTAATACAAGAGAAAACTTGTTGGCACTCTTATCTTCTCTCAGAAGAGAGAAGGCTGTAGTTTTGGATAAATCTTGTATATGCCACTACCTCTATGCCTTTTCTCTTGCTGAAATGTCCTAACTCCTTTCCCCTGACTCCTCTCTATCTAATTTCAACTCATTCTTCAAGGTCATACTTAGTACTTGTTCTCCATAAATCCTTTGCTGGCCACCTTAGCCAGTGGTAATCTTTTTTGCCATTCACTTGGTACTTTTTATTCACTTGCTGCCTAGTATTGTGAGTTATTTTTAATCTGTGTATATGTGTTGCATAGATTGAAGAAGTAAGTCCCTGAGGAGACAGTTTATGTAAAAGCTCTTTGTAAACTGTAAAGGGCTGTGAAAATGTAAGGTATAGAAGTCATCATGAAGTGTTAAGAGAAAATGAAATAGCAATGACAGACTGTACATTATAGAGCACTTTGTGGTTATCAAACACTTTTACAAACTTTTTTTCATTTGATTCTCAGAACCTTGTGAGAAGGACAGTAAAAGTATCACCCTCATCTTAGAGATAAAAAAAACTAAGGTTCAGAGAATGCCCAAGTTCTCCCAGGTAATTGAAGTTGGAGTCAGGCTTTCTCCCCTGGATCATAGGATCAGAGATCTTGGACAAGAGTTCTCAGACTTTTTTTTTTGTCGTGGACCCCTTTGGGAGTTTGGTGAATCCTCTTCTCTCCTCAGAATAATATCATGGGATAATAAACCTCCTTTTTTAGTTTCCCTAGAAAGAGTAAGAAATAATATTTTCCTTTAAAGCCCCTTTGAAAATCCTTGGAAGAGCCCTTAGGACCAAAAGGTTTTTCTTAGGGAAATGGATAAAGGGTGAAATGATTTGGTCATTGACCCATCAATAGACAGTCCCTTATTTCTTTGCCCCATCTGAAGTGATTGGTAGAACAGCACTCACCTTTTCCATTGAGAAATAATTATTTTGTTGTTGTTCTTGTTGTTTGTCCTTTGTTCTCAAAGAGGACCATGACACTGGGGTGATGTGGTTACTTGCACTGAGTTGGATTTAAGTGAGGGAGAGCTGTGAAGATCACCAACCTCACTCTCTTGTCCAGAGCCATCTGAGTCCAGTGGCAAGATGTACACCAGGATGACTGGAGATGGCTCTGGGTGTGAGAAAGAATTAAGAGATCAGTGGAAGGGAGGAAGTCCTTTTGTTTAACTTGAGGAATGAGAATAGTGATCCTGAGAATGGTGACTTGGTTGTTCAATTTTAGAATGTTAACATGTGTGTGTGTGTGTGTGTGTGTGTGTGTGTGTGTGTGTGTGTGACAATGAGGGTTAAGTGACTTGCCCAGGGTCACAAAGCTAGTAAGTGTCAAGTGTCTGAGGTCATATTTAAACTCAGGTCCTCCTGAATCCAGGACCAGTGATTTATCCACTGTGCCACCTAGCTGCCCCCAACATAGACTATATTTTAAGATGCCTTTGTCTTGTTCAAGTGTCCCCTGAATGTTACATTAAATCTTTTTAGGGGCATGGAAGAGAGAGTCATGTTGAGGGACTATGCCAATTTGTACATCTCTCTTTCCAAGTTAGAAATAGCTTGGCTACATATGAAATAATATTGTTTCTCATGAACTTGAAGCTAAATCACAGAATATATTTTTGTATTAATCATTTTTCTTTGATAATATTTTTAAGTGCACAGAACAAAATGCCTAGTATTACCAAGAAAACCAATTATGTCAAAATAAAGATGTATTTTTTTCCCATCTAAGTTCACTGACTTCCTGAAATCTATCCTTGGACCAGATACCATCCATCTGTAGCTAGATGGTAATTCAGAAGCCATCTAGTACAATCCTTTCATTAAGGAAACTGAAGCCACAAAAAGGTAATTAATTTAGCCTTTTCATTTTCCATTGGCTGCACTTCTGTGGACTTTATTATGCCTCCAGAACCTCATCTTGCAAGATTATATCAACCCTAGAACTCATACCTCATTAGTATCTCTACCTCTGGGGCATCTCTCTCCTTCCGATCAGAGAATGGAGGGTGAAAGATGGAAGGTAGAGTAGAGAGAGGACTCTTCCCAGATCCTCCATTTAAAAAGGGTAGGGCACGTAATCCAGCCATGTCTTGATTTCCAACCCAGTTGCTCTCTTGGATTTCATCATGTTCCCTCCCAGAACATGATGTTCTCCTCTTTTTAGCTTTTAAAAAAATGTGTTGTCTCTCCCTTCCCCTCCCCCCATATATGTTTATGAGCTCCTGGAGGACAGGGACTAGCTTCTGCCTTCTTTTGTATGCCCAGCACTTAGCACATAGTGATTGGCACAGAGTAGGTGCTTAATAAATGTTTTTTGACTTACTGACCAAGGTCACATAGGTAAATAGTGTCAGAGTCCGGATCCAAAGCCACATCCAATTTCTCCAAGTTCAACACTCTTTTCTCTGCACCATATTGTCTTCCACTCTGAGTCTCCTGTCTCCCATGATAGTGCTCTTTGTACTTTTTGATTCTGTTTCTAGACCCCATATAGCCAATGCTCAAGATGTCTAAAAGGGGAGGGGGAAGTCTCTAAATATATCCTTCAGAATAGCAGAGGTCTCTTGTAATCTCCATTCTGGATGATGAGACATACATGGCCATACATCATCCTCCAAGCTTACATGGGGTGGCAGCTGGGCTCCTGCTGCCATTGACCAGCTTCTGAGAGACTGACCTCTGAGCAAAGTCCCTGGGGATGGATATCAAGGTTATATATTAAGAATGCTGAGATTTCTGGGGGGAGTGCCACCGATGTATTATTTTTATTTATTAGCAAATGCTATAGCTTGGTATAAATCATTCAAGGTACTAGCCCTCGGCCCTCCGTATAGAGCTGGAGCCCAGGCAGCCTTTCTCACTGGCACTCTGGGCTATACTTAGTTATCTTGGCCACCCTTTCCCTCCTTTTTCTGAGGCTGTCTCCCCATTTTGTCTAGGCTAGAAATGCACTGTTCACTTCCAGGTCAAAGCCAATACTGAAGGGCATGGAATCCTTAATCCTCTCTGTTTTTCTGACCTGAGTCAGTTTATTCCTTAAGAAACCTAGTGACTCTCTGCTCCCAGGGGTTCACCATCCGTGCCAACTTAGTGTGGATACCCCACTGCCTTTGGCCCTACAGCAGCTCAGAACTGACCTCAGGTGATCTGGCAGCTGGGATTCCAGGTGTGTACTGCCACATCTGACTGGCTCAGTCATATTTGCAGGAGACCGTATTGCTGATGATAAGCATATTTTGCTATACAATATAAGATATTATTTTTATTCTTACTTCCCAGCTTTAAATCATCAAGACACACTCAAAAAAAAGAATTGTTGATAATGATAATAGCCAGTATTTACATAGTGCTTTGAGGTTTGCAGATTGCTTTACATATGTGTGAATTGGCAAAAAACCCCAAAACCCCCCCCAAAAAATGGCTTGACCGGTATGTGCCTGGATGGATGCTGATTCCAGTGACCCACCAGAGACTGGTTATTACACCCATCCCCTTTTCATTGCTTGTCGTGGCATAGTTACAGTTAAGTTTCCTGGGTCCCTATCCCTCATTCCTTATTAGGCAATACAAAGAATGTCCTCATTTCAGTGGTCCAGACTAGCTCATTATTTTGCCTCAAGGATGATGCAAAAATCTATTAGTGCCATGGAACTTCTTTGTCTAAAACTATCTAAGTCCTAGCCCAGTTGTTGTTGTTTGTCCTTCATTCTGAAGAGGACCTTGACATCAGGGTGATGTCATGACTTGCAGTGAATTGGATTTAAGTGAGGCAGGGCCATGCAAGGTCATCAGCTTCACTCTCTCCTCCACAGCCATTTGGGTCCAGTGGCTAGATATAGATCAGGACGACTGGAGATGGTCCCGGATGTTTAAGGCAATTGGGGTTTAAGTGAGTTGCCCAGGGTCACATAACTAGTAAGTGTCTGAGGTGAGATTTGAACTCATGTCCTCCTGACTCTAGGGCCAGTGCTTTATCCATTGCACCACCTAGCTGCCCCAAGTCTGAGCCCTGAGTAGGTTGGAGGCCTTGGGCCAGAGTGTACACCTTGCTTCATGTTCGAGACCTCAGCTTGTCAGTGGAGCTGGGGACAGTGGCATCCATTCTCTTTCTATAGTTGCCATCCCTGTAGGACAGTGTCACTTTTTTGGGGAACAGTTCCCTTTTCCCCTGTAATATATTGTCTGATTTAAGCCTCATAGCAATCTTGTATGGTAGGTTCTGTTAATATAATAACTAATAGCTAGCAATTATATATGACTTTAAGGTTTGCAAAACACTTTAGATGTGTTAACTTATTTGATACTCAGAATAATCCCATGAGGTAGTTGCTATTATTACTTCCATTTTATAGATGAGAGAACTGAGGCATGGAACTGTTAGGTGACTTGCCCAGGGTAAGTGCCTGAAGTAGAATTTGAATTCTTATCTTCCTGATTCTAGGTCCAACACACTATTCAGAGTACCACGTGATTGCCTATCACCCAGGAAGGCTCTTTTTTGATCACTTCTAGTCCCTTAATGAATCTCTCTGAAGAAGCACTTTACTATAGATGATGAAATTACCTTGTATAATTATGGGGTTAGGAAACTGCTGTAGATAAAACTTTTGAAAACACGTTGTACTAAAAACATAAGCACCTAAAAGGTGCTATGTAGACAGGAATATGCTCTTCTCATAACACAACAGGCCTAAGGTCCTAAATGGGGCTGCTAAATATGGCATTCCTCGGGTCTGCAGTCTGAGGCTGTGGATTAGAATCCTAGCTCTTTCACCTGTGTGACCTTGACCAAATCTCTTCATTTCTCTGGGACTCCATTTCCCTTTCTTTCCTTTTTTTTTTCTTGTGGGGCAATTGGGGTTAAGTGATTTGCCCAGGGTCACACAGCTAATAAGTGTTACATGTCTGAGGCCAGATTTGAACTCAGGTCCTCCTGAATCCAGGACCAGAACTTTATCCACTGTGCCACCTAGATGCCCCTTCAATCCTATTTTTCAAAGTCTCAAGAAGCTCTAACTCTTAGTCTTTTTCTCCAACCTAGAGCAGAAAACCCTCTGTTCTTAGCCTCTGAACTTTAAAAAATACATATTTTAATAACTATTTCAATGTAATTGGTTTCCATTGTATTCTTACGTATTTTATTTCATGCATCCGAAAACATTATCCTGAGATATGCCGACAGCCAGAGAGTTCCATGAGAAATAGTTTCAAGAGCCTCTGCCCTAGAATAATCCTCTAACCTCTTTATACCCTTCTCTCTTCCCCATCTCTACATTCTGGCTGTGCTTTGCCTCCAGGAATCTTTGGACAAGACTTTGGGCCTAAACTCTTATCAGGGGCAGGAAGTAGCTTAATTGATTTGGATTGCCTGTGAAACAGAATCCAAACTCTCACTCAAGTCATCATATTGTAAAAAAAAAAAATATTAACTATAACTTTATCTAATCTGAAAAATTTTGTAAGTGTGGGCTATATGAAAAATTATAACTTTAGAAAAATTATAATTGGGCCATAAGTCCTGCTGCGGTCGCCATTCAAATGTAAGAATATTTTTACTGATTGGGGCCTAATTTGACTGGGGTGGGGGGCTAAATTTACTGGAGGACCAATCTGGGGACTTTTGACTGGCTGGCTATCTGACTGCTACTAATTTAATATGGGCCATTTATAAAGTTCCACCACACTTGCTCCTCCCAAATTGATAAGCAAAAGATTAAGAAGTCTCTTCCATTTTAACAGCAGAGGGTTTATTTATGAGATATAATTTAAAATTAAGAATACAGGGAAATAAAATGTACAACCTGACTGCTTTCTGGAGTGTCTCTTTCCACCTGCCACGCCTGGAACTTTTTTGGCCTCCTCCTACGTACCAACGGACCTTCTTCCAGTGTTCCCCTCACTGAAAAGCCCACCTAATCCGTACTCTTCCTCTGGAGTCTTTTTCTTGTCCACCCCCTTTAGCGTCTCTCCTTTCTCTATCCTCTGGAGCCCCCCTGTTCTCTTAATCTTCCGGCCTTCCTTACTACTTTCTAACTGGAAAGCCCTTTCTCGAAGTGTCCTTGTAGCAGCCCCGTTTCTGTCCATTCCTCCCTTACTGTCTTCTCCAACCTCTCTTTCTCCAACTTCGCTTTCTCCAACCTCCGCCCTCCTGTTCTCTTAATCTTCCAGCCTAATTCCTCTGTCTGTCTACCCCGCTGCGTCTTCTCTATTCTCGCTTGTACCAACCCCCCATCTCTCTTGTCAGCCCCCTTTTTATTAACCTGCTCTCCCTGGTGAAACTTGGGCTCACCACCCCCAGGACCGGTTGAGCCCTGTGCTTCGTGAGCCTACAGCTGGGGCTGGGAAAAGCAAACCCCAGCGTCCCTGAGGGTTTTCGTGGGCCTTTCCACTGTGCGAACAGGGCTGCGCCATGCCACACCCATGGCTCTGGTTTTCATCTTAGCAGTTTAGCCCGGCTCAGAGGCCTCCCTGTAGCTGAAACAGAGGGGGAGGGGCCCTAGGCCCTCTTACACAGAAAAAAACCCTGAGGGCCTAAGGCTTTTTAATTTCAGCCCAAAGGCAGGGTCCCCAAATCACAATAAATTTCCACAATATGATGAGCTACTATCCATGAGGGTGTCAACTGCTCCATAGAAATAAATGGAGCATTTTTATGAGTTGTATCAACATTCAGAATGGTAGGGAGGGGGGCAGCTAGGTGGCGCAGTGGATAAAGCACCAACCCTGGATTCAGGAGGACCTGAGTTCAAATCCGGCCTCAGACACTTGACATTTATTAGCTGTGTGACCCTGAGCAAGTCACTGCCCTCAAAACAAAACAAAACAAAAAACAAACAAAAAAAACCCAGAATGGTAGGAAATGGCAAAAGGCAAAGAGAGAAACTTGGGCTTGATGTTAAGAAAAACTTGTTAACAATTGACTGTCCAAAAATGAATTGGAATGCCTTGAAAGTGGATGGGTTTCCACTCCCTGGTGGGCTTCAGAGACTGCATTACCCTGGTAGGGTAGATTCCAGTGGGGATTCCTTTCATATACGGGTTGGGCCAAATGACTAAGGAGGGCCCTTCCAATTCCCCAAATCTGTGACTTTATGATTATTTATCATGGTTTGGTATATCAAATGGAGTCCTGAAAGGGTTAAGGCTGCCTGCAAAATGAGAATCAGTTCTGCCATTGCTTTGAAGCTGAGCTTCCCTTTTCTAAAAGGTGATCTCAGTTAGAGTGCCCCTCTGCCTGGGCTTTCATACAATAGGGTGCTTTACTTAGAAACCTCAGCTCCCTTGGGAAGCTGACAGGTAAATGGGGTTTCCAGGCAACCAGTGACTTTTTATGATCAACAAATATGAAAGCATACATCATAAATTAAACTGATAACAATGCAATTCTCCTACACCTGCCCAGGCATAGACTGTGTTTTTGTTTCATTCCACTCTGGATAAAACCATAGCCTCAGCAAATAGCTGCTTACTGTGGAGGGAGATGCAAAAAGTATTTTGCTGCTGGGGTTACTGGCCCTGCTGAGAGCTAATCCTGTACTTGAAATCTGTGCCCCCTTGTAAAAAAAACAACCAACCACAATAATTAATAATAATAATAACTCCCTGAGGAAGAGTTGACCTTATATCAGGCAGGGTAGCCTGGTAGGATATAAGCAACCATGGTAATGGCTTGGAATGATGAGGCAATGACATGAGAGATGGTATGGCACAGTAGGTAGGTACTGGATTCAGAGTTACAGGACTTGGGTTAGAAACATAAGTTGGGGGGCAGCTAGGTGGCACAGTGGGTAAAGCACTGGACTTGGATTCAGGAGGACCTGAGTACAAATCCGGCCTCAGACACTTGACACATACTAGCTGTGTGACCCTGGGCAAGTCACTCATTGCCTGGCAAAAAAAAAAAAAAGAAAGAAAGAAACATAAGTTGGCTGGTCCAACATCATTACAGTGGGCTTTGAATAGGCCCCTGCTTTAACTCCCAGTGAAATATGTACTCTGAGGGTGGTGGGCTCCTGGAATAATCATGTAGCTAGGCAGTATGTTACTGGGGCTGAGCCTCTATCTTCCAGAATTTAAGTATGGTTAGAAGAGCTAACATGTTGACTTAAATTCAGTATGACGTTTAAATGACTGATAAAGGGATCCTTTTCTTGGAGGAATTTTCCATAAGGAGGAGGAGAAGTTGGAAGTCATTAGTGGCCAACAGTAGATAGGTAAAATTTCCTGATATTTTGAAACCAAGCTAGAAAGACTATTTTTTTTTCCAAAAAAATTTTTCTAAGAAGAAAAAGAGAGGAAACTTTGGGAAATTTTGAATATGTGTAATACATATGTATATATAATAATAATAGCTAACATTAATATAGCTGTTTAGGGTTTGCAATGTCCTTTACATGTTTTATTTTATGGGGTATATGCATATATGCATGACTGGGTTTGCTTATAAAATTGTTGTTTATTCTATAATGCTTTTTAAAAGGTAAAGTTTATTTAAAATAGTGATAAACTTATTAAGTGAATTTCTATCAAAATGTTATAGAACTGGCTCCAAGATTCTAAACATGAAGGAAAGTTTCTTCTCTTAGTTTTTGGCAGCTCAGGATCAATCAATACTAATCAATCAATAAATCTTCTAGGTGTCATGAGATACCCTAGACATTCATGAGACACTCATGCTTAGCCCTGGAGATACAAAAAGAAACAAAAGACAGTGTCTGCCCAGAAGGAGCATATAATCTAAATTTCTCTTTCTTCTTCTTCTTTTTTTTTTTTTTGTGGGGCAATGAGGGTTAAGTGACTTGCCCAGGGTCACACAACTAGTAAGTGTCAAGTGTCTGAAGCCAAATTTGAACTCGGCTCCTCCTGAATCCAGGGCCAGTGCTTTATCCATTGCACCACCTAGCTTCCCCCAGGAGCTTATAATCTATCAGATAGTTTATGAGTATCAAAGAAGAAATTATACCACAGATACTTCAGGGTTCTGAAGTTTCATTGGTGTGGACCCCATCTTGGTGATACAGATGAAAATCCCTCTGTACAAGATGGTAGACCGTCTTTGAGAGTCTCTATGGTTAAAAAACTTGACACCCTCTCTCTGAGCATAACCAGGCTGGCCTTCAGATAACAGACATACCTTTTCTCACCAGGCCTGCACCCAGTGGCTTGTCGGGACCTTACGGAACTTAGAATTTGCTGCCTTCACCTTTGAAAACCTGGGGTCATGTCCATACTGGGTGGAGGCATTAGAGTGAAATGTTAGTGGAATTATAAGAAAAGATAGCCAATTAGATGGTAGGGCAGATAGAGTGTAGAACCTGGAGTCAGGAAGATCTGAGTTCAAATCTTGCCTCTGACACTTAATAGCTGTGTGACCTCAGTTTTCTCATCTGTAAAATGGGGGTAACAATAGCATCTACCTCACAAGGCTGTTGTGAGGATCAAATGAGTTAGCATATGTAAAGTACTTTGTAAACCTTAAAATGCTAGGCATCGTTATTTGTGTACAATGTCATCCAATGTGTCAGGAATGGATTGGGGGAGGGGTGGGTAGTGAGAGAGGAGAGGAGAAAAATCCTCTCCGATTATAACTGTTCATCTGTCTTTTACCCTGATTTGTCCATTAGAGTACTTTTGCATCGTTGGAGGCTTTATTTTTATTTTCTTCATGGATTTTTGAAAATTGAAGGTTTACTTTACAAGCTTCTCTGCCCTGTCATTTATTAAATTGTTTTTCAGAATTATGGAATCAGGGATTTAGAAAGGATCTGAGAGGCCCTCTAATCCATCCAGTCCAACCTGTTCCTGTGCAGGAATCCCTTTGACATCTTTCTCACTAAGTGTCATCCACCTTTGCTTGAAGACGTTTGACCTCTCCAGGTAGTTAATCACCCCTTGGGACAACAATATGTGTGCCTGTCTATACCCTTGGACTGTCCAGTTTAGCTTTTTCTGCCCCGGTGGGGGGAGGGGGGGCAAGCAGAACAAGCTGGATTGCTTGTTGGTGAGATAGCTTTCACATAATTGAAAACAACAATTATATCTTCTTAAGTCTTCTCTTTGCAGGTTAATGTCCTTAACTCTTTCCACTTGTCTATGTATAGCATGGTCTTGAGAATCTTTATCAGTCTTCCAGCCCTACTCTGGACTCTCTCCAGCTTTTCAATCTCCTTCTTAAAATATGGTGCCCCTGCATCGAATACCATATTTCATATGGGTTCTCACAACAGTACTATTATGTCCTGTGTCCTGGGTAGTAAGTAGTAGGTAATCTCAGAGAGATTGGACATAAATGAAGTATAAATAACAAGGAAAGGCTACCTGTAGAAGGTGAGATTTAGCCGGGAGGTAGAGATGAGGAAGAAGAACATTCCAGGCAGGGGTGGGATAGACCAAGAAAATACCTGCGAGTCTAGAATGTGATTTTTGAAGAATAGCAAAAAGGGAGGTATTTCTGGATTGTAGATACTGGAAAGGTAGGAAGGGACTAGGTTATGAATATGAAGGACTTTAAAAGCCAAACAGAGGTTTATAAACACAGAATCCCTCATGAATAATAATGGCAATAGCATTTATGTGATGCTTTCAGATTTTCAAAGGATTTGCCAACCACTTGGTATATGTTATTTCATTGGATCCTCACAACAATCATATCAGGTAGGTGCTATTATGATCCTTGTTTCACGGATTCAGATCCAGATCATCCCAAGAACATTGAAGGATGAAGCCGGAAGAAGGAAAATGGGTGAAACATGGAAAATCTGTTAAGTTGTACACAAACACAATACATTTAAAAAATAAATGTAATATTCCTGAAAATTATTTTTTTTTAACCTGAGAATATCCAATCCAATCCAATCCACTGTATGATTAGCAATCCCAGCATGTACTTCCTTGGTTCATATGGTCAAAGATTTCAGTAGGGAGTGAGGAGAATTCTGTGCAGAGGTTTGTGTCAAGTGGTTCCTGGTTCCCATCAGAACCCACTGAAAACTTGAAAACGGTGTTTTATTTGGATCTACTTTCATCCAGGAAGGAGGTGGGTGTTTCAAACTATCATCTGACATCCCAACCCTTGCTTTTAGGGAAGACTTTCCACTGTGGTCCATTTCATCATTCTCTTGTTGCTGGAATGGGATAGAATTTAAGTGGGGCTGGCCCAAAGCTGAGCTTTCAAAATCTCTTTCACCTTCACCGTTGGGTTCTTCATCATCTCCAGAGCTTGTCAGAAGAGAAGAATTTTCTTATTGTCTTATTTATAGCTTCCTGTGTTTGGCTCCAATTAATTAGGATGGTTTTCAGGTTCGGATCAGTTTTGTTTTGGAAGCAATGGGGCTGGAGCCTGTTTTGTTGGCTTGGGTTAGTGTCAGAGGTAGAGGGGTTGGCTAAAAGTCATCAGAGACACCTTGGGGACTTAGATATAGGTCTGAAAGGGACCTTAGAGGTCATTTCTTGTGACTTTCTCATTTTAAATATGAGGATACTTAGGCCTGTTGAGCATAAGTAACTTGATCAAGACCACATAAGTAGTAAATGTTTGAGACTGTAGTTGACCCCAGGTCCTTTGACCCCAGAGGAGGTGCTTAAAAAAATTTCTTTTTACTAGCTTCAATTTTTTTTTTTACCATTTATATTACCTTTAAATAAATAATGACCCCCTACCCCATCAACCCTGCATTTTAAATAGGCAAACACTAGATTTGCATATAAATTTTTAGGAATACTACCACCAGTACATAAAATAAGCACCCTTGCTTAGTTCCACTGTTCTGGAGAGGGTAGGAAAACAGCAAGAATAAATCTATGGTCAGCTCTAATTTACAACTCTATTCATGGAGAGGTGCAATAGTATGAATGTGACCCAAATGGCAAATAATCAACCAAGTTGTTTCCTTGGTTTTAAAATATAAAATGTGATATTTTCCACAACTTTTTTATACCTGTAATTTTTTTTTTAGTGTAGGGATCTTCCAGTATGGACAGTCCCTACATTGATGCAGATAGGCAGTTTTTGCCTATAATTTATAGTGAGTTGCCTGGGGAGCTAAGAGGTTAAGTGACTGGCCCATATTCCTACAGCCATGTGTGTGTGAGAGGTAGTACCTGAAACTTGGTTTTGTTGAGTCCATAGCTAGCCCAGGGCTAACTCTGTCTTTTAGCAGATTACATTTTTCTTAGACCAATATGAAAATGAGTTTACGTGACCTGAGCATGTACCAGTGGGTGGTCAAGAATGATGGCCCAGGAGTGCACACTGGACTAGAGGCAGATGTAAGGTTAAACCTTCCTCAGGATAAATGTCAAAGTAGATGATCTGACACACTGAGTGAGATACTTCTAATCTACAACACACCTAAACTGAAAATCTGGTGACAGAGTCTTGGTAACTAGAGTCCCTTGTTTTATTTATTAATTTTAAAGTGATTGTGAAAACTCACAGGTAAAATTCTGGCCATGGGGTTGATACAGAATGTTCATTGTGTTACTCGATAGTAACCTCAGTGACTATAGGCACATGGCAAATGTGACTGAATTGATCTTTTCTGTGGGGAGAGGCTAGAAGAGGGTACATGCTGATCCCTGGCTCTTCTGATCCTGCCAACAAGGTTTATGAAGGAGCACACTGTCTAAAATGCTGTCTCAGGAAATTGAAACGACTTTTTTTTTTTTTTTAGGAGAACCATCCAGGGAGCATCCTCTCCTCATATACTAGGCACATAACTGCTGGAATTGTTTGTTTCATTCATTCATTCATTCATTCAATGAACCTTTACTAAGTACCTGCTACATGCCAGGCATGGAGCCAGGAACTAGGGATAAAAAAGATAAAAAAAAAGGCAAAAACAAAAGAACCCCTCAAGGAGGTGGGGTTTCATTCTTTTGGGAGAAACCACACACACAAAAATAAGTAAATACAACACATAAAGAAGGTAACTACAAAGTAATTTCCAAGAAGAGGATGTAAAAACTGGGGGGGGATTAGGGAGGCACTTGGACCAAGCTGTTATTCATCTGGTGAATTCAAAGCTTGTTTTTCAGAAGATAATCTTCACCACAGAACTGGTTTCTGGACTTGGCTGGCAAAAACTATTTTACTACCATCACCATAATACTTCTGTGTGACAAAGGATAGGAAAAAAGAATATGGGACTTGGAGTTGAGAGGCCTGACACCCAGTAGATGTTTGACTCTGGGGAAATTCACTAAATCTCTTTAAGTCTCAAATTGCTTATTAGCAAAATGTGATTAAAAATACGTTCACTACCTACCCCACAAAATTGTTGTGAGGAAAATGCATTGTAAACCACAAAAAAGGGTGCATGCTCATCAATTGAGGAAAAGTTGAACAAATTGGGGTATATGGTTTATTGGAATATATTTGTGCAATAATAAAATAATTTAAAGAATTCCAAGAAGCTTGGGAAGAGTTATATAAACTGATGCAGAACAAAGTAATGTGAGGGCCGAAATTTAATATATGAAGCATTAATTGGGTGACTTGCCGAAATATTGGGGTCCCGGAAATAATGAGGGACCTTTAGTTTCAAAGCTCCCTCCCCTCTGAACTGCCCTTTTAGATATTTCTCCCAGGCCAATAAGAAAGGAGCCTTACAGCTTCTTTTCCACAAAAGGATAAAATTTTATTACTTGGGAATTAACTAAACAACGAAGGTGAAATTAATAAAAATCAAAGATAAGGAAGTAGGAAAAAGAAATACAGATAAATTCTCTTAACTCACCATACCTGGAAAGTCTGTTAGCTTTCTGGCATCACTGAGAAGACTGTTATGAAATAATGGGATTTAGCAGATACTCAAAGACCCACCTGGAGATTAATCTAGACTGATTTAATCAAGTGTGAGTGATTGACGGCTGATTAGCCTACTTCAAGTTAACTGGATTGTAATCACACCTGGCTATCCCTTAAAGAGGCCACAAGGTGTCCAAGTCAAAGGTACAATGGTGTTTGCCCCAGGTAGAATACTTAGGCTTTATTCTGGCTGCTGGAACTCGCTCTGTCTCTCCTAAGAGAGTCCAGGCCATTCAACAACTTTCTGCCCCCACTACTAAGAAACACTTAAGAGCCATTTTGGGAGCTATGGGGTTCTGCAGACAGTGGATCCCTTCTTTTGGGGAGCTCACTAAACCCCTGATATCCTTAACAAAAAATACTGAAGGTATTGTTCTTAGAAGCTAGACTGTGAACTTAACTTGAGAACACCTTCAAAACCAATGGATTTGGATGACGCCAACCAATCAGCTTGAAGCAGTGTGTAAGGACCGCCTCTGTTTCAGACTTATAAAAAGCTTCCACAATCAGCTTGCTAGAGAGTTCCTGATTAAAGCAGGCTCCTGGAGGAGGACTTGAGTAAGAACCCAACCAGGCTGGAACTCTAGGCTAGGTAGGACTTCTTTTTCTTAACTTTCTGAACTCCATGTGAATACCTGTATGCTTTTAATAAATGTTTAATGCCCAAAGACTGGTACTGAAGCTTTTTAATTTAAGGCAATCACACAATCTAGATTTTAAACATCACAAGACCAAGGAGCCAGCGAGCGAGTGTGAGAGTGATCTGGAAGAGGCTCTCCTCCACTCAGAGAGTGTTCAATCTCCCTCCCTCAAAAGGGGAGGTCCTTCAAAACTGCCTATGGAGAGTTCCCCTTCTGACCTCAGTAGCATACGTAACTTCAGGGTGGGCCAGGTGTGGCCCCTCCCAAATGAGTCAGCTAAAACTCCAATAATTTTTTTACTACAAATAATTTTTACCACAGTAAGTAGGATCAAGAGAATAACATACATAATGACTATAATAATATAAAAGAAAACACAAAAAGGCATCAGAACATAGTCCAGAGGGCTGATGCTAAGGCATAGCTGAGAGGTGGTAAACTATGGGGGCAGATTGAGGAACCAGTTTTTTTTAGTTTTAATTGTACAGCTCCAGGAGCCACTAGAAGTGCAATGGTTTTGTACATGATCAAGTACTGAGAGCCTTCCTCCAAGTCAATCACATATTCACTTTGTTCATCTGTCTCTGGCTCTGCCAAAATGTTTTCTTGTCTTTCTTTCACTCTCAGAAACACATATGAATCTAAATTATGATTTGTCTTGCTTAGTTGCAGTTCTTTATTTCAAGAGAGGTGTGGGGAAATGAAATTTGATATCAATGTACAAATTCCTCAATAAAATGGTTAAAACTTCAAAATAAATGATATTAAAAATTGGAGTGATTATTTGAGCCAAACTTCTTATCCACACTTGGAGTGGCTGCTCTTGGGGTTTGGGGTCATTGGCATTAGCAATATCTGATGTGGCTATTTTCATTATGGAGGAGATTTTTTTTCTTAGTGCACTAACGATTGGGTAAGAAGTATCATGTGAGTTTTTTTCCAACTAGTCAAAGGTCAAGTGATGCCAAAGTGGCAGCACCCTGAACAATCTTCTCAGGTATCTGATTCTAGCACAAAAAGTACATGGCTGAAACTAGATCACTTTGACAGATGGGTCAGGTTGTGCTGCCCAGGGATGGATGGTCTGGGTTGGGTCACAGATATTTCCTCTCTTCAATATTCAAGTTTTTTTAGGATATAGAAATGGCAAACTCTGAAGCCTGATCTAGTGGGAGAGGAATTTTAGAGATCATCTTGTCCCGTGTTCCACACAATATTGAAATCTCTTCTATACTAGAGGTAACCCTAGAGGTAGGGGTTTTTGTTTGCTCGTTTTTATTCAGCCTGTGCTTACACACTTCCAGTGATGGGGAGCTCATGATTTCACAAGGTTGCTTCATTGTCATGTTAGTTCTGATGGTTATAAAATTTTATCCAACAAGTTAAATTATTAAGTGGGTACTTACCACATGCCAGTTTGCCACTAAAATCTATTATTGTTGTTATTCATGACATAGTGACCTTTTAATTCATTCGTTCACTCAATAAATATTTATTATACTATATATTATTATGTTTATATTATAATATGTTGTTTTTTATAATAAATTATAACATCATACATAATTATAATATAAAATTATACTATGTAATATGATAATATTATATAATATAATATACTATATCATGCTGTACCATGCCATGCCATGCCATGTCATACCATTACTATTACTATACTACACTACACATTACTATACTATACTATTACTACACTATACTATACTAAACTACTTTTACTATACTATACTATACTATACTATACTATACTATACTATACTATACTACACTATTACTATATTATTACTGTACTATACTATTGTGAGAAAATAATGGAATTTGGCAGATACTCAAAGGCCCACCTGGAGATTAATCTAAACTGATTGAATTAAGTGAGAGTGATTGACTGCTGATTAGCCTACTTGAAGTTAACTAGATTGTAACCACACCTGGCTGGTCCTTAAGAAGGTATTGTTCTCAGAAGCTATGGACTTTGAACTCAACTCGAGACCACCTTCAAGTCCAGTGAACCAATGGATTTGGATGATGCCCACCAATCAGCTTGAAGCAGTGTGTAAAGACCGCCTCTTCTCCAGACCTATAAAAAGCTTCCACACTCAGTTTGCTGAGGAGTTCATGGTTGAAGTAGGCTTGTGGCTGAGGACTTGAGGAATAACCAGACCAGGCTGGAACTCTAGGCTACATAGGCCTTTTCTTAACTCCATGTGTTTTCCTTTTTTCTAATACCTAGTATGCTTTAATAAATGCTTAATGCCCAAAGACTCATGCTAAAGCTTCTAATTTAAGGTGACCACACATTAGATTTTTTAGACAACACAATTTAGATTTTAAACAACACACTATACTGTACTAAACAATACTATTACTGTACTATACTATACTACACTACACTATACTAAACTACCATTGTTAGAATATACTACACTATACTATACTATTGCTATACTAAACTACTATTACTATACTATACTACATTGTACTAGACTATTACTGTACTATACTATACTATGATTACTGTACTATGCTATTATTGTACTATACTATACACTATACTATACCATACTATTACTATATTAAACTACTATTACTATGCTATACTACACTATACTATACTATTACTAAACTGTACTACACTGTACTATACTATAGTATACTACACTAGACTATTACTGTACTATACTATTACTGTACTCTACTAATACTCTACTGTACTATTACTGTACTCTACTATTACTATACTATACTATTACTGTACTATACTATACTACACTACACTATACTATTACTATACTAAATTACTATTACTAGAATACACTACACTATACTTTTTTTTTTTTGGTGAGGCAATGGGGGTTAAGTGACTTGCCTTAGGTCGCACAGCTAGTAAATGTCAAGTGTCTGAAGCTAGATTTGAACTCAGGTCCTCCTGAATCCAGGGCCGGTGCTCTATCCACTGTGCCACCTAGCTGCCCCTATACTATACTATTTCTATACTAAACTATTACTATACTATACTACACTACATTAGACTATTACTGCACTATACTATATTATACTATAGTATACTATACTACACTATACTATTACTGTATTATACTATGCTACAATGATACTGTACTGTACTATGCTATTGTTGTACTATACTATACTATACTACACTACACTATTACTATACCATACTATTACTGTACTATGCTACACTAATAGTATACTACACTACACTAGACTATTAGTGTACTATCCTATATTATCCTATAGTATACTATTACTGTACTCTACTATTGCTATATTAAACTACTATTACCATACTACACTATACTATATTGTACTATACTATTACTGTACTATTCTATAGTATATTACACTGTACTATACTGTACTATACTATACTACACTATTACTAGACTAGATTATTTACTCTACTCTACTCAGGGACTGTGCTAAGTTCCAAGGATACTGAAAGGAAGGAAGGAAGGAAGGAAGGAAGGAAGGAAGGAAGGAAGGAAGGAAGGAAGGAAGGAAGGAAGAAAGAAAAAGTAGTCACTGTCCTTCATTATAGCAGATACAGAGAAGATTTCAATTTAATTCAATAACCATTTATTAAGTGCCTACTATGTGTCAGGCTCTTTGTTAAGTACTGGGGATACAAAAAGAGGCAAAAGATTTTCTGCCCTCAAGCTGCTCACAGTCCAGTAAGGGAGACAACTTGCAAACAAATATATACAAAATAAGCTACCTACAGGATAATTAGGAAATGAGGAAAAGCATTGAAATTAAGAGAAGTTAAGAAAGGCTTCCTGCAGAAGGTGGGATTTTAGGTGGGACTTAAAGGAAGTCTGGGAGGTCAGTATTCAGAGTTGAAGAGGGAGAGCTTCTCAGGCATGAGGGACAGTAGGAGAATTGCAGTGGATGCCTGCCCAGTGTGTTATAGTGGCAAAACCACTGTGTTTTTAAGTCAGAGGTTCTTGGTTTGAATCTTGGTTCTGATTCCTGGGTACCTTTGTGGCTTTAGTCCAGTCATTCACCTGTTCTGAAACTTGATTTCCTTACCTGTAAAATAAGGGGGTTGGATTAGATGAGTGCTAAGGGTCCTTCAGCTCTAATTATGATTTTATGAACTGAAATAGAACTTGAAGATTAGTGACTGAAAGGCAAACACCTTGGCCCTATACCACAGGTCCAGGACCTGAGCAAATGCATACCTTTAGATACTCCCTTCAGTGAGCTTCTTTTTCAAGTATTTAAATGTTGTGCACACACACAGTATCTATTGGGGGGAATAGTGGAAAAAATACTGGAGCTAGATCTAATTCCTGGTGATCCAGAATTTTAGATGTTTTACCAGGGGTAAGTTATTTGATTTCTTTGAACCTTATTTTCCTCATCTGTAAAATGGGGAGAATGATCATTTCCCTGTCTACTTCACCAAGTTGTTATGAAATCAGATGAGATCATGTTTACATAGCTCAGTCACTGGTTGAGTCCTCAGAGTGTGGCTGACTAGTCTTCCCCTTGGGGATCCAGGGGTAACCCTGAGGGCTTTTTTTTTTTTTTGGTGGGGCAATGGGGGTTAAGTGACTTGCCCAGGGTCACACAGCTAGTAAATGTCAAGTGTCTGAGGCCGGATTTGAACTCAGGTACTCCTGAATCCAGGGCCGGTGCTCTATCCACTGCGCCACCTAGCCGCCCCACCCTGAGGGCTTTTGTAGTTTCTCTAGTACTCTGAAGCTCTCTCCATTCATCATCAATTGGCCACTCACAACGTTTACAAAACAATACTCACCATTCCAAAGCTATATTGAGAATAGTTGGTACACAACATTCCCCGCCCAAACCTGGGGACTCTCACTGACTCTCACTCTCACTGAAGACAAAGTCAATGGAGGAGGAGGGTGGGTAGGACATTCCCTATGGGTTTTTCCCCTCTCCCTGCCCCTTATTTTCCTGTGGTACAGGTGAGAAGAGTCTGTTTTCTGAGGATGTTTCCATAGCTTGACTCTCTTCCTGCTCTAAACCCTTCTCTGATAGACAACAATTAATCCTCTCAACTACTCCTGGTGTGTTTTTGTGTGCCATTCATTATATGATTTCATGCAATTGTTTAAAAGCTCTTTATTTTACCCAAATTGATTAAAATTTTGTTTGTACTGTACCCAGTTTATACCTTTTCTTGATCATTCATTCAATGGAAGTACTTAGGACTTAATCAAACCTAGTTTACTTCTTAGCTTGCTTACTTGATTCTAGACCTTCTGTAAGCATGTAGGTAAAGTAAGGGCATGTGAGTACTATACTAATAGTATAGTACTCGACTCCCACATATAGGCTCTGTAAGCTGTAAGGTGTTTGATGAATACCAGAATGATCTCCATCAGCTTCTTCAAAGATCATTATTATTGCTTCCAAAGTCAATGTGCCTCTACTAGCTCCTGGCTCTAAACCAGACTATGGTATCTGCATGTTGCTTTAGGAATCACTGATGCTACTGCTGCTTGATTATGAGGAAATACTTGAAAAAGTTGAAGAGTAACTAACAGAAGAAAGGTGAAGAGACTTGTAATGATAATGATGATAGCTCACATTTGTATGATGTTTTACATAGACTATCTCATTTGATCCTTACAACTATCTGGTGAGTTGTTATTATTATTATTATTATACTCATTTTATGGATGAAGATACCAAGGCTAGTAGAGTTTAAGTGAATTGCCAAGGGAAATACAAGAAATTGAGTGTCTGAGGCTGGATTTGAACCCAGTTCTTTCTGACTCCAAATCCACTGCACAAACCATGATGTAACACCCAACCCTCAAGTACAAAACAGTTCAAGGTGGAGCTCCATGTCCCTTGTTAGCAGAGGAAAAGAGAAGCACCAGCTTAAGGATAAATGGTTAAAAGCAAATATGGTGGGGGTGGGGTGGGGATTAAGAGTCAAAAAATTGTTTGGATTAGCTCTAGTTGGGAACATATTTTCTTATTTGGAAATGAGGTGTTAGAAAAGACACTGGACTGGGAGGTAGAAATCTTCCATTTTGGCCATGCCTTGGCATTGATTTATGAGGTATTTATCACTGTTAGGATGACCATGCCTTCTTCCCTTGCTTTCTTCAGATCTCAATCTCTTTCCATATAAAATGACAGATTTTAACTCAGTGACCTCTAAGAGTCCCTTCCAGCTGAAAATGTCTGTGGTGCTTCATTTTACACAGAAGCAATCCAGGAAGGAGACCAGAATTTGGGAACGTTCTCTTTCTCCCTCTTCTCTTGCCACCACCTCCTTCCTGAAGCCTTACCTGAGACCCTCAAAGCCCTTCACAACTCTGCCTCCCTCTCCCCCTTTCCAGTCTTCTTATGCCTTATAACACCTCCCAGCCCTGCCCCCCACATTCTGTGATCCAATAACATGGGCTTCTTTGCTGCCCCTCATCCAAAACCCTCCATCTCCAGATTCCAGAAATTTCTACTGGCCATCCCCCATGCTCTTTTTCCTCATCTCTGCCTCCTGGTTTTCCTGGCTTCATTCAAATGTCAGCTAAAATCTAGCTTTCTACAGGAAAGTTTTCCCAGTCTCTATTCTAGTGTTTTCCCTCTGTTGATTATTTCCCATTTATCTTGTATAGAGCTTGTTTGTACATGTTATTTGCATATTGTATCCTGCACTAAATCATGACCTCCTTGAGGGTAGGGACCATCTTTTGCCTTTCTTTGTATCCCCAGCACTTAGTATAGTGCCTGGTGCATAGTAGGTGCTTCATACATATTTATTTATTTATTTAATTTTTTTTTGGTAAGGCAATTGGGGTTGTGACTTGCCCAGGGCCACACAACTAGTAAGTATCAAGTATGTGAGGCTGCAGGTCCTCCTGAATCCAGGACCAGTGCTTTATCCACTGTACCACCTAGCTTCCCCTTCATAAATGTTTACTGACTAAATGTCAAATTAGCCTCATACTTGAAACTCATGTGATACATTCATTGTGCACTTCTCAATTGTACTTATCACATGATAATATTCATAAGAGTGATCTTCATTATTTCTTATCCCTCTCCTAGATTGTTAGCTATAGGACAGGAGGTAGTATCATTTAAATTCCATATCTCCCCTAGGCCCTAGCATTTTATCTGTATAAAGTGGGTGTCTAATAAATGCTCATTGAGTGACTGAATGGAGTGAAGAAGGGATGTCAATGGAATAAGATGAAGAGCTAGAAAGTTAGGGGATATAGGAGGGAAAAGTTAGTTGGGAAAACTATATATAATGATTAACAACAAAGATCCAAGGATAACTACTCTTTTTATATAAATGTACATATATACACACAAATGTACACACTTATGTATATAAACACATACATATTATATCCTTGATATATCACCATAAATATAGTATATATTATATAGGATACATCATGTTATATATTATGTTAATAACATTAATTATAATAGAAAATTAATAATATTCTTGATATATCACAATTAAAAAAAATAAAAAGTTGGCCTCATGACCTAGAAATAAATATTCAGCATGCTAGGACATCACGTCCCATCACTGTGGCTGCTATGTTGAACATGTTGGAAAGCTTTGTTGGCACTGTCCTGTGTTACTTTTGAAATAACTTTTAGCATTAACTGCCAACTGAATAAGGCGCCTACCTCCTCCCTTTGGCCTTTTGTCAATAGTCCTCTTAAGACCATTTTGGAAAGAATTCCTTGGCATTTTGCATTCTGGCCATCATCTGGTTCATCAAATTCAACTGACATTTATTGTACCATGCCTATTACGTTCAAAGCATTTTAGGGGTATTGTAGAGGATGCAAAGATGAATAAGATATGGGCCTGCCCTCAAGATGTTTACAGTATGATGGGGAGAAAAGACACTTAAATGAATTCTGTAATACAAGGGAGAACATGGTAAGTACCACTATAGAGATATAAACTAAATGAAAGTTCAGACAGAGAAAAATTGCTCTGGTTGGATCAGGGAAGGCTTCAAAAATAAGTACTGATTCATTAATTTGCACCCTCTCTTAAGCAAACAGGATGTGTATCATTCCCATTTTGGTTGGTGTACTACCAGTGTCTCAGTCCCTTCTAATTAAATCTATTTTCTGTGGAAGATTCCAGAATTAGAAGCTTAGACTCATACATAGACTGTCAAATATGGAAGATCATCTAGTACCAATATGCTTCTCTGGAGTTATTCAACAAGGTGCTAAATTACTCTCCAATCTGACTTGAAGACCTGTGAAGAGCTAACCTCATTTAATTGTAGAGAGAAATAGTTATTATTCCTACAATTAAGAGCCCAGGGTTCTCACCCAGGTCTGTCACCAGCTTGGTTCTAAGCTTCAGCATAACAGTTTGTGAAAGAGCATGGCCCTGTGAGGGCAGGACATTGCAGACATTGTCACCTAGGGCCACTGTGATGAATTATTTTTCTATGCAGAGGGAAGGTTCACTTTGGTGGGCTGGGTAGATCCAGCAATGACTATGATGTTTTTTTAAAGAGGCATCAGTAAAATTCTCTCTCTCTCTCTCTCTCTCTCTCTCTCTCTCTCTCTCTCTCTCTCTCACACACACACACACACACACTCAAGAATGACATGTTTTTGGTGATAACGTGTATGACCTTGGCCAAGTCACTTTACTTCTTTAGGCTTCAGTTTCCTCACCTGTAAAATGTTGTTTGTCCTTCATTCTTTTTTTTTTTATTTTTGTGGAATGTTTTATTTTATTTTTTTGTTTTCTTTTGTTTTTTGTTTTGTTTTTTTTGCAGGGCAATGGGGGTTAAGTATCTTGCCCAGGGTCACACAGCTAGTAAGTGTCAAGTGTCTGAGGTTGGATTGGAACTCAGGTTCTCCTGAATCCAAGGCTGATCCACTGTGCCACCTAGCTGCCCCTTGTCCTTCATTCTTGAAGAGGACCATGATATCAAGCTGATATCATACTTGCAGTGATTTGGATTTAAACTAGGGAGGGCTGTGTGAGGTCACCAACCTCACTTTCTCCTCCAGAGCCATCTGGGTACAGTGGCAAGATATGTATCAGGACTGCTGAAGATGGCCCCAAATGTTTAAGGCAATTGAGGTTAAGTGACTTGACAAGGGTCAACTCAGGTCCTCCCAACCACAGGGACAGTGCTCTATCCACTGTGCCACCTAGTTGCCCCTATCTATAAAATGGGTTCAATCAGGTGGCCTATAAAGTTTCTTTGAACTCTAAGGGACATAAAATAGGCCTTCTGACCTATTTAGAGTAGGATAGAAAAAAGTAGTCGTTAATATTTGTTTTAATCTAGCAGACTTAGGAACTATTCTCCTGAATAGCTTTAGGGATTAATAATTTTTTATTAAAATCTTTCTAGCTCATGATAGAGAAATGGTGGATACAGTTATGGACATGGCCAATATGTGCATTTGTTTTCTTTTATTCTGCTTCTGTGATGAAAGAGTTCTGTTTCTTTCTCCTCCCTCTCATTTTCTTTTCTTTCTTTTTCTTTCCCTTCCTTCCTTCCTTCCTTCCTTCCTTCCTTCCTTCCTTCCTTCCTTCCTTCCTTCCTTCCTTCCTTCCTTCCTTCAAATTCCCTGTTGGACATTTTTGTTCTAGACTTCTTAAGCTGAAGATAGTTTTCCTTGGTGAACAAACAAGGAGGACACACTGAAAGAAATGATTCAGGACGATCCGGAAAGTTGTCTTGTTTCTCCATCCTCTACCAAGAACTTTTCATTATTCTCTATTACATACTGAAAATAAACAGCATCATCTTTCAGCCTAATATGGTGCTAATACTAGCCAGAGCTGATCTGGGCTTATGTTTACACTGTGATGTTTACCATCTCCTGGTTAAAACAGAGAATTAAGGAAAAAGACTAGCAGTAGTTGTTGATGGCTCCCTCCCAAGGTCACACTGAGGTAGCCATTTGTTGACCTGATACAGGATAGAGAGAGCTTCTCTTCTCTCCAAAGTGAGCTATTGAAGCTTAAAACCACTCCTGGGAAGGCAGGTGGAGGTGAAGGGTATCACCTGCAGGGGATGCTAGTGGTCAGAAAGTGCTCACCTGCATTTCCTCTATGTCCTGGACCACTCAATGGCCTGACTGCCTGTCTGCCTGCAGGTACATGGTGCTGTTCCTCCATTACAGTTCCCTGTTTTTATTTTTCCATTCTCCTAAGGTGATCCAGGCGATAGCATCCCCTTCCTCCAGAGGGATATGTGTTTTATGCTAGGTTAGAGGCAAGTTAGATTACTCTATTCTCCAGATGGAGTATGGGCTTCCCCACCCTCAGCTCGTGCTCTTCATGATGTCTGTAAGGCCACTTCTCCTTGCCCTGCTGAATTCTTTCTCATGCTTTAAAGTCCAGCTCAAATGCCACCTCCTCCAGGAAGCATTTTCTGATCTCTTTTACTGGTAACAATCTTTCTGTTTAGAGCTCACACAGAACTTTTTCTTTGCAATGCCTCCTCTTCTTCCTCCTCCTCTCCCTCCCCTCTGATATGGTGGGAAAATGGGGTACGGGTTGGGGTTCTTAGGAATTCCTCTTTAAAGAATTACACCCTCTTGCACACAAAATGTAGTTAGAACAAGGTGATAGTTTGTTTAGGAGCAAGGGAAGGGAAGGGTGGGGGGAGGGAAACCATCAAAGAAATCCTTAGACTTTTCATGGGGAGATTTGGCATAAAGCACATGGCTCAGAGGTACCAAATCTCCTCGAACAGGAGACCGGAAGGTACTTTTATAGAGGACTGATGGGGGTGGACCATCTGCCCGTGAAAAGTTCCTTTAGTGAGAGAGGACCATCCCCCACTGGTAGTGACTAAAGGAATTGGGTGAGGGGTGGCTACAGATCCCTCTTCAGAACACAAAGGCTGAAGCCACACCCAAACTTATCTCCCCAGGATAAGGGAGACCAGAATGAAGGGTAGGAATCCCAAGCTAGCTCAGTCTGATTTGGTTCCTCTAGGCGTTATCTGTCCTCTGGTTTAGTTTCTCAAGGAGAAGATTCCTCGGTGTGCCCCAGAGAAATTCTGGGGTGCTCTGTGCCCCATGACACCTCCTTCTTTCTCCTCTTCCTTGTTTTCTTCATTCTCCTTCCTCTTCCTCATCTTCCTCCTCCCTCTTCTCCTCCTTCTTTTCCCACAACTGTATGGGGAACTCCCGATATGGAAAATCCCTCTATTGGTGCAGTTGCCTGAGGCTCTGAGGAATTAAGTGATTTTTCCATGGTCTCAGAGAGAGGCAGGATTTGGATTCTAGCCCTCATCTTCTGTGCCCCACTACCTCATATTCACCCCCAAGATGCACTCTTAGCTTTAGCTCTCCTCATTACCCTGCTCCTTCCTGCCTTCTCCCACAATTGTCTGAGTCCCAGTAGCATTCACTGCTTATTGGCACCAAGCTCTGCTCTGTTGTGCTATTAGCTTAATTTATTGCACATTCCTCCTTCTCCCCCATTCTGGCCAGACAGTATTACTCACTATCCTTCAAACACATCCTGTGCTCTCTTGCCCCTAGCACTTTGCTAACATTGCTCACTGTGTCTGGCTCATCCTCCCTCCTAGCTCTTCTTGTGGGAATATTACTCTGCCACCAAAAGGCCCAAGCTCAAATGCTTATCAAGCTTTCCTTGATGTTTCTAGCCCTGCCCAATCTCCTCCCCATCTGAAAGTCATTTCTCCTGCCTTGAGACCAATAGCCCTTTATCTCATTTTATGCATTTATAATATTTAAAGGTGCATCATTTATCTCTGTATGCATCTCATCCTCTCCAACTAGACTGTAAGCTCTTAGAGGCTAGCAGGGACTGCCATTTACTTTCTTCATATCTCTCTCAGTCCAAGATCTTATAAAGAGCAGGCACTTAACAAATGTTCATTGAATGAAAACTATTTATGTTTTTATGAATGTTTCCTGTCTCTCCAATATTCCTTATTTATTTATTTTTTAAAAATGGGGTTTTTTTAGGTCAGGCAATTGGGGTTAAGTGACTTGCCCAGGGTCACACAGCTAGTAAGTGTTAAGTGTCTAAGGCCGGATTTGAACTCAGGTACTCCTGACTCCAGGGCCGGTGCTTATCCACTGTGCCACTTAGCTGCCCCAATATTCCTTATTTTTACTCTCAAAGTTATCATCATTATTCAGACCTTCATTACCTCTTGCTTGGACTATTGCGATAGCCTCCTGTCATGGGGCGCTGAGCACCCCAGAATTTCTCTGGGGCACACCGAGGAATCTTCTCCTTGAGAAACTAAACCAGAGGACAGATAACGCCTAGAGGAACCAAATCAGACTGAGCTAGCTTGGGATTCCTACCCTTCATTCTGGTCTCCCTTATCCTGGGGAGATAAGTTTGGGTGTGGCTTCGGCCTTTGTGTCCTGAAGAGGGATCTGTAGTCACCCCTCACCCAATTCCTCTAGTCACTACCAGTGGGGGATGGTCCTCCACTCCTCACCCAATTCCCCCAGCTACCACCAGTGGGGGATGGTCCTCCCTCACTAAAGGAACTTTCCACAGGAAGATGGTCCACCCCCATCAGTCCTCTATAAAAGTACCTTCCGGTCTCCTGTTCGAGGAGATTTGGTACCTCTGAGCCATGTGCTTTATGCCAAATCTCCCCATGAAAAGTCCAAGGATTTCTTTCATGGTTTCCCTCCCCCCCACCCTTCCCTTCCCTTGGCCCTAAATAAACTATCACCTTATTCTAACTACGTTTTGTGTGCAAGAGGGTGTAATTCTTTAAAGAGGAATTCCCAAGAACCCCAACCCCAACCTGTACCCCTTTTCCCACTATCTCACTCCTAATTGGACTCCCAGCCTCAAGTCTCTCCCCACTCTGATTTGTCTTACACACAGTTGCCAAAGTACTTTCTTTCCCTAAAGGCCCAGGATTTATTGTGTGAACTCAATAAACTATGGTGACTCTAGGATCTCTCAAAGCAGTGATATGCTAGTAAATGTTTAATAACCAGCTCTCAAAAAGAGTATGCATGATATACGTTTACGTTTAATCTGCATGGTTTGACATTTTCCCCATTGCTTTCTTAATTCTAAATAATTTTTTAGCAAAAACAGTTAATCAAGCCCAGATTTGTAGCATTTGCTCATTTCAGAGATGTAAATGTTTACACTGAAAATTTAACAATAGGTCCTCATGACCCGGTTTGAGTTGCCACCAGCATACCCTCAACCTAAAAGTCTCTCTTACCTCTAGGTTCAAATTTAAAACTCCTCTGCCTGTCATTTAAAGCTCTTCACAACCTGGCCTCATGCCAGCCACCTTTCCACTCTTTTAATACATTACTCCTCTCTGGGTACAGTTCAGCCACACTGAGCTACTACAAGTTCTGCGCATCCAATGCTATCCCATGCCTTTGGCATGGACAGCTCTTCCTCCTCATCTCTTGGAATCGCTTTGTGGCCTGGGACTGTTTCCCTTTTGCCTTTCCCCAGCATTTGCCTCCAGCTTGGCTTGCTTAATGAATGCTTGTTGATGGATTGATACATAAATATCTTGAGGGCAGAGAACATCCCTTTCACTTCTTTGTATTCACCATAGTGCCCAGTAGAGTTCCTTGTCCCTGGATTGTACTTAATGAATGTTTATTGATGCTCAGGATGGTACTTTTGCTCATGTTTGCAGAAATGCCTCCTTTTCATTGAGTCAAATCTTGTCCATCTTTTTTTGCCAGGTCCAGCTCATTTCCCACGTCTTTTCCAACTACTAGGCTTTCCTAACCATATTAGTTTTGTGGCCTGGTGAAAATTACTTAGCCTCTTTCAGCCTCATCTACTTTGAATCAGATGTTCTTTTGAAATTCCTTCCTGTCTGAAGATCCATAAATCCATAGTTTAGGTACAGCCTCTGAATTTCCATAGCACTTGTAAGCTAAACTAATAAATAGTCAATAATAATCAATAAACAATTATTAAGCACCTACTATTATGATCACACCTCGTCGCTGCCTATGAGTGTCTCAGAAGTACAATTAATTCTTGATTACCCTAAAACCAAATATTCAGTTTGGAGATAGTTTGTGCTACTTGGGGATGCTTATCCCATCTTCTGACCTTTGACTTGGCATCAGAAGGTAGGTATGTTCATGAGAAGAGTCAAAAGGCAACAATTTTATTGCCAAGTAGTAAAAACTAGATAGATTTGGAGGTTATTTAATTATCCATGCGCTTCTTCCATCTAAGTGATATGGTGGGAAATGGGGTACGGGTTGGGGTTGGGGTTCTTGGGAATTCCTCTTTTAAGAATTACACCCTCTTGCACACAAAATGTAGTTAGAATAAGGTGATAGTTTATTTAGGGCCAAGGGAAGGGAAGGGTGGGGGGAGGGAAACCATGAAAGAAATCCTTGGACTTTTCATGGGGAGATTTGGCATAAAGCACATGGCTCAGAGGTACCAAATCTCCTCGAACAGGAGACCGGAAGGTACTTTTATAGAGGCCTGATGGGGGTGGACCATCTGCCTGTGGAAAGTTCCTTTAATGAAGGTGGACCATCCCCCACTGGTGGTAGCTGGGGGAATTGGGTGAGGAGTGGAGGACCATCCCCCACTGGTAGTGACTAGAGGAATTGGGTGAGGGGTGGCTACAGATCCCTCTTCAGGACACAAAGGCCGAAGCCACACCCAAACTTATCTCCCCAGGATAAAGGAGACCAGAATGAAGGGTAGGAATCCCAAGCTAGCTCAGTCTGATTTGGTTCCTCTAGGCGTTATCTGTCCTCTGGTTTAGTTTCTCAAGGAGAAGATTCCTCAGTGTGCCCCAGAGAAATTCTGGGGTGCTCTGCGCCCCATGACATTCCCCACTTCTCTATATATAAGGAAAGGGGACGAAGATTCTTCTGAAACTGCTTCATGCTGACGGGGGGGGGGGGGGGGGGGGGTCGAAGAAATCACGGCGCAAGGGAGGGGGAGGGGAGAGAAGTGGAGAAGGCCTGGAATGCTCGGAATTGTGAGGGGCCCAGAGAGTCCAGAGGCAACACGTAGGCACAATGGGTATCTGCCATGAATCCTTGAGCCTAGATGGAACAGACTTAAACAAAAAAAATTAAAACTGACCAGAGCAAAAAAACCAAAAAAAACGAAAAGGGACTTTATCAGATCAGGAGTCAGGTGGGACCTTTTTGCAGGACAGGGTGCGGCCTGCTTTACTGGAGGGAGTTCAAGCCAAATTCTGTGATAGGCAGTGTCTGTCTACATTAAGGGTCCTTTTATCCCATCCCCACTTTGTGCCTTGATTGCATGCTAGGACCTGAACCAGAGAGTAAGACAGAGGTCACCCCAAAACCATTCCTAGGTTTGCCTCCTATGTCCAGCTTAGCCATAGGCCTGACACGATGCTGGTCAGGAGAGCAAGCTGCAGAGCCCTGGATTTTTGCTAAGCCGATCTCTCAGGTGCTGCCCTGGGGACAAAGAGGTAGGAGGGCAGGCCTCACCTTCGTGCGGCGTCCCCCACTTCTGTATCCCGGTTTACTGCAGCTGCCAGAATCTCGGCCAGCCAGAGTTCTGCTGGTAGCAGATGTGGTGATGGCTGCTGCTATTATAGAAGCTTGGTCTATGGAGCGGGCATGAGCCATCTTTTCTCTCTCTTTGGCTACTGCAAGGTCCCTGTTATTAAAAATCTTAAAAGCAATGTCAAGGAGTTGTGAGGATGGGATCTGGGGACCCCAGTCTAACTTCTGGAGTTCTCTCCTAATGTCAGGAGCAGACTGGCTGATAAAATGAATATTGAGGATAGTTATTCCTACATCTCTTTGGGGGTCTAGGTTGGTATTATTTCTTCAGAGAGTCCACTAAGCGGCTCATGAAGACAGCAGGATTTTCATCAGACCCCTGTGTTATCTCCCTCACCTTTCCATAATTGACCTGTTTCTTAACCCCCCTTCTCATTCCCTCAACTAGGCAGGTGATCATGTGATTTCTACGAGCCCTATCTTCCCTGTTATCATAGTTCCATCTCGGTTCTATGACTGGGACAGCTGTAAAACCAGGGACCCCAACCCAATTTCCAACCTGGGAGTGTTCATCCCCAACTTGTACCGCCAGGTCCCAAATCTGTTTTTTCTCATCAGGGGTACAACAGCTGGCAAGAATAATTTGCAAATCGGTCCAGGAAAGGTCAAACTCCAGTGTCACAGACTTAAAGCCATCTATGAACTTTGTGGGGTTCTCTGAGTAGCTCCCCAATTCTCTTTAATTTGAGATAACCTGCTTATAGAAAAAGGGGCACGCCTTAATGTTGTGCCCTTCCCAATGGGAAATTCCCTTAATGGAAGCAGGGAAGCAGTGGGAGACACTGGTAAAGACCTGGGTTGGGGAGATAGCTCAGGTGGAGACAGAGGATTGGGCGCAGGGCCCAGTGGGGGAGGGGTGACAGCCTTTGGCTGTGGAGTAGGTGGGGGAGGGGAAACAGTCTTTGGCTGCAGCATGGGTGGAGATGGGGAAAGGGAGATAGCCCTAGGTGACTGCAGATTAGGTAAAGCAGATGGGGTCGGCTGAATGGAAAAAACAGGAGAAATGGGAACATATTGGAGTTCCCCCCGATTGTAAATGGGGTAGAACAGGAAAGAGGGAGACTGATATCCACTCCCCGTGTGGCACAGGGAATTGGTTCTGAGATCAGCCGGTGGGCAAGGAGAGGTCTCAGTCATAGAGTGATATGACTGTGGTTGACCCATAGGTACGGAAGCAGGCGGAGAAGGAGTGGAACGAGAAACAGGTAGGGAATGAGTTTGAGGAGGAGGGGAGGCTGAGGTCTCAGAGTAGGTGCCCAAAGGGTTAGCGAATTGCTTGGGCTTTTGGTGATTCTCAACCGGCAAGGGGACCTCATCCTTTCCCTTTGACTTCTGGCTCAAACTCATAAAAGCCGATATGTATGGAATCTCTGTCCATCTCCCTTCACGCTTGCAAAACTTGTCCAATTGCAAGATGGTATTATAATTAAGGGTGCCGTGTACAGGCCAATTTCCTTCACTTCCTAGAGGATAATGTGGCCATAAATTGTTACAAAAATGTATCATACATCTCTTTCTTAGGTTTTTAAGTTCCAGTCTAGTCCAATCTCTTAGAATGCACCCCAGAGGTGAATTTTTCGGAACACTCCCTTTCTGTCCCATAACTACTGTCTAAGGAGAATAGTCTGAACCAAGAGCAGAGTGCTGGTAAAGGATAGACACATAAGCATAAATGTTCTTACCCAGAAACGTGTAGTCTGAGAGTCCGAGCGTGGTTCGGACATCTAGGAGTCCCAGGCTGCTCTCTGCTGTCGTGCAGACGCCGACCGTCTCTACCTCTCTGTGACTCAAACGGGAGGTTGAGTCCGGTGGGAGAGGGAGAAGAGAAACCCAGAAGGTAGGGCCTTACCTCCAGGTTCTGTGCCAAGCGTGGTCCAGACGTCTGTTTGAGCTTTCAGGGAGGGAGGGAGACTCAGGCTGCCCTCCACTGTCACGTGCGAAAGCTGACCCTCTCTCTACCTCTCTGTGACTCAAACGGGAGGTTGAGTCAGGCGGGAGAGGGAGAAAGGAAACCCAGAAGGGAGGTTCCCACCCCCCAGTTTTGTGTGCTAAGAGGAAAGAGGAAAATCCCGCGTCCCTACAACGTTCGGGCGGCAGATGATATGGTGGGAAATGGGGTATGGTTTGGGGTTGGGGTTCTTGGGAATTCCTCTTTTAAGAATTACACCCTCTTGCACACAAAACGTAGTTAGAATAAGGTGATAGTTTATTTAGGAGCAAGGGAAGGGAAGGGTGGGGGGAGGGAAACCATGAAAGAAATCCTTGGACTTTTCATGGGGAGATTTGGCATAAAGCACATGGCTCAGAGGTACCAAATCTCCTCGAACAGGAGACCGGAAGGCACTTTTATAGAGGCCTGATGGGGGTGGACCATCTGCCTGTGGAAAGTTCCTTTAATGAAGGTGGACCATCCCCCACTGGTGGTAGCTGGGGGAATTGGGTGAGGAGTGGAGGACCATCCCCCACTGGTAGTGACTAGAGGAATTGGGTGAGGGGTGGCTACGGATCCCTCTTCAGGACACAAAGGCCGAAGCCACACCCAAATTTATCTCCCCAGGATAAGGGAGACCAGAATGAAGGGTAGGAATCCCAAGCTAGCTCAGTCTGATTTGGTTCCTCTAGGCGTTATCTGTCCTCTGGTTTAGTTTCTCAAGGAGAAGATTCCTCAGTGTGCCCCAGAGAAATTATGGGGTGCTCTGCGCCCCATGACATAAGTAACACAGATTAATGAGATTTGGCCAGCCCAGACAATGAATTATCTTCACAACCAAGCACTGTGCTAAACTGTTGTTTAGACCATGACACCTACAGGTGATGTCATGACTTAAGTGAGGCTCTCCTCCAGAGCCATCAGTGTCCAGTGGCAAGATATATCAAGATGACTGGAGATGGCCCTGGATGTTTGAGGCAATCAGGGCACTGTGCTAAACCCTGAGGACCCAAACAGAAAAAGAAAGAAAATCCCTGCCCTCAAGGAATTTACAATTGAATGGAGGCAGACAGTATACAAAAGAAAGCTGAAAAGATGGGGTGGTTGAGAAGTAAGGGATAGGAAAGTATTGGGAGGGAATGAGGACAAACCTGACTGATTCTTTTTTTTTTTTTTTTTGCAGGGCAATGAGAGTTAAGTGACTTGCCCAGGGTCATAGCTAGTAAATGTCAAGTGTCTGAGGTCGGATTTGAACTCAGTTCCTCCTGAATCCAGGGCTGGCACTTTATCCACTGCGCCACCTAGTTGCCCCTCTGACTGATTCTTGCAGGATGATGAGATATCCCAAGATGGGGTTCTTATAGACATGCTGGACAAGTCAAAGCACTCCAAAATGAGTTCACCTGGGGTGAGACTTAACATGCTTAAGAAACTGTTCTCTAGTGGGCAGCTAGGTGGTGCAGTGGCTAAAGCACCAGCCCTGGATTCAGGAGGGAGGACCTGAGTTCAAATCAGACCTTAGATACTTGACACTTACTAGCTGTGTGACCCTGGGCAAGTCACTTAACCCTCATTGCCCCGCCCCCCCCCAAAAGAAAAAGAAACTGTTCTCTAGTTGCTTCACATATGTCTTGACTGTTGAAAAGATTAATCACTTGTCAAGGACAGGGAACAGAAAAGACTGGGAGCTTATAAAGGATAGGGACGACCTAGGCTTCCTTCTGAATTCCCTATACTGCCCAGCCCACTATAGCCATTCACTGGACAAGAATTGGTTATAAAATTGGGCTGCTGGCTGTGGAAATAATGCATTGTCTGGGCTGGTCAAATCTCAGGAGAGCATGGATAATTAAATAACTAAACCTCCACACCTACCCAGTCTTTATGACTTAGCGATAAAATTATTGCCTTTTCATCAACTCTTCTCATGAATACTACCTACTTTCTGATGCCAAGGCAAAGGTCAGATGTTGGATAAGCATCCCTAAGGAGCACAGACTATCCCTGAACTGGATATTTGGTTTTATAGTCATCAAGAATTAATTGTACTTCTAGGGGCAGCTAAGTGGCACAGGGGATAGAGCACTGGCCCTGGAGTCAGGAGTACCTGGGTTCAAATCCGGCCTCAGACACTTAACACTTACTAGCTGTGTGACCCTGGGCAAGTCACTTAACCCCAATTGCTTCACTAAAAAAAATGTAATAGGAAAATATTTAGCAAAATAAATAAAAGTACAATAAAACATAGATAACATTACATTTTAAAATTAAGTCAATATGCAACTGCAGGGCTCCTTATGTACCAATTAGATGTCCTGTTTCTATTTTTGGGGGGGGCAATGAGGGTTAAGTGACTTGCCCAGGGTCACACAGCTAGTGTCAAGTATCTGAAGCTGGATTTGAACTCAGGTCCTCCTGAATCCAGGGCTGTTGCTTTATCTATCCACTTTGCCACCTAGCTGCCCCCCCCATTTAAGTTTGACAACATTGTTCTAGAAGATCTAGGGATCCATTAATTGTGGGATGCTTTGAGTTTTAAATAAAATCAGACACATTATTGATGTTTTGGCCAAGTTTCTGTACTGCTGCTACCACTAATTTGATAGGTGATAGGGGCAGTCATTTATCTTCCTGGAACCTCAGTCTCCACTTCTGTCAAGTGGGAATAAAAACCTGTCCCACCGAACTATTTTGAGGACAAAATGAAATGCAAAAGTGCACCCAAAGAGTTAACCACAAGCTTCGTTATTGTTTCCCTCTTTCACAGAGACCCTCATGATTTCATAATAGAGTTACTAGGCTGGTCTAAAGTTGATAGTTTGGGTAAGGAATTCCTGCCAAGATTTCCCAACTGGGTAAAGCTTGCAGTTGCATCAGAAAACATACGGTCCCCCTTATTCAAGCCAGTGGAGGGCAGAAGATTGTGAAGATATCACAAAACACCAAGTTGTGTGTATTTTCTTTGAAGACCATTTATATCTGAATTCAGACTGTAACCTGAAAACTGCCTTTTCTCCCTACTACTACAAGCAGCTGAGTTTCAATGGGCAAATGATGTGGGGGTGGATGGTAGGAGCAGGGTGAAAGGTGGGGGGGGGGAGAAGGGGAAACTGAGAGGCCCAAGGGAAGAGAGAGCCAATCTAGACAAGCCCCTAGTGAATAAATGAGAGTAGAGAATACAGAAATACGGGCACATATCCCCAACATTGAGAAGCCTTAAAGAACAGAAACTATTTCTTTTACAAAGCAATTGCCCATTTTTTAAAAAGCAGCATGGGGTAGCAGAAAGCACGCTAAGCCAGGCCTAGCAGAACACCTAGTTTGGGGGTGTAGCTCTGCCCCTAAGTCATTAATGCAGCAAGTAAAGTTACATCCCCTTCACTGGGCCACAATCTCGTCCGTAAAAATGAAGCTTTTGTGACAACTCAGTTTGGTACATGGAGCTTTGGAAACGGAGCCAGGAGGACCTTCATTTGAATTCCTTCACTGACTCACGCCTAGCTGTGTGACCCCGGACAAAGCACCAGGCCTGTTTCCTCAGCTTTAAAACAAGGTGCTTGGGGGTTCATGATCTCCAGTCTTTTTGAGCTTTAAATCTATGATTTTCAAGGGTCTTTCCAGGCCTGTTTGTGACAACTAGGCTGACACCTATTACTGGGACTTTAGAGCTCATCTGGTCTACTCTCTTAGAATTCCAGATCTTCTTGGTGGTTTTTTATTTTTAAAAAATTTACATTTTTTTCTTTTAATCAAGTTTGCTTGTAAAAAAAATGGTAATGTTTTACATAATCATACATGTATAACCCATATCTGATCGTTTGCCTCTTCGGGGAGGAGAGAGGGGAGGGAGGGAAAGAGGGATAAAAATTGGAACCCAAAACTATAAATAAAAAAGTTTATTTAAAAAAATACATCGATGTGTGTATTTCAATAGATTTGATTTCTTTTGAAATCTAATATATTTTGTTATACATTTAAAAACATTTTGAGAAGAGGCCCCATAGGCTTCGCCAGACAGCCAAACCAGTAACATACACACAAAAAAATTTAAATCCCCCACTTGGTCTAACCCCCTTCTTTTTATTGGTGGGGAAACTGAGACCAGGAGTGGCGAAGTAGGTTCTACTGGCAGGCCGTCGCAGACAGCTGTAATTCTATGGAATTCCTTCAACCCGAGTTCTTTTCACTACACCCCAAATAGTAAGGAGGGCACTGGAGAAAGGACACTTTATAAAATGTTCTCTCGACCTGACCATGGTAGGCAGGGTATTCGTGGTCTTTAGCTTAGTTTAGACTCACGCTGTCACTTATTCTCCAAGACACACACGCAGACACACACACACACGCAGACACACACACACACGCAGACACACACACACACGCAGACACACACACACACACACACACACACACACACACACACACACACACACACACACACACACACACACACACACACACACACACACACACACCCATTACGGGCTGCTCTCCAGCTGGCTTCGTATCCCAGTAACGCGGCTGTGGGCTGAACTCGCCTGGTCGAATCGCCGAGGAGCTGGCCAGTCCTCAGCCAGCCCGGGTGCCCCTCGCGCCTCCCTCTACTCCTGGCTCGATCCACCTCCTCCCAGCAGTCCAGCCCTCCCCAGCCAGGCCGATCACGTTCTCCCGGCTAGGGCTAAGGCTCGGATTTGGCCCCCTGATTGCTTGGCTGGAGGAGGAGCCGGCCGGGGATTGGCTGGAGGCTTGGCTTTCACGTGAAACCCCGGTGCCTCGAAGACAGATAAGCAGCTGCTTCCCGCGGCGCTCGGCGTTAGTCGGCTTTGAGCGACTGCGGAGGAGGTTGGCTGACCCAGAAAGCTTGGGCTGGGGAGAAAGTACTGCTGGCTCTTGAAGCTCGTGTGGCTGACTTAGTGCCCGATGAGTTGCACCAGGTAAGGTGCCTGCTCGCTTCGTAAGGGCCAAGGCTGAGCTGCGGGATTGGGGAGTGCAGAGCAAACTGGGGCGAACAGATGGGAATTTTGTGGTTTAGGGATATGAACCGACGACACTTTATGCGTGACTGTATATATGTATATATGTTCACGTATTTATACACATACACGCATATATACGTATATATATGTTTTTGTATATATGTACCTAGTGTTTATATATATATATATTTATATATGTAATTTTTATTTATTTATTTTTGCATTTCTGGCTCTCTGGAGATCAGCAGGGATTTGGGATCCTGTCTCTTGCCCCCTCTCCCCCTCCCCCCCTTTGTGAAGGCTGCTCTTGCTTTCCAGCACATCTTGACTCCCGGTCATCTGCATCCAAGCTGATGTTAGCAGGGGTGCATTTTGATTTCAGATGGCTCACTTCTAACTTCTCCCTTCCCAGGACCGGCAAAACGAAATGCAGCTCAGTACAACTTTGCTAAACTTCATAACTTGGAAAAAGGGAGCTTGGGCTCGTGGGATATGAAGCCTTAAAAAGTCAAGTATTTGTATTCACAATCTCTCCCTCATAAGCAGAACCCAACAGTTTGCTCCAACAGGCAGAGCTTGAGCCCTCCAAATCTGAGTAAACTATTGTTTTTTAACTCTTGGAAAAATATAGAATGGTGGTGAGGGTAGTGACAAAAGCTAGAGTACTGAAGCTGCCATGGAAATGCACTAAAAGCTGAGTAACCGTGCCAAAGATGACTTGGCAAAAGGCTTCTTTAAAAATTCAGACTTTTCTTTATGGGGAGTCGAGGTTCTTGGGGCAGGAGGCCACAAATGAGATCTTAGCTTGTTTTTGGCCCCCTATATCGACTTGTCTGTCACCTTTACAGATAGCAACACTTAAACCCTAGAATTGGAATGTTAAGTTTTAAGGCTCATCTAGAATCCCCCCTCTCCTCTTCCCTCCCCTCCCCCCCCCAGTATTGAGGAAATGGAGACCAGAGAGACACTACTAAAAATGATGGTTACTTGGTAGCAGTAAAGAATATTCTTTTCATTTGTTTTATTCACTTCAGGTGAAGAGACAGCCTTGGAGTCAGGATCATGTGGCTTTAAGTCACATTCTTGATACATTGGCTCTATCTATGGCTTTGGTGGTTTTCCCCCCAAGGGTCCCCTACATCCCTGAAATCACAAGTCCAGGTCTCCTAAGCCATCTATCTCCTGCCCTCAAACTTCAGCTGCTGATCTAAGCAATAGTCACTTAAAAATAAGTGCTGTCATTTACAAGACTAGGGTTGGAGAAAAGCATCCTTGATTTCTTATGATTCATTCAACAAATATCTAGCACCTATTGTGTGCAATACTCAACTAGGTGCTACTTGGACTAGATACCAAATTTAGGCCACTAGTAATATGTGAAAGTGAGTAAAGAGCTGAGGAAAAAAAAGGGGGTGGGAGGAAGGGGCAGGGTGGGAAGGATAGAACAAGAGGCCAATGATTCCCAGTACAGCTAATGTCTCACTGCTATGGACGTCTTTAAATTCCTTCATGGGATTTGGTAGCATATGTATTTCAGCTTGACAATGGGCAGATTTTCATGTATTTGTGGGAAATGGAGAAGGCATGCATGATGAAGCATACAGACACTCTTCAAACTTAAATTTATGTAACAATTGCAAGTTTCCTCATGAACTTATAACAGTCATCAGCATGGCTATCTGCCTTTGCCCTGTACTTTGCTTAAGATGTAATCAAACAGGGCAGCTAGGGGGCACAGTGGATAAAGCACGGGCCCCGGATTCAGGAGGACCTGAGTTCAAATCCTGCCTCAGACACTTGACACTTACTAGTTATGTGACCCTGGGCAAGTCACTTAACCCCAATTGCCTTACACACACTCGCAAAAAAGATAATCAAACAATTAAATGGCCAGAAGGTAAACCAAGGGAGCAATAAATCAAGATGAATTTATTAAGCATCTACTCTGGGTCACATGCACTCTGCTGGAAACACAGACTGAAACAAAAGGGACTTGGCTGATTCAGAATGTGGTGAGCAGATCTTGAAAAGGGGCAACGGTGGAATCTAAGAGAAAGAAGGGGCCTTTTAGAGATGATTGAGGCCAATCCTTTGGCTTTACAGGGGAAACTGAGGTTTAGAGAAAGGAAGTGACTTACTGAAAGTTACTTTGATACCTTCGTGGGCCTGGGAACCAGATCATGTGATTCCTATTATGGTGCCTTATAGTAATTGGATAGCTTGTATCAGACTCTCTCATCCTCCTGCCATATCTGGACCTGTGATTTCACTGGTGTAGGAAGCTTGCCACCAACATCATTCAGCAACTGTTCTGTAACTTGGAGTCTCTGTTATCTGATAGGAAGTTTAAATTTTTTGTCTTTGTAGCCCCAGCTCCTAGTAGAGTGCTTGATGGTAGACCCTTAATAGATATTTGGTGATTGATTTTAATTTTTCCTGATCTCAAGGCTGGATCTCTATTTCCTCTGCCACCCCTTTCAGTTATACCAATAGCAAATATATATCTGGCCGTTGGGAAGAGAAGGTCCTTAGGAGGGTAGAAAACAAAGGAAATAACTCCATTTCCTTTTTTTTTTTTTTTTTCATTTCAGAATGATTCAGGTTTTAGATCCCAGGCCTCTGACGAGTTCAGTCATGCCAGTGGACATGGCCATGAGAATCTGCCTCGCTCATTCACCACCTCTGAAGAGTTTCCTGGGCCCTTATGATGAATTTCAGCGCAGAAATTTCATAAACCGGTTAAAGCCTCTTAAACCATGTCTCAACATCAAGCATGAAGCAAAAACACAAAATGACTGGAAGCACTCACCCGGCCGCTCTAAGAAGAGAGTCGTGTTTGCGGATTCCAAGGGCTTGTCTCTCACTGCCATCCACGTCTTCTCGGATTTCCAGGAGGAGCCTGTGTGGGATCTTCAGTTTGACCTGTTGGATCTAGGAGACATCACAACCGGCCTCAAGCTTCATGAAGAGAGAAACTTGATCTTGGATTTTCCTCAACCATCAATTGACTATTTAAGTTTCCGGAACCACCTTCAGAAGAACTTGGTCTGCCTGGAGAATTGTTCTCTGCAAGAGAAAGCTTTGACAGGAACAGTGAAAGTAAAAAACGTGAGTTTTGAGAAGAAGGTCCAGGTCCGTATCACCTTTGACACATGGAAGACCTATACTGATGTGGACTGTGTCTATATGAAAAATGTCTATGGGGGCTCCGATACTGATACATTTTCCTTTTCCATTGACTTGCCTCTTGTCATTCCAACTCAGGAGAAAATTGAGTTCTGCATTTCCTATAACAGTGGCGGACATGTATTCTGGGATAACAATGAGGGTCAGAATTACAGAATTATCCATGCGCAGTGGAAACCAGATGGGGTGCAGACCCAGGCGGCCTCACCAGGCCGAACATTCCGCCAGACACCGAATAAAACCGAACTCGATTCACCACTCTTTGGGAGCCCAAGGCTAGCTAGTGAGCTCTTTCCTGACTGGCAGAGCTGGGGGAGAATGGAAAACTTGGCCTCATATAGATGAATTTTTGCCAGGCTACCAGGTTTTGGCTAGCTATGCTAACCATAGGAAGCTTTGGCTGTGGTCATTTGATAGGTTTGGGTTTGGGTGTTTGACACCCTAACTACAAAACAAGTGGCCCTCAATTTGGTGCACAAGTTGGAAGGGATTATTTGGAAGATAATAGTCCATTAAGCCTCAGTTCTGTATTATAAATAATATGTATATAATTTTATCAATGCACTTTCTTAATGTTCACTAGCTTTTATCTTGGGGCAAGAAAGCTATGAGGAAGTATACACGAAGGTGACAGGAAGCTGTGTTAATGGTATGAGGCATGTCTAGAGAGGGTTCACAGGATGGAGTTTGTGTACCATGATGGGATGGGAGAAAGGTATATTTGTATGTTGGTGAAGAAATGTAAGCTTACTGTGTGTGTTTTTTTTAATAGGTTATACAATCCTTTTTTGGAGGATTGATACAAAAAAGAGGTAGATAACCTGTAAATACAGTTATGAAGAAAAGGGGCACACTCTAGTGGGGCTATATTCAATGTTATGGGACACCAGCGAGGGTGAAAAAGTGAATAAAAACTCTAAAGCATAGCTATCACTTAAGTCATTTTTCAGAACATTGAACATACCCAAAACAATGACTTATGCAAAGTTTAATTAAGTGAAGATTGTAATCCTACTGTTTTAAGTAGGAGAGGTGACCGCATTTGTAATGGCCACCATGTTGGTGTTCTTCTGTTGTAGATGGCTAACATTAAACCATGCCATTTCCTAGTACCACCCACTTAGACTCTCTTACACAAAGTAGAACCCCAAGTGCCTTAATCAATAATTTAGTTGCTTATCCCAAATATTCAAATGGCCACTCACTAGCTCCTGAATGTTTGTATACTTTAGAAGAAGTCTGCACTGCAGACTGTTTGCCTTGCAGTACTGATATGTCTTTGATATTGGTGTCTGTATACAACTAGCATCCTTCATATTGAAGGTGACTTATCATTCAGCTGTACTTTCAATGTGATCTTTGAAATGAGGGGTCTCCACAAGAGCCCAGCACCCTGAGCACATGTAATTAGGGACCTCTCTTTCCCTGTTTCTTCAAGCTGAAATATTTCTCTTCTCTGTTTTATAGATGTGAGAATTGTCTCAGTCATACTGTAATACTTGTTCCCTGGTGTGTATAAATCCCTTCTGTAAAATGGATATCAACTGAACATATGCTAGTCCTTTGAGTTCATAAGTAGTGTGATATACATTTCCTTCAAGTGATAAGAGTGAATCCTGGTCACTTTTATGGAACATAGTTGGCCATGCTGACAAAATACTAATTTGGAATAATTTTGCAATGAAGGTATTTAAGATTGGCTAGCACCAAAAACTTTTCTACTGTCAATATTTCATCCTACTGTAGCTGTTTTATGTGAGCTTGTCACTTTAAGAATAAATTGTTTGATATAAAGAAAAGATTGTTTTTTTCTTTCTCTACTCCTTCCTATATACCATACTAGAGCAAATGTAAAATCAGTCTCATAGGATCTTCTAGAGCAAACTAGTTGAGATCCAGTATTTTCACAATTTTGCCATCCTATAATGAAATTATGTTGCCCTTCACTTTCTAATCTCTGCCCACCACCCACCCACTCTGGGTAGTCATGCTCCTGTATATCTCTCTCAATTTCTATTCAGGTATTCATTCAATAAGCATTTATTAGGCACTGATTATGTTCTAGACATGGTGCTGGGGAACAAAGAAAGTTTCTGCTCTTAAAGATCTGCCATTTTATGGGAATGGGGAACAATATGTGCAGAGAAAAGTAAATACAAAGTAATTTCAGGGGTCAGGAGGACATTGGATGGCGGGAAGGGAATCAAGGTAAGTTTATTTTACAACTTAGAATTGGAAGAGGAAAACTGGGAGGATTGGCTCTCCTGTTGACATCCAAGATTCTTCCCCAAGACTCCATCCATGGAGTAATAAACTGGTATTAATGAGCATTAAGGCAGGATGACTAGAGCAGGTTAAGGGGTGAGAAGTATCAGGTGTATCAGAAAAAGCTAGTGTCAGAAAACTTGCTGGAATATCGTACACCAATGAAGATTCTAGCAAGCAAAAGTATATAGAAACAAGAGGAAAAGATTCTATCTTCTGCAAAAGTCAAGTTACTAAGACACTTGTTAAAGGATGTGAACGACTTTGGTCTATTCTCGATGAGGTAAATGCTGATTAGAAGAAAAAAAGATCTTTGCACCCTTTAGAGGTAGATAACTTAAAGGTCATCTACTGGAATACCCATGTTTTACAGATGAGGAAACTGAGGCCCACAGAAATTGTGGTTTGGGCCAGGGCCCTACAATTAGGTAACAAGGCAATGGAACATACTGGAAAGAGGCCTTGCCTTGGAATCAGGAAAACCTGAGCTTAAATTCTTGGTTCTGACACTTGAGACCTTGAACAAGTCAATTTCATCTTTGATCGTCAGTCTTCCCATCTCTAAAATGGGAATGATAATGTCTGTTCTATGTACCTCACAGGCTTTGTTCTGAAGAATATACATCTTAAGCTACTTTAAAAAGAAAAGTAACTTCTGAGACTCAAAGTTTCATTTACAATCAGCTCTTTCCTGTTTCACATTGTATATGGAAATGCTAATTTTATTTGGCATTTAAGTTCACAATTAAAAAGAAATCAAAGGCTTTGAAAAGATAATGTAAATATGAGTAACGAGTGGTACAACTGGGACAACCCAGCTCCCTAAATTTCCAGCCTTCTTCCCATATTTTTGTACATTCCTATATAGAATGTTTTATTGCAGCTCACCCTTCTGTTGGCTGGTCTGTTTTGTTGGTATATGGATATGTGGCCAGCTCATCTTTGCCTTCTAGGCCCTGGCTTAAATGCAGGAGGCCAGTTTTTTGTTTTGTTTTATTTTTCCCCTGGTACTCCACATGATCAAGACGTGAAGAGAGGCCTTGACTAAAAGCCAAGAAACACAAATCTGGGTGGGGGCAGGGAATTTGGAGTTCAATGACCTGGGTTTAAATCCCAGCTATGCTCTCTTCCTTTCTACCTACACCACTTGGGTAAGTTCCTGGACCCTTCTGGATTTCACTTTTTTCATCTGTAAAATGAGATTAGATTGGATGACTTCTGATGTTTCTTCCTCTAAATCTCACTGTCTGACATTTAAAGCCCTGTTCATTTGTCTTGTACAGTAAGATCTTGTACTGTTAGATTGACTTTGGGGATTAGTTTGTGGTTTGGATTTTATGTTTATGATTTTCAATGAGAATATCAGCTCTTGAGAGGAGAGAAGAGCAGTCTTGCTTTTGCCCTATTTGTATCCCTAGCACTTAGCATGATGCTTTGTTAATAGAGCTTAATAAATGTTCTTTTATTCATTTGTTCCTTCTTTCTCAATTGTTCATTGAATCAAAATGTTTGGTCTGCTTATTCCAGGAAGAACTCTATTCTGTTTACTAAAAGTATTACCTTTCCCAATTTTAAGCAAAACTCGTGCCTGGGGGTATGGTACTTTGTGTGGTTAGTGAGCTACTAGGTCCTTCTGACTTTGACCTGAATGCTATCAGAATGGAAGGCAAGTCCAGGTTCTTGTGGAGCTCAGATATAGATCCTTACCCCTTAGCTCACATCTCCCTGAATGTCTGAGTTGAAAGGGGCCTCAGAGGCCATGTAGTCTGACCCATATATGAACAATATGGCTTTCTAACAGTGTCTTGTGGTACCACGGTGAGAGCCCTGGCTCTGATTTCAAAGGCCTTGGGTAAGTCAATTATCTTCTCTGGGCCTCAGTTTCTTTATATGAAAAAAAAAGTTGCACTAGATGGCCTTGGTTGGTCCCTTCTGTCTGTCTGTGGATCTATGAGCCTTTGATTCTCAGCAACTTCAATTTAAAGACCAACAGAAAGGCAGTACCTATTCTCTCCAGGGGCAGTCCATTTCACTTTTAGACTGCTCTAATTGCACCAGTCCTGGAGTCAGGAAATCTCATCTGCTTTTGATTCTGCTCTCTGGGTCAGTGTAGAACAAGTCCTCCGTGTGACAATCTTCCAAATACTTGAAGATTGTTATCTTATTGTTTCCTCTTTTTTTTGTGATAAACATTTTTATTTATAATTTTGGGTTCCAATTATTATCCCTCTTTCTCTCCCTCCCCTCTCCCCTCCCTGAGGTGGCAAACAATCAGATATGGGTTATACATGCATGATTATATAAAACATTACCATATTAGTCATTTTGTATAAGAAAACTTGATTAAAAGGAAAAAAAATGAAGAAAGTAAAAAATAGCATGCTTCAGTCTGTTCCATCAATATCAATTCTTTCTTTGGATGTGGATAGTATGTTTCATCAGTAGTCCTTTGGTATTGTCTTGGATCATTGTATTGTTGAGAATAGTGAAGTCATTCACAGTTCATCAAAGTATTACTGTCTCTGTGCACAACGTTCTCTTGGTTCTGCTCCCTTCACTATACATCATTTCATACATGTCTTTCCAGGCCTTTCTGAAGTCATCCTACTTGTCATTTCTTGTAGCATAATATTTCATCACCATCATATACCACAGTTTGTTTAGCCATTTCCCAATTGATGGGCATTCCTTTGATTTCCAGTTCTCAGCCACCACAAAAAGAGCTGCTATAAATATTTTTGTACAAATAGGTCTTTTTCTTTTTTTGGAGATGTCTTTGGGATATAAACATAGCAATGGTATCGCTGGATCAAGGGGTATGCACAGTTCCATAGCCCTTTGGGCATAGTTCCAAATTGCTCTCCAGAATGGTTGGATCTTTTCACAACTCCACCAACAGTGGATTAGTGTCCCAGCTTTCCCGCATCCCCTCCAACATCCAATATTTTCCTTTTTTGTTACATTTGCCACTCTGATAGGTGTGAGTTGATACCTCATAGTTGTTTTAATTTGCATTTCTCTGTTTCCTCTTTCCTTATCTTCTTTTCTGCTAGTTTCTTAAGTCAATTTTGATCCAGCAGCCTGGTTTTGCAACTTCTCAGCATGCTGGTTGTCACCTTCTGAATGTGCTTTGGATTGCTATGTACAGTTTTTTTTTTTTGATCTTCTGTTAACAGGTGATAATCAGGGTCTTCTCTTATATGCATGAGGTTACCCGTTCCCTGCAGCTCTGGCCCTTCCCTTTCCTCATTGCTAGGTTACTGGCACAAAGGAATTCAGGTAGCTGGATGCTCAGTGAAGTCTCTGAGTGTGGTTGTAGTGATCCCTTGGGAGCTTGCTATTCATAGTCTGAGATCTCATCCAACCATTGTTGTCCAGATTCATAGGCAGTTCGTGTTTAAATAGAGGCTTGATTTATTTATAGGGTCATAGGTCTAGAGCTGGAAAGCACTTTGAAGGTCTAGTCCAACTTTTTGTTTTTAAACATTTAACTACTTAAGGAAGGAAACAGGGACCCCAAGAGGTTCAATGACTGGTCTAAGGTTAGATGAGTAGTAAATAGCTAAGCTGGGATTTGAACCTAAGTACTGGGCCTCCAATTTGAGTGTTCTTTCTTTCTCCTCTCCCATGTTGACTCTACATGCTAAAGTGTTTCCTAAGTCATACAAAATGACTCATATTAGTTGTCCCACTTGTTTGAGCAGTGGTAGCCCCCAAATCAGGGATCAAATTTAGGTTCTAGATTAAAAATTCCAAACCAGTGTAAGAAACCCTAGGAACTGGATAAACCTTGGCCTAAATGGTACACATGCTCAACAGAGAAGAGAACATTTAGGGAGGACAAGAGAGATGTTTTCAAGTATTTGAAGAGCTGACATGGGGAGGAGGGATCAGGCTGTTCTACTTAGCCATAGAGGAGCAGAACCAGGTGCAAAATGTGGAAGCTGCAAAGGGACAAATGTCATCTTGTTATGAGGAAAAGCTTCCTATCAATTTAATCTCTAACAAAAATAGAAATGGGGAGCAGCTAGGTGGCTCGTGGATAGAGCACCGGCCCTGGATTCAGGAGGACCTGAGTTCAAATTCGGTCTCAGACGCTTGACACTAGCTGTGTGACTCTGGGCCCTGCAAAAAAAAACAAACAAAACCCCCAAAACAAACCAAAACAACAACAACACAAAAAAGAAATGGAATGACCAACCTCTTTTTTTTGGGGCAATGGGGGTTAAGTGACTTGCCCAGGGTCAAACAGCTAGTAAGTGTCAAGTGTCTGAGGCTGGATTTGAACTCAGGTACTCCTGAATCCAGGGCCAATGCTTTATCCATTGCACCACCTATCTGCCCCTTGACTGACTTCTTTGAAGGTCTTGGATCACTTGTAGTCTGGGGTGTGCTGAAGTCAGCCCAAACTGGTCAGTGAAGGCCTATTATTAAATTTTCAACACAAACAGCAATGCTTTGGAAATCAGCAAAAATGCCAGAAATCAGGACTTGATTTATTGTTTTGTTGACTGTCTAGGCTTAAGAAAGTAACGACAAGAATAATAATGCAGATTAAATTTTAAAGTGCTCTATTTTTCAGAGAGCAGGTTGGTTTTTTTTTTTTAGATTTTAGAATAGAATTTTATTTTCCAAAATATATGTAAAAACAAATTTTAACATCAATTTAAAAAAAAAAATTGTTCCAACTTCTCTTCCTCCTCTATTCCCACCCCCACCCACTAAAACTCAAGCATTTCAAAATAAATTATACATGAGTAGTCATGGAAAACATTCCCACATTAGCTAGGTTGTGAGGAAAAAACAGTCAAAAAACTCCCAAAACTTCAGACTGAGGAATTGTCAAAGAGAAAAAACATTTTTTTAAAAAATGTGTTTCCAGGGGGCAGCTAGGTGGTGCAGCGGACAGAGCACCGACCCTGGAACCAGGAGCACCCGAGCCCAAATCGGGCCCCACACACCCAACACCCACCAGCCACATGACCCCGGGCAAGCCACCCAACCCCAATTGCCTCACCAAAAAAGAAAAAAAAAAAGAGAAAAGAAAAAAAAATGTGTTTCCAACTATTTCAGATACTATCACTTCTTTCTCTGTAGATGGGTTGCCATTTTCATAGTCCTTCAGGGTTATATTGGACCATTGCCTTGCTGAAAATAACCACATGCTTCCCAGCAGATCATTTTACACTATTGCTGTTATTTTTGTATACAGTGCATTTCACTCTGCTTCAGTTCATGTAGGTCTTTCGAGGTTTTTCTAATAGTATCCTGTTCATCATACCCTAAATAATGTACCTTAAACTTGACAAAGAATTTTCTTCATATTAGCCCAGCGAAGTCATCATAACTATTTCCCTCCATCCTATTCCCTTCCCATGATATTTACTCTATTTTCCATCTTCTTTTAAACTATTCCTCCTCAAAAGTATTTTACTTCTGACTGTCCCCTCCCCTACTCTACACTCCCTTTTTTTCTACCCTTCCTTCCTTATCCTCTTCCCCTCATACTTTCCTGTAAGGTTAAATAGATTACTCCTCCCAACTGGGTGTGAATGTTATTCCCTCCATGAGCCAACTCTGATGAGTTTAAGGTCTTTGAGCTAATTCTATGTTCCAAATTTTCTTCCTCCCTCTCTCCTCAACCCTCCCTATGAAATCAAGCAATTCAATATTTCATACTTGTGCCGTTATGCAGAACGTCTTCACCTTCCTTGAAAGTATTTTGCTTTTTACTACTCTCTCCCAGAATCTGCCCTTCCCTCCTTCCCCTCCCCCCCCCTTATCTCCCTCCCCTCCCTCAGGGCAAAATATATTACTATACCCACTTGAGTATGTATGTTAGCCCTTCTTTGAGTCAATTCTGATGATATTAAGGTTCAATCACTCCCCAATTCCTTCCCCCTCTTCCCCTCCCCTCCATAAGCTTTTTTCTTGTTTCCTTCATATGAATAACCTCTCCCCAGACCATCTCTCCCCTTCCCCCTCCCCCAGTCTATTTCTCCTACACCTCAACCCTATTTTTTTTTTTTTTTTGGGTGAGGCAATTAGGGTTAAGTGACTTGCCCAGGGTCACACAGCTAGTAAGTGCTAAGTGTCTGAGGCCGGATTTGAACTCAGGTACTCCTGACTCCAGGGCCAGTGCTCCATCCACTGCGCCACCTAGCTGCCCCAAACCCTATTTTAAGGATGTCATTATGGGTTAGTTAGGTGGCACAGTGGACAATGCACCAGCCCTGGACCCAGGAGGCCCCAAGCCCAAATCCGGCCCCATACATAAGACACCCCACAAAGAACAAAACATAACTTCCCTTCGTATTCAGTTCAGACCTGTGTCCTCTGTATTATCTTCCTATATAGGAATGTTAACAGTTTGATCTTTTAATATCCCTCATGAAGTCTTTTTCCTGTTTATCTTTTTATGCTTCTCTGGGGTGTTGTATTTGAAAGTCAAATTTTCTATTCAGTTCAGGTCTTTTCATAACAAATGCCTGAAAGTCTTCTTTCTCCTTGAAGTTCCATGTTTGCCTCTGAAAGAGGATGCTTAGTTTTGCTGGGTACGTGATTTTTGGCTGTAGTCCCAGTTCCTTTGCCCTCTGGAATATCATATTCCATGCCCTCCGGTCCTTTAATGTAGAAGCTGCTAGATCTTGCTTTATCCTTATTGGAGCTCCACAGTATTTAAATTCCTTTTTTCTAGCTGCTTGCAATATTTTCTCCTTGACCTAGGAGTTCTGGAATTTGGCTATAATATTCCTGGAGGTTTTCCTTTTGGGATCTCTTTCAGGAGGTGATCGGTGGATTTTTTTCAATTTCTATTTTAGCTTCTGCTTCAAGAATATCAGGGCAATTTTCCCTCACAATCTCTTGGAGGATGGTGTCTAAACTCTTGTTTTGGTCATGGTTTTCAGGTAGTCCAATGATTTTCAAATTATCTCTCCTAGATTTATTTTCTAGGTCAGCTGTTTTTCCAAGGAGATATTTCACATTGCCTTCTATTTTTTCATTCAATTGGATTTGCTTTACTGTGACTTGGTTTCTCATAAGCTCACTAGCTTCCATTTGTTCAATCCTAATTCTTAGGCAATTATTTTCAGCAGTTTTTTAATCTTCTTTTCCATTTGGCTTTTCAAACTGTTGACTTTTTTCTCATGACTCTCCTGCATTGCTCTCATTTCTCTTTCCATTCCTTCCTCTCTTTCTCTACATCTTCGTTCTATCTCTCCTACTTTCTCTTCAAAGTCCCTTTTGAGAGCTTCCATGGCCTGAGACCAGTTCATATTTTTCTTGGAAGCTTTGGATGTTGGAGCTTTGACCCTATTATTATCTTCTTCTTCTGAGGATGTATTGTGGTCTACCTTTCCCCCAAAGAAGTTTTTGATGGTCTTCTGCTTTCTCTGCCTACTCATCCTGGCTTACTGTTTCTTGGCTTTTTACTCCTTAAAGTGTAGCGCTGCTTCCCAGACACACCGTTCGTGCTACAGCGTGGCCCAGGGGGTGATTGGGCTTCTTCTCAGCCTGCCTGGCTTGTGAGTAATCACAGCCGCTTTCTCTTTGACTGGGAAACAGAAGTCTGATTGAACTCTGATTCTCTATGGTCGGAAGCTTGGCGTGCTTTTACCCCTCCCCCATTGGGCCACCACCACTCGATTCAGCCCACTGGTTCAGACCCAGGGCGCTTTGCCCCAACTCCAGCAGATACTGCCTCCACTTCACCCAGGCCTACCTCCGAACCCCCTCACCAGTCGGTGATCGGAGCCTCAGAAGCTGCTGGTGCTAAAGACTCTGACGTGTTGGAAGCACTGTCCCTGGCTGGGTCCGGACTGCTCGCTGAGCTGTTCAGCCTGATCAGTAGGTGATCAGAATCGCCCTCTTTTGCGGAGAAACAGTCTCACTCTGTTCTTATGTGCATTAGGCTGTTCTGGGTTTTGATTTTTACCGCATTATTTGGGCGTGAATGGACGGGTTTATCTGGAGCTTGTGGGAGTCACAGCCTCTCCTCCGCCATCTTGGCTCCAGGTTGGTTTTTTTGTTGTTTTTTTTTTGTTGTTGTTTTTGATACGAGGGTTAAGTGACTTGCCCACAGTCACACAGCTAGCAAGTGTCAAGTGTCTGAGGCTGCATTTGAACTCAGGTCCTCCTGAATCCAGGGCCAGTACTTTATCCACTGTGCCACCTAACTGCCCCCTAGAAAGCAGGTTGTTAAACATCACTACACCCCTGCTGCTAGGGCATGTTAATAATGGAGATTTCTTTGGTATATGAGTTGGACTGTTGTTTGTCTCTCCTTCTCGAAGAGGACTGTGACATCAGGGAGGCAATGTCATGACTTGCAGTGAATTGGATTTAAGTGACAGAGGGCTCTGCAAAGTCACCAGCCTCACTCTCTCCTCCGGAACCATCTGGGTCCAGTGGCAAGATTTACATCTGGACTGGAGATTTCTTTGGTGTATGGATTAGACTAGACAACCAGTGACGTCCCTGCCAGTTCTCAGATTCTGGTATATGTGGAATAGGGCAATGAAAGAGACAGGGACCGCCATGACTGAATAGGAGGAAAGCCGATGACAGTGATGGAGTCCCAGAAATAAAAATAGATGGGCTGGGTGAAGTCAGTCAAGGTGTTTGTACATGTTGTCTCATCTCTCGAATGTACTCCTTTATCATTTCCACCTGTCTATTTTCCTTCAAGTTTCTGATTAAACGGCACCTTCTTCAGGAAACTCTTCCTGATCTCCCCCTCATCCCCCTAGCAGCAGGTGCTGGTGCTCTCTTCCCCTTAGATTACCCTGGGGCCAGCTCTCCCTCCCTCCCCCCTTCCTCTTCACACTTAGTAAAATGTAAGCTCTTGGAGAGTTGGGACTTTTCCCTTTTTGTCTTTTGTTTCTCCAGCTCTTAGTAGCACCTGGGGCTGGAGAGATAGGTATTTAATGCTCATAGAATTGAAAGGAATTGTTGATTTAACTAAGGTCAAAGCTAAAGAAGGACACTTTCAATGTTTGACTTTATGGGGTTTTTTTGCCCTAGATTTGACTTTATTTCCCCAAATGAATACCAAAAACTGTTAAACTTTAAATTAGGTGCCATATTTGCATATAACAAATGCTTGAAGTCTGCCCCACCTTATTCTTTCCCCCTTCCACGTCCTTCCCAGAAATTCAGTATATCTTATTCATATGTGTTTTTATATATAGCATAAATCTATGTCTATACACATATATGTATGCACATATACACAGATAAATAGATGTATGTGTGTATGTGTACATATAGACACGTATAAGTAATATACTCGCATGCATATACATACATACATGTATACACATATATAATGTGTAAATATGTATTCATATATACATACATACAAACATACTTCTTTATAGCTTAAAAATCTACATGAAGACTTTTTGGGACACTCTGTATATGTGTAGAAAAGGATTTCTTTATCTAAATGCATATAATCTCATCCCCAGTTCCCACAAAAGTAACCTGAGAAACAGTTTCTCTAAGATTCACATCTCTGAAACAGGTAAACATGGCCAGTTCCTAGAGCAGCTAGACTAAAGGTTTGCCAGCTCGACTCAAGTAGTGTTTGGATCTTTGGATCATTAGTTGGTTTTTGCACCTCTTTCATAGCTCATATGCCTACTTTCCTTGTTCTGTGGGGTTTCAGGAATATGTTGAGACTCCTGAGTTCTTGAATGCCACCACTGAAAACAGCCTTTGTCCAGACTTGGTGCGTTGGCTTTTCCTCTTCTCCCAGAGTCCTTTTCTCATTGTCTCCCTCTGATTGAGTTACTAGAACTTAACTCACTTAGTCTCATTGGAAATCGAGTCCTGGGAACTTTTTCTAGTGAGTGATCGATCACTCTTGGGATCCATGAACTTTGAGAGTTGTAGTCCATTACTGAGGTACATAGCCCCATGGGAAATGTAGTACTCTCTCCATTGTCTCCTGCTATTTTTTTTGTTAATTTAATTTCAATAAATATAAAATTATCTCAAATGTGGTATGGATAGGTAGACTGATTAATGATTGATCAAATGAATGAATTTCCTAGTCTTGGAGCTGTCACCTTTGGTTATACTTTGGGTCACAACTACCACAACAAAAATCATTGACTTTTACGTGTTCATAAGTCTTAGTAAATGCCCTAATAAAGAGAAGCTCTATATCCTTTTCCTCAAATAATATTTATTCATGTAATCCTCCTCCCTATAACCTAAACTATGAGGAGGAAATAGATTTGCTTCTGTTTATATAACTTCTGGTAAGCTACAACTTTTAAAATATTTGGAATTCTGAGCTTCTGAAGGCTTGATAAGAGCATTGGAAAGATTGTGAACTGTTTGTGGGTGCACATAGTTTTCAAAACACAATTCTTATACAATGGTTTGAGCCACCATTTCCTAAACTATTTTTCTGCTGACACAGACCCTCTGGACTTCATCTTGATACTCCACAGCACAATAACTTTCTAGAATAGTAAGTTTATTGATTTCTGCAATTAGTAATATCTGAAGAAAATGCAGAATTAAACACAGTTGTAAAGTCAAGGAATGCATTTTAGCATTTGGTGTATATTATAAAATCTGGAAATATTTATCCATTCACATTATCTGGAGAGATTTTATTTACCATTCCTGTTGTTTTTGGGAAAATCTCTGCCCACCAAGCTTTCAGAAAAGAATGATGTGTTTTTGTAGAAGTTGGCATGGAAAGACACTGTCTTGCCAAATTTTAGTATGTGGTTTTGAATCCATGGCAAAATACCTCTGAAATCTATTTTCTGCATTTCTCTCTCTCTCTCTCAAGTTCAGATTGAGTCAAGGGGTAAGATAGAACATTTCTTTGGGACACTGCTGCTATCTGAAAGGAATTGTGACCCTCTCTATCCTTTAGAAATGAGAATAAAACCTTTTTCCTTCTCTGAAACTAGTTTGGACAAGTTATTAAGTCTGGGGATAGTTTTCATGATAGGAGTTTTGTTTTTATTTATTTATTTATCTACTTATCTATTTATCTATCTATGCATTCATTCATTCATTTATCTATTCATCTATCTATCTATCTATTAATTCATTTATCTATTTATTAATTAATTCATTTATTTATTCATCTATCTATCAATTAATTAATTTATTCATTCATTTATTTATTTATTTCAGGGCAATGAGGGTCAACTGACTTGCCCAGGGTCACATGGCTAGTGTCAAGTGTCTGAGGCCAGATTTGAACTCAGGTCCTTCGGAATCCAGGGCCGGTGCTCTATCCCCTGTGCCACCTAGCTGTCCCAGGAGTTTTGTTTTTTAAAATTAATGTATTTGTAGCATTTATTTTTTTAAAATTTGAGTTACAAATTCTTTCCTTCTATGCAGCCCCTCTTCCATCCATTGATAAGGTAAGAAATATAATACATATGAAGTCATGCAAAACATTTCCATATTAGCCACATTGCAGAAAAAAGATATAAAGTGAAAAAAATATGCTTCAATTTGTACTCAGAATTGATCAGTTCTCTCTCTGGAGATAGATGGTATTTTTCATAATCAGTTCTTTGGAATTGTATTGATTGTATTGATCAGAGTAGCTAAGTCTTTTACCATTGATCATTGCTACAATATTGCTGTTCCTGTATGTGTGTGTGTGTGTGTGTGTGTGTTTTCCTGGTTTTGCTCATTTCCTTTTGTGTCAGTTTCTATAAATCTTCCCAGGTTTTTCTGAAGCCATTTCTTTTGTAATTTCTCATAGGACAATGATATTTCATCACAACCATGTGCCACAACTTATTCAGTCATTCCCCAATTAATGGACATCCCTTCAATTTCCAATTCTTTGCCATCAGAAAAGGCTGCTATAAAGATTCTTGTACGTGTAGGTCCTTTCCTTTTTTCTTTTCTCTCTTTTGGAAACAGACCTGGTAGTGGTATTTTTGGGTCAAAGGGTATGCACAGTTTTGTAGCCCTTTGGGCATAGTTCCAAATTATTCTCTACAACAGTCCCATCAGTTTACAATGCCACTCATGCCCTATTTTTCCATACCCCTCCAATATTTGTCATTTTCCTTTTTTTGGTCATGTTTGCCAATCTGATAGCATGTAAGGTGGCACCTCAGAGTACTTTTAATTTGCATTTCTCTAATTATTAGTGATTTAGAGCATTTTATATGACTATAGATATTTTCATGTCTTCTTTTGAAAACTGTACCAAGATTTTAGATGATAGGACAATCCTATGACATTTACACATGTAATCCTATCAGAGTCTGATTAGCACCCAGATGATGAAAAGCAATTAACTTTCTCCTATTAGAAGTTCAGTTGCTTTCTTTTTGCTTAATTACACCACATCATGACTTTTATCATCCATTTCTCCTCCCTCCAAAGCATCCTTCCCACTTCTGCCAAATGAATTTCCTTTATGTACAGAATGAGTCACATTGTCACTTCTCTCCTTAAAACACTTTAATGGCTCCCTAATGCCTGTCAATTGATCAGTTAATAAGAGTTTATTGGGGATAGAAGGACAAACATGAAATAGTCCTTGATTTCATGGATCTTATAGACTAGCCAGGGGAGACAGCACATGCATAAACAAGTAAACACGGAATATATTCAAAACAAATTCAAAATAATTTTGGGAGGGAGAGCAGCATGACTAGTAGCTTGGGGAATGAGGGAAGGTTTTCTATAGAAGGTGCTGGTTGAGCTGAGTCTTGAAAGAAACCAGGGGTTCAAGAGGCAGAGGTAAAGAGGGAGTGCATTCTAAGCATGGGAGTAGTTGGTGCCAAATTACAGAAATGGGAGATGGAATAGTATGTGTGGGGAATGGCAGAGTAGGCCAATATGGCCCAATTGTAAAGTGTGTGGAGGAGAATAAAGGGCTGGAAAGTAGAAAAGGGGTAAAGTTGTAAAGGACTTCAAATGCCTAATAGAGAAGTTTATATGTGTGTGTGTGTGTGTGTGTGTGTGTGTGTGTGTGTGTGTGTGTGTGTGTGTGAGAACCAGGGACACCACCCCATGCTGAGAAAGACATGAGGTGACCTGAGGTTTCTAAGGTCAGATTGGCATCCCAGAAGTTGCCTCTATTCATAGACCACCTTTAAGTCATGTCTATCAATGGACTTGAATTTGACCAGCCAATTAGCTTGGAGCTGTGTGTGGGAACTGCCCCTCTTCTGATTCCACATGGAACTTCTGCTGGAACTGACTCAGCCTCTTTCTCTTTGGAAGTGCGAGTGGCTAGGTGAAGGAGCTCTTTCTCTCTCTCGCTAGTGTAGATCTGAGCTAGGGTTTTTCCATTCTTTTCAGAGACATGTACTCTCTCTCTTTACTAACTTTTTTTAATTTTTAATTTTTAAAATTGTATTTTTTGCTAACTTTTCATCTACTTTAATAAATGCTTAAAAGCCTAAACTGTTGCTGAATTCATAAATGAATCCTAACTAGTTCCCCCACACACACACTGGGGGGGGGGGCAGGAAAGGACATACACACATGATTTTAATCATCACATATGTGTGATAAAATAATGGGATTTAGCAGATACTCAAAGACCCACCTGGAGATTAATCTAAACTGATTGAATCAAGTGAGAGTGATTGAAAAAAAAAAAAAGAAAGCTACATGTGGGCAGCTAGGTGGCACAGTGGGTAGAGCACTGGCCCCGGAGTCAGGAGTGCCTGAGTTCAAATCCAGCCTCAGACACTTAACACTTACCAGCTGTGTGACCCTGGGCAAGTCACTTAACCCCAATTGCCTCACTAAAAAACAAACAAAAGAGAGTGATTGACTGCTGATTAGTCTACTTCAAAATTAACTAGATTGTAATCACACCTGGCTAGCCCTTAAGAAGGTATTGTTCTTACTAGCTGTGTGACCCTAGGCAAGTCACTTAACCCCCATTGCCCCCGCAAAAAAAAAAAAAAAAGAAGGTATTGTTCTAGGGGGCAGCTAAGCAGTGGATAGAGCACCAGCCCTGGAGTCAGGAGTACCTGAGTTCAAATCCGGCCTCAGACACTTAACACTAGCTGTGTGATCCTGGGCAAGTCACTTAACCCCAATTGCCTCACTTTAAAAAAAAAAAAAAAAGAAGGTATTGTTCTGAGAAGCTAGACTTTGAACTGAACTTGAGAACACCTTCAAGTTCAGTGAACCAATGGATTTGGAGGATGCCAACCAATCAGCTTGAAGCAGTGTGTAAGGATCACCTCTGTTCCAGACCTATAAAAAGCTTCCACAATCAGTTTGCTAGAGAGTTCGTGATTGAAGCAGGCTAGTGGCGGAGGACTTGAGGAGGGACCCGACGAGGCTGGAACTCTAGGCTAGATAGGCTTTTTCTTAACTTTTTGAACTCCATGTGAATACCTGCATGCTTTAATAAATGTTTAATGCCCAAAGACGGGTGCTGAAGCTTCTAATTTAAGGCTACCACAATTTAGATTTTAAACATCACATATGTATGTATGTACATATTTATTTATTCATTCATTCATTTATTTATTTATTTATTCACTCATTTATTCATTCATTCATTCATTTATTTATTTATTTTTGCAGGGCAATGTGGGTTAAGTGTCTTGCCCAGGGTCACACAGCTAGTGAGTGTCAAGTGTCTGAGGCTGGATTTGAATTCGGGTCCTTCTGAATCCAGGGCCAGTACTTTATCCACAGTGCCACCTAGCTGCCCCCGCCAGCCTACTTCTGACAGTCAGTCAGCAAATAAACTTCTATTAAGCACATATGCCAGGCACTGTGCTAAATGCTGGGATTACAAAGAAAGGCAAAGGACAATCCCTGATCTCAAGGAACTCACAATCTGATGGGAGAGACGACATGCAAATATCTGTGTACAAACCAGCTCTAGATAGGATAAACTGGAAGAAATTAACAGAGTGAAGGCACTAGAGTTAAGAGGGATCAGGAAAGGCTTCTTGTAGAAAGTAGGATTTTAGCTAAGGTTTGAAAGAAGCCAGTGAAGCCCTGAGGCCCAGTTAAGGAGGGAGAGCTTTCTAGTCATGGGGGACAGAAAAAATGCCCAGAGTTGGAAGATAGAATGTCTTGTTTGAGAAATAGCCAAGGTGCTCATGTTACTGGATACCAGAGTACATGGGGGTGGGGATAGGGCTGAGGAGGTTGGTATATAAGAAAACAGGAAAAATTGGGGAGCAGGTTACTTGAAGCAGCAAGGTCCCCTGACAGAGAGACAGGAGGTTTCATGTATCAGGGAAGCCCAACCACTGCCACCATACCACTTTGTTTCAAACCACTGGCTCTACTTCCAGTCTAGACCTGTAGCCATCACTGAGGGGAGCAATCACTATGGATAAGGGATCCGCCTTTCTTGCCACCATCACCAAGCTACCAATAAACAGGTAAGCCCAATAGCCCAGAGAGTGGCATTAACCCCCAAACCATTGGTCATGGGTCATGCTTCTAACTGAGCCCTGAAACCCATCATCCCAGGAAGTAACCCTCAGTGAGCTACAACATGGTAACTGCTTCTTTGGGCACTGTACCCACAGCTACCAAAGACTCAGAAAGGAAAGTTCTAGCCACTAAAGTCCTTGGTACTGTTAAATAGTTCAACATCAGAAGCTGATATGATATAATCAATGGAAATTAAGTTGAAGAAGATGAATCACCCTAAGTTTTTCTGTGTACCCTAAAAACCATGGGATATTTCCAATCTTCCTTGGAGCTGCCATTTCTCTATGTGATAGCTCGCCCATTAGAATATAAGCACCTTGACATCAGGGACTCTCTTACTTTTCCGTTTGTATCCGCAGTATAGGATAGTGGTTTGCATATTGTTTTTATTCAGTTATTCAGTCATGTCCGACTCTTCATGACCCAATATGGGGTTTTCTTGGCAAAGATACTGTAGTGGTTTGCCATTTCCTTCTCCAGTGGACTCTGCACATAGTAAATGCTTATTCATTCATTCATCTATTCAATACTGACTTTAATATAGCATAAACTGTCCCTTCACCTAAAATATGAACATTCTCATTCATTATTTATGCAACACACATCTTCAAATGAGACATGGGCTGTTCTAAGTCCTGGCTCTGTCCTTAATCAGTATTGTGACTCTGGTCAAGTCACTCCTCCCCTTGGGGCCTTAACTTACTCATCTAACAAAACAAGGCTTTGAAATTTTGAGTTATTCATGATACTTTATGCAGTAAATGTCCCCTTGGGCATTACTCTCCAAGAAGTCAGAGTCAGAAAGATCCCAAATATACCATAATTTCCATGATTGCACTTTTTTATGTGGCAGCAAAACTTCAGAAACAGAATAGATGCCATCAGTTGGAGAGTAGCTGAATGAACTGTGGTATGTTAACATAATGAGCTGTAAGAACTGATAAATATGGGGAGTTCAGAGAAATATCAGAAGACTTACATGAGCTGATGCTGAATGAAGTGAGTGGCATCAGAGCAATACAGTCAGCCACTCTCCAACTGATGGCATCTATTCTGTTTCTGAAGTTTTGCTGCCACATAAAAAAGTGCAGTCATGGAAATTAAGGTATATAATGAGCTGTAAGAACTGATAAATATGGGGAGTTCAGAGAAATATCAGAAGACTTACATGAGCTGATGCTGAATGAAGTGAGTGGCATCAAACTTTTTAAAAAATTCAGATAATTTTTAAAAAGGAAGAGTATGGGGGCAGCTGGGTGATGCAGTGGGTAGAGCACAGGCCCTGGTGTCGGGAGGACCTGAGTTCAGATCTGGCCTCAGACACTTGACCCTTGCTAGCTGTGTGACCCTGGGCAAGCCATTTAACCCCAACTGCCTCACCAAAAAAAAAAAAAAAAAAGAAAGAAAGAAGAGTATGGACTTAATGTCCTCTCTAGTCCCTTCCCATTCTAGCATCATATGATTCTTTACCACTGAATCACACTCATTCATTCCATCCAGGTTTGCTAGATTTGGAGTTTATGGGTAATGTGAATTGCAATGGAATAGATTGAAATTCTGAGACCTTAAAAAATCATTTTGTTAATTTGCAGAAACTAGATCCCTAGTGGAGAGGGGATGACTGAATGATATTTACTCAGAGTGGCTGGGTGACTTAACAATAATCCTAGTCATAGGATTTAAGGGAATTCATAGGTTTAAAAAAAAAAAAACACAACCCCAAACTCAACATTTAAAAATAAACACTAGCTGACATAGTCAGGAGCTGCAGGGCTCTTAGGTAAACCAAATGAGAATTAGGCACCTTGTCTGTAAGTAAGTACACTTACAGTCCATTTACTTCTATACAATAATCATTAAAACTAATAACAGATATTATTTATATGGTGCTCTAAGGTTTGCAAAGTACTTTTTAATTATTTTTTTATGAAGTCCTATGGGTTTGTAGGGAGGAATTCTTGAGTGGATCACCTTCAGGATGGGGTCTGATGATCTTGGAAATTGTAAAATAGAATGTTAGAACCCTTAGAAAAGTCACCTAGCCCCAAACCTCTCATTTTACAGATGAGGACACTGAGATCCAGAGAGCTGAAAGGACTTACCCAAGGTCACTTAGTCAGCCAGTGGAAGAACTGGGACCAGAACCCTGGTTTTCAGACTCTTAATTTTATGGTTTCCCCCTACATTAGGTTACTGGTCTTTACCTTGTTGGAGAATCTAGGAGGTTCAGAAAAAGGGGTAACTGTCAGTGTGGGTGAGAGTCAGTGCTGATTTTATCAGGCTGATAAAAATATTGTAAGGGCAATATTCTTCCAGCCTGTCAAGTACCAAAACAATGCTTTTCCTAAAGCTAGATCACCAGCTTGTTAAACGTGATGTACATTTACACTCCTCTGAATGTACTCTCCCAACCAGGCCTGTGCAAGGGTTAATCATTAACACTATCCCCAGGCTGGCTCAGAACATTCCTTTTTATTTTTAGAAACACTTTCAGGAGGGAGGGGAGATAACCTTAATGGTTTATCTCTTTTGCCTGGGACTCTGGGCTCAGTCTGGCATCAGCTCCTCAATAAGGGGCAAATTATCTCTCCTTCCTCAGGTACTGTTTCAGGGCCTCTTCCTTCTTGCCTCCATTTCATAGTTAAGGGCATGCTCTGGTCTTCTAAGCCAGGAAAAACTGTGCCCTGGCAGAATCATCTCCAAAATTGTGACAATTAAAGCACCTTGGTAGGGCCAATTGATTAAATGATAAGCATTTATTAAGTGTTAACTATATGCTAAGTGCCAAAGACACAAAGACAAAAGTGAACTGGTCCTTACCCTCTGGGAGCTGGGGAAATGGCATGTACATCAATAGGTATATCTAAAATAGATACAAGACCATTTTTAGAGGGAGGTACTGCTTAGAGAAACCAGGGATTCTGAGAGGTGGAACCAAGGAAGACCTTTTTTCCAAGCATGGGATGCCCTGGGCCAATGGATTGATTAATTCATCAATTATTTAATTAGCATTTATTATGTACTTATTACTGTGTGCCAAGAACTGTTCTTAGTGCTGGGGATACAAAGAAATGTTGCCATCGAATCCCATTCAACTCTGGGATTATTCAAATTATTAAGAGTTTTTTGTCTTTATATGAAGCCTGCATCTATCTGTGCAACTTTCATGTGTTGTTTCCATAGCAGGAGTTCTTATTTTGGGTGCTGTGAACTTGAATGGGAAAAAAAAATTACACCTTTATTTTCACTAAAACCATCACAACTTGACCCCACCATGCTTTTCCAGCTTTGTCCCCCATTATTCCCCTTTATATACACTGTAGTTCAGCCAAATTAGTTGTCTTCTCCTCCCCCTCCCCCCTTTCTCCTCCCCCTCCTTTTCCTCCTCCCCCTCTTCCATTATAATGTAAGCTCCTTCAGGGTAGAGATTGGTTTTAACTATGTTTGGATTTCTGTCCTAAAAATAGCTGCTTCCAGCACTAAGGGTTGGGTTATACCTACAATAACCTGTGCTAACTAAATAATCTCCCATTATCCCAGTTATTGAGGCTCAGTCATTTATCCCCATTAAAGGATTGTGGGCATGTTCATATTCTCCATCAGTCCCAAAGGCCTATTTTCTTGTACTCTGTACCGTTCATTGGAGCCTCTGATATCCATCTTCTACAGAATCATTTATCTTTGCATATCTCCTAGCACTTAGCTTTCTAGTTACTTCCCTGTGCAAGGTAGTCCTGTTATGGGCCTAGCGTACTCCAGACATTTTCTGGGGTAAATCAAAGAATCTTCTCCTTGAGAAACTAAACCAAAGGACAGACACACCTAACCAGTCTCCCCCACCCCTTGGGGAAATAAGATTAGGTGTGGCTGTTGCCTTTGTGGCATGAGGAGCAGAGAGAAGGCTTGAGAGATCCAGAGCCGCCCCTCATCCAACTTCCCCCAGCCACCACCAGTGGGGGATGGTCCTCCCCAATAGGTGTGATGTTTAAAAGTAAATGTGGGTCCTTACCTGCTCCCTTCCCCCAGTTTTTGGGGGAAACTAGCTAAGATTTACTGATAAATTCAGCAAGAGTTTAGGCTTTTAAGGATTTATTAAAGAGTAAAGACAACAAATGTAGTCCTGTAATGCAAGAAAGTCCATCTACTTTCCTCTCTTTTTCTCTGTCTGCCACCAAACCCAAGTCCTGGCACGAAAAGGGGCTGATCCAGGGAGCCAGCCTCACCTTCCTACTTCCTCTCTCCCTCCCCAAAAGGGGAGGTCCTTCAAGATGATTGGTTGATGGTGGTTTCCTGTTGATGTTGTAGTCCACAGCCTCTGAGAACAACACCCCACTCAGGGCCAGCCAGGTGTGGTCTCAATTTAATCATCCTTAAATGGGTTCTCAGTCAGTCTCTCAGTCTCACCCAATTCAATCAATTCCAAATAAATCTTTAGGTGGGGGTCCCTAGGCTCTGCCAATCCCATTATTTTATCACATAGGGGAACTTTCCACAGTCAGCTGATCACCTCATCAGACCACCATCACCCTCTATAAAAGTATCTGCCTGTCTCCTGCTCAAGGAGATAGGTATCTCAGAGCCTTGCCTCTGTAAAGTTGCTGTCTGTAAGGGCTAAAATCCTAGCTAGACTGTCTAAAAATCTAATCAGTGGTCATCATAAATTATAAGCTTTAGCAGGAGTTTAGACTTTTAAATATTTATTAAGGACCATAAGAATTTGGTGAGGAGAGAGAAAGAGGCCAAGGTTCCTTCATCTATCTATCTAAGGGCGCCAGCATCTCAGTTCCACTCCACATGAGGTCCTGGCCAAAAAGAGCCCCTTTCCCCTTCTTTGTCCCAGAAGCCTCCCATGAAAACAGAAACAGGCCATACACACACACACACACAGCTCCAAGCTAATTGGCTGGTAGCTTTGATCAATAGTACCCACAAGCAAACGTTACTTCCTGACACCAAGGCCACATGGCTTGTCCCAGCAGGGAGCATTATTCCAACTCTCACACCTCTGTGCTATGCCTTCTCCCTATGAGAAGAACTACAAGGATTTCTCTCTTGGTTTCCTTTCCCTAGCACTCTAAATAAACTATTATTTTATTCTAATTGGATTTGTGTGCAAGAGGGTGTCATTCTTTAAAGAGCAATTTCTAAGGACTCTTACCCCTACCCCAAACCCCTATTGCAACCCCACCATCTATTTCCCCCATAAGAGTCCCATAAGAAAATCTGCTTCCTGTTAAATGACTGCTTTGTTTTAGTATAATGTAACCCGAACCCCTTTGCAAAATGTCCAAAAAAGGCTATGTGAATCAACATTTTGGATTGTAATGGATCTTTTTTGTCAACTAGTAAATTAATTCCACATCATAATTGCATTTTGCTAAATTTCAATTTTCATATTGCAGAGATACATTAACCAAAAAAAATATGGGTGTGCTTTTTTGTAACAACCCTTAGAAACTGGTCTCTATGAGCAATGTGTTTGGGGTTTATGTTACCCAAACAAAGGCTCTCCAAGATGCTAGGCACTCAATAAATGTTTATTGATATCAATTAATTAGTTGTGCTTTTTGACCCATTGTAGTTGATTTAAAAATCATTTCAAGAGAATCTACTGTGGTGATGAATCTTTTAGCTTTTAACTAAATAGGATTAATATATTTTTAGTTCCATAAATAATAGCAAAATAACATCTATTAGTGGAAAAACACTGGCCTGGCAGTCTAAAGATCTATGTTCAGGTTGTGCTTCTATTGCTCATTGGCACTAATAACAGTACTGCTTTTCTTGATGGCATTACCAGTTTATAAATCAGGAGAAACTGCAGATCCAACATAGTCATATTTCAGAAAAAGCATTGGACAAAGCCATACTATTCTTCTGAACAAAATGAAGATACAGATGCTCAATGACTACAGTCTACTTGGGGAGATTCAGAACTGATCAAATGACTAGATATTGAGAGTAGTCATAAACAGGCTAATGCAAATTTAGAGAAAGATTCTTAACCTGGGATAAGTGAACTTCTAAAAAAATTATAACTATTTCAATATAATTTGTTTTCTTTGTATTCCTAGGTGTTTTATTTTATGCATTTAAGAATGTTATTCTGAGGACTCCATAAATTGTATCAGACTGCCAAAGGAGTCCATGATTTAAAAAAGGTTAAAAAACCCCGCTTTAAAGAAACATGTTCAGTGCTATGCCTTAATGATCCAGCCTATGCTGTTTAACATTTTTAATCAATGACTTGAATAAAAGCAGAGATGACATACTTATAAAATTTACATATGGTACAGAGCTGGGAGAGATTTCTAATGCTGGATGACAGTCAGGATCCAAAAAGATTGCATGCAACAAGATTAAATTTAACAGATTATTTTAAATTCAATTCAATAAACATTTATTAAACATTTATTAAACACCCACTATGTACCAGGCACTGAACTTAAATGCTGGGAGTACAAATAAGAAAAAGACAGTCCCTGACCTCAAGGAATTTACAATCTAATGGAGGAAGATAACATACAAAAAGGAAGCTGAAAGGGGGAGCAGGGGAGGCACCAGGTGATACTTGATAGAATTCACTTGTGAATCCAAAGTCCTGGGGATTTTTTAAGGAAGCTCATTGATAGCTTGTTCAATTTCTTTTTCTAAAATAGGATTATTTAAGTATTCTGCTTCCTCTTCTGTTAATCTGGACAATATATGTTTTTGTAAATACTCATCCATTTCACTTAGATTGTCAGTTTTACTGGCATGTAATTGAGCAAAGTAAATTTCATCTTCACTGGGTGGTGCATTCATTCTTTTAATTTTCAATACTAAAAGTTTGATTTTTCTTCTTTAAAAAACAAAGTCAAACTAACCAATGGTTTAATCTTTTTTTTTTTTTTTGCAAAATCAACCCCTAGTTTTATTTATTAGTTCAATGGTTTTCTTATTTTCAACTTTATTAATTTCTCCTTTGATTTTCAGGATTTCCACTTTGGTGTTTAATTAGGCATTAAAAATTTTTTTATCTAGTTTTTTTTTTTTTTGCTTGCCCAATTCATTGATCCATTCTTTCTCTCTTTTATTAATGTAAGCATTAAGAGATTTACATTTTTCCCTAGGTTCTATTCCATAAATTTTGGAATGTTGTCACATTGTAGTTGTTCTCTTTAATGAATTAATTGTTTCTATTGTTCTTTGATACACTCATTTTTTCACCTGGAAATTCTGAGTCCTCTATAAAAGAGGGCTTTGTGAATTTATTGCTCTGCCCTTGAGCCCTCTAATCAGAGGGGAAAGACAACTGAGGGAGTCTAGATTGAGGACCAAGAACTGAGTCAGTCTGCACAGTGATGAGATTTCAGGTGATCAGTTTATCCTGGGGGAATGCATGATATTCCCAGGAGTCAAAATCAAATAGAGCTGCCAATGGAAAAAAAATGATTTAAAAAAATCAACCTTATAATTGTGAGATGTGCAAGCTGTAGCTAAACCACACTTTGGTTGGAAAAAAAATTAGGGGATTTCAATAGACTTTAAACTCAGAATGAATTGAAGGTGTGATATGGAAACCAAGAATAGCTAATGCCATATTAGGCAACATTAAGATAGTCATGTTATCTAGAACCAGAGTGATGGCAGTCCCAGTGACCGTATTCTGCCCTGGTCAGATCCTACCTGTAGAGCTGTGTTTAGTTCTAATCCCTATAGTTTAAAGGGGATAGGTAGGTGGTTCAGTAGATAGAACACTGAGCCTAAAGTCAGGAAGATTTGAGCTCAAATCTGGCCACAGACAGTTACTAGCCATGTGACCCTCAGCAAGTGACTCCTCCCTGTTTGCCTCAGTTTTCTCATCTGTAAAATGAGCTGGAGAAGGAAATGGCAAACTACTCCAGTATCTTTGCCAAGAAAACCCCAAATGGTGTTATGAAGAATTGAGGACTACTGAAACAATAATAGCTGAGATGACATTATAAAACATTTCCCTTATAACTTCTCTGAGAGCTATTATTACTCCCCGTCCCCCATTCCACAAATTACAACACTGAGATTTATAGGGATAAAATTACTAGTTCATAGTTAGTTTGTGTTAAATATAAAGAATTTTTGTTTGGCAGATTCTTGCCTTGGAATTTATTAGTTCCTTGGGGGAGAGGATAATTTTCTGTTTTGGTTAGGTCCCAGCTTTCAATTTCCTGTGCCTTGAAGGGGAACACTGGTTGACCTGGATAATTGAAAACTACCCATAATTTCCCTAGCTTAGTTAGTTTGTGCTCTGTTTCATTCCTCGTGACAGTAGGGGAGTCAGTCAGAGACCATTAGAGTAACAGGAATTAGAGGTCATTCAGTTCAACCTCTTAATTTTATAGATGAAGATACTTTTCAGTACACTGAGTAGGAACTGGTTAGTCAGTCCGCTGACCATCAAGACTTTATGAAGTGCTTACTATGTGCCAGGAAAGAAAGAGAGAGGAAGAGGGAGAGGGAGAGGGAGAAAGAAGTTTTAAGGTAATTTTTGGTTCATAGGGAACTCTCTGGTGATGAAACTCTCTCAACCAAAGCAGATTAGTTCCTGCCCTACAATTTATAGTGTTAAAGATTTGCCTGAGGCATTGAGGGGTTACGTGACTTCCCCAATGTTCTGCTGCTAGTATGTGTCAAAGGCCAGATTTCAATTTGACTCTCAGACTTAGTCTATGTGCATGATTAGCTGCCAAGGTATTTATTTATACATGGGCTGACCTCTCTGTACCTCAGTTTTTCCCTCTGTAAAATGGGGGTGGGGGGAAGAGATTACTTCTAGGGATGACATTCTGTGGTTCATTGGCACTTTCATAAAGATCTGCACCATATTTGTCTCATGGTGTAGTGGCAAGAATGCTAGAATTGGGGTCAGGAGACTAGGGTTTGGAATTGGGCTCTGACACTAGTTGTGAAAACTCTCGGACTCTGTTTCTTTTTTTTTAATCTTTTTGACTCTCTGTTTCTTCATCTATAAAAATAGAGATGAGTGCTTGTACTATCTATCATTACTTAGCACTCTGGATGCCATCCCTCAGGTCTTTTAACATTTTATGAGTATTAGAATAGCCCTTGGAAGGTTGAACCCAATGGGATAGGTGCTATAGGAGATTGTAGATAAGAAAAGCACAAGTTGAGAAAGTATGGATGGGTTGTATTCTGTGCTGTCAATAACAGTAGCCAGATCAGTAGGATCATGGATCTGTTTGAAATACTATTTACCTCACCAAAGGGTTGTGACAACAACAGTTTGTGAAACAGAGTTATGCAGAAATGTGAGTTTCTTATTATGATCATAAGCCATGTTACACCCCCTACTCTGCCTGCCCCTTTCAGGAATCGTGCCAACACTTCTGCCCTTTCCCACACTCCCAGTGAGCTGACTAAAGACAGTGATTGTCTTGGTCTGTTAGCCCTTTCAGAACCTGCTGCACATGTTTGTCCTTGGTCTGTGATGGCCTGCTATTTTTGACTCAGCTTGTTGGACTGGAGCACAGCAATACAAACTGCAAAGGCTTTCTAACACAACCCAACATATTGGCACAACAGCCTCTCATTAGCAATCCTTGGTCTACTCCAATCCCTTTGCAGTGGCAGGACAGTTAATGTCAATAAATAATGTTTTGTTTTGTAGAATCCATCTTCACCAGCAGGACAGGGCCATGACTAGGAGGTTGCTGCTTTGTAGTTAGAGGTCTTGAAATTCAGCCAAATTCCCATTTTCTATAGATGGCTTGATCCTACTGAGCAATGAAAATGATAGGCCCAACAGAGGGATTAAAGAACATCCAAAATACACAGACAAATTTCATTCAAAAGCTGAAAGGATTATCAAAAGAAGTAGGTATTTCCATTTCCACTTTGTTTGAAAAGACTAGGTTTACCTGAGTTATCATCCCCCCGAAGAGTGTCTAAGGTGAGATTAAATAACCAATATTAATATTATTCTATACTTCATTGTATTTTTATTTATTTGGTTGAACATTTCCCAATTGCATTTTAATTTAGTTCAGGCCATGGTGGGAGTGAAGCTGCATATTTAATACCTCTATTGTAGACTATTAGAAAATATTAATCAAGAATAAAGATATAGCTAAAGGGCCACCTTAACCTTATTAATCATGAGGTAGTGCAATATCAAAGTAGCATGGTGTGTGTGTATGTGTGTGTGCTCGCGTGCGTGCGTGTGTGCGTGTGTGCGTGCTAGACCCAGAGTTTCCCATCCAGATATGAACTCAGATCTCTGGATTCAGAGTCTTTGGGGGCAGCTAGGTGGCACAGTGGATAGAGCACTGGCCCTGGAGTGAAGAGGACCCAAGTTCAAATCTCACCTCAGACACTTAGCTGTGTGACCCTGGGCAAGTCACTTAACCCCAATTGCCTTAAAACATCTGGGGCCAGGGTGGCTAGGTGGCGCAGTGGATAAAGCACCAGCCCTGGATTCAGGAGTACCTGAGTTCAAATCCGGCCTCAGACACTTGACACTTACTAGCTGTGTGACCCTGGGCAAGTCACTTAACCCCCATTGCCCTGCAAAAAAAAAACAAAACAAAAAAACCAAAAACAACATCTGGGGCCATCTCCAGTTGTCCTGATATATATCTTGCCACTGGATACTCTCTCTCAAGGAGAGAGTGAAGTTGATGACTTTGCACAGCTCTCCCTCACTTAGATCCATCACCTCCTGATGTCATGGAATGAAGGATGAACAACAACATCAACATGCTAGACTTGGAGTCAGGACAACTTGAGTTAAAATTTTGCCTGTAAATTGGGATGACAACAATAGCACCTGCCTCATGGGGTTGTTGTGGGGTTCATGAGATAATTTTGGTCAAGTGCTTTGCAAAGCCTAGTGGGCTATTATCATCTGTTTTACAACGACACAGCACCACCTGAAAGGTGAGCTCCTATCATTATTTTTGCCAGAGCTTTTACATTTTCCAGGCCAGTCCATTGGACCAATGTTTGAGGAGTCTCTCCATGTGTGGCCTGGACGGTGCTAGGCACCATGCTTTGCACACAGAAGTCTGACTGCTCTAAAAGAGCTCACAGGCACAAGGGCAGGTGCCATATCTGTTTAAAACCATGAATTCCATCATCTCTCACACTATTATTATTCAGGAGAGGAAATGAGGCAGGGGGCTCCCTGCTGTAGGAGAGCTGACTAGGGAGGCCTGGGGCTTCTGATGTGGATGGTGGGATAGTGGGGGAAGGCTTTCTGAAGGAAGTGGTCTTTAAAGCAAGACCTTCAACCTCAAGTGCTATTTGCTGAGGCTCAATTATATTCTAGGTGCTGCAAATGGGTCCAACAAAGGGGTCCTGCCTGGAAAGGCTCATAGAGTCAGGTGTTGCTGGGATGGATATTTTGGTCAGAGAAAAATGTGCATTATGAAATGATAGGGAAGCAACATGGTACAATGGATAGAGACAGCTGGCATTGGGGAGATCCGTATTCAGGTTCTATGACAGACAAATATTCGCTGGGTGACCACAGGCAAGATGCTTAACCTGTCATTGCTCTCAGGCATCTCTCTGGCACTGTTGTGTAGAAGAGTTGGAGTCATTGCATTGAGTATATTGTCTGCATGGATGGATGCACATCAAGAGCTTCCTATGCAGATGAAATCACCCATGGTGCGGGAAGGGAAAGGGAGGAGAAGAGGAGTATGAGAGGAGAGGGGAGAGAGGGAGAAGGAAGAAGGGGAGAGAGGGAAGAAATGGAGAGAGGAGAAAGGAGAGAGGAGTAAAGGAGGAGAGAGGGAAAGAGAAGAGGAAGGAGAGAAGAGAAGGGATAGAAAGGGGTGAGAGAGGTAAAGGAAAGGGGAAGAGAGAAAAGGAGAGAGGGGGAGAGAAAGAGGGATAGAGAAAGAGGATAAAAAGGGAGAGGGGGAAAGGGGAAAGGGAAGAGATGGAGAGAAAGGTGAAGAGAGTGAGAAAACACAGTGGATTTAGGTATTGAAGAGTCAGAAATGATAGAAAAAATGAAGATCCATCTTTATCTTTGGATATGGGGGAGTGGGGGTTGATGATCACTGGAACCCCGGGGGATCTATTCTGGGGCCTGATTATTTGAATAATGTAAAATTTTCCTTTTCAAACATATCGTCATTTCCAATAACATACTTGTCTTTTCCTACCTACAGTTGATGCTTTAAATCCTTTTTAGCTGATATTACAGAACGTCTCTTGGTGTGTATCTCTGGGGTCAACCCATCTCAGAATGTCCTAAAAGCCTATTTTTCTTCCACCTACAGATTTCACTGAACACATTGTACAAACATATTCTGCCTGTCCTTAAGTGCGTCTATAAAAACACATTAGTTGAAACATCAGAGGGGGCAGTTAGTTTGATAGGGACGGTGTTCTAATGAGCAGTCAGCCTGTCAGCTGGGTGCTCTCTGACTCTCTTGTGTGGCTTGACATTTTATGTCTTTTAATGTTAATGCCAAAGGATGTTCACCAGGGCACCCTCGTTGCCTGTGTGTGGAAGTAAGCATCCAGGCTTCTAGTCTCACACATTCATTCTGATGCTTCATCTTATCCTGGTATTCAAATATCCAAGTGAGGAAATATATCTGATCTCCCCAATCAGTTTTTAAATTCCAGGAGGATAGAGAAGATGCTTGATCTGCAGTTTAAGTTCCAAGAGGATAGAGAAGATGCTTGATCTGCACGTGGATGCATAGACATACTGCCTACTATTCTATGAGCTTTTGGTGCTAGTTCAACTGGATATCCTCTGATACACACACTGTGCTCTTATCCTTTGCCTAGAATCACCGCCCCTCCCCTTTTAACTTGTTGTATTTCTATATATCCTTCAAGGTCCCTGGGCAAGTCACTTAACATCTCTGGGTCTCAGTTTACTTATTCGTACACTGAGGCAGTTGGACTAGATGACATCTGAGATCCTTTCTGGCTCCAGAATTATGATGTTATGATCCCATGGCTCAGGACCCTGGCTGATTCCCACAGTCCTTCCCACATTACTTTCTCTAATTCATAGACCTGGTAATATCTTTTTTTTTTCTTTTTGGTGAGGGAATGAGGGTTAAGTGACTTGCCCAGGGTCACACAGCTAATAAGTGTCAAATGTCTGAGGTCTGATTGGAACTCAGGTCCTCCTGAATCCAGGACTGGTGCTTTACTCACTGAACCACCTAGCTGCCCCCACCTGGTAATATCTTGTATCATAGTTATCTGTTTGCTCTGTCTGTGTCTGATTCTCTCCCACCCCATCAGTGATGAGCTCCTGGACAGGAGGGACCACGTCTTAGCTAAATGTTGTGTCTCCTTGGCATTTAGTACAGTGTTTGTGAGTGTTTGTTGTATTCTATATTGGAGTCATGAGGCTTGGGTTCTAGCTCAAACTCTAGTCTCCAGTCATGGTTCTGACATGAACAAATTATGTAGCCTTGGACAACTCGTCTCACTTCCTCTTCTGCAAAATGAGTGAGTTTGACTAGATCAGGAATTCTTAACCACTTTTGGGTCATGAATTCCTTTGGCAGCCTGGTGGAACTTATGTACAGACCTCTTCTCAGAACAATATTTTTAAATGCATAACATGAAATACTTAGGATCACTAAGGAAACCAAAGGTTAATGAAAATAAAGACATAATTTCCCCCCTCATCCAAGTTCATGCTCTCCAAGGTCTCTTCCAGATCTAGCCAGCATAGGACACTGGCCTTCAAGATGTCCTCTAGTATCAGAGTCAGCTAGGTTACCCAGTGGATAGAGCTTTGATCCTGGAGTCAGGAAGATCTGGCTTCAGATCCAGCCTAAGACTAGCTGTGTGACCATGGGCAAATCACTTGACCTCTGCCTCAGTTTCCTCAACTGTAAAATGGGCACCTACCTCACAGGGTTGCTCTGAGGATCAGATGAGCTAAAATGCTTAGTAATGTGTCTGGTACATAGTGGGTACTGGATAACTGCCTATATTTCCCCTCTTCCCCCCATTCCTCTTTGAACACCACTACCTCCCAGGTTGGCTGATTTCTGCAGATGGCTAATCCCATTGATTTCTTTGTTGTTGTTGTTGTTTGTTGTTGTTTTCAGGGCAATGAGGGTTAAGTGACTTGTCCAGGGTCACACAGCTAGTAAGCGTCAACCATTGATTTCTTTTTATTTGTTTATTTATTTATTTAGAATTTCCCCCACCTTACATGTAAAAATAAATTGTAACATTGATTTTTAAAACTTTGTGTTCCAAATTCTCATCCTTCCTCCCTATTCCCTGCTTAAGCACTCAAGCAATTCAATAGAAGTCATACACGTGCAGTTGTCATTGATTTCTTTTTACTCTGGTTAGTTCCTAATCCAGAGGAGCCCTTTTCTGACTTTGTCTTCAGATTCTGAGGGAGCTCCTAAATAAAAGATCGTATCTGGCCTCCTGTTTGCAAAGTCAACCGAAGAAGAAGCTTCAGATGAGTCAGAATTACATCTTACCTTGTGACATTTACTTGCTCTCAGCCTGTCGGGTTGATGTTCTCTACCCTGAGAAGGGCTTGTTCAAAAACAAATAAGCCTGTGTTGGCATTTGGGCTGGTCATTAATATTCCATCCCTGCCAGTAGAGAAAGACTATTTTGAGGGGGAAAATAAACAGATCATAGCCATAGTTTTCTTTCCATTCTTATGGGTCTGGCCTTAGCAGCAAAGGTGTATTCGAGACAAGTGTGATTGTGGAAATCAGAAGCTTCTCATCTAACAGGAAATTCTGCAGGCAGTGGTAAAGGGCATGTTTCTTGGCAGGGCCTGTTCCTGCCCTCTCCGGCCCAACCTCGTTTTGTGTTACCCTTCCCAGGGGACTCCCTCCCTTTACACTGACTTGATGAGCTGAGTCAGCCTGGCTGGAGGGAACACAGGAGCTGGGCTTGGGCTGCAGGCTCTCAGCAGTCACCCTCGGTGCCCAGCGAGGACTGGGCTGGCTCAAAGGAAGGCTAGGCGCAGAACAAAGGACAGGGAAAAAAAAAAAAGAAAACCCGCTGAGGAGATGGCACAAGCTTTTGGGGAAAAGCTGAGGAGAAAATTGTCCATTTTCCTGGTCCTAGAGGCGTCACTGCGGTTCTCCTGGGTTATTTCTTCTTTTTGTTGCCCTGCTCTGTGGGGTGAGACTTGTCCAACAGCTTTGCCTAAAAGTGGTTGAGGCTGTTTTGATCTTTGTTCTTTCCCAAAGGGTGACATAAATCACAGGATTTTAGGAAGAAGAATTCTAAGGGGCCTTAGAGATCATGGAGCCCAATCCTCCCATTTACAGAGTCCAGGGAACGAAAAGGATTCGTCAGAGGCCACAAGGCAGGATTGTTGTTTCTCAGGACTTGATAGTTGGGAAAACAGAAGCTACCCTTAATGTCTCTCAGCCCCCCTTTTCATATCTTCTGCTGCCTTCTGGCTTCTCTTTGGGCCTTGCCTTTCCACTCAGTGACTTAATGCTATCCCTTGGTCCCCTAATATGATAGGAAGAGAGAGGAAGGGAAGAATTTCAGTCCTGGGTGGGGATATTCGACTATGATCTCCAATCCCAGACAGCTCAAGCTTTGGAACTGTTCTTTCCCTCTCACTGTCCCTGGGGGTAGGCATAGGAGTTGGGGGTGAGGGGGATATCCCTTCTCTATGTCCTTTCCTCTTCTGTTCAGTAACAGCACTTCTATTGGCCTCAGTTTCCTTATCTGTAAAATGAAGAGCTTTGTTGAATATGTAGGTGCAAAGATCCCATTCAATTCTGACATTGTATGTTTGGTCCCATGAAACAATTCTTAGGACTAACCTATTACACTACCTATATACTATGGTGTTAAAGGCTGACAACCCTTCCCACCCTTGTTTTGTTTTTTGTTTTTGTGGGGCAATGAGGGTTAAGTGACTTGCCTAGGGTCACACAGCTAGTAAGTGTCAAATGTCTGAGGTCAGATTTGGAATCAGGTCTTCTTGGATCCAGGGCTGGTGCTTTATCCACTGCACCACTTAGCTGCCCCCGTGTTGGTATTTTAATAGAGGCCTTCAATGCCTTAACCAACCCATTGGCAGAATTGGGACAGGCATCTAGAGTTGAGAGGTTGTTTTGTGGCAGGGAGGCCTTGATCCCTCTCAAAACATTTCCCTACAGACCGCAGCTTGTTCCACTTAAAAGTAGGGCTGGCCCTGGTCTCTCCAATAGGAATTCAGAAGGCTTGGCTATTTGGATTCAGTGCAAAGGGCACTGATAGTCCAGGCTGGGGCTTTGCTGCATGTTTGTTCTTTTAAAACTAGTTTGGTGTTGTGGAAATTTATTTTGATTTGGGGACCCTACCTTTAGGCTGAGATTAGAAAGCCTTAGGCCCTCAGGGTCTCTCCCCCTCCTCCTCAGCTTCAGTTGAGCGAAAAAGCCCTGTGGGCTGTGCAAGACCCAGGTCAGACAGCTGGGGGGAAAAAAAACCCCCAGCTCCCTCCGACCTGAGGGGGGGGGGGAAGGAGCAAGGACAGACTAGATAGAGGAGAGGGGCTGACCAGGAGAGGACGGACTAGAAAGACTAGAGGGGAGCACGGACAAGGACGGAGGAGAGTTCGGTTTGGAAAAGGAGAGACAATAAGGGGCTGACAAGATTACAGGCCTAAATACAAACCAGGGAAAGTGTAACGTGCCCTGAGGCCGGAGGCGGCTAAGGCCCTTATTGTATTCAAGAAGTAAGCGCAGCAGGTGGGAAAGAGACAAAGAGACTGCAGGAAAGCAGTCAGGTTGTACATTTTATTTCCCTGTATTCTTAATTTTAAATAGTATCTCATAAATAAACTCTGCTTTGATTATTTGGTTAAGAGGCTTCTTAATCTTTAGTCTATCAGTTTGGGAGCAGTGTGGTGGATCTTTATAAACGACCCACATTAAATTAACAGCAGTCAGATAGCTAATAGTCAAAAGTCCCCAGATTAGTCCTCCAGTCAGATTAGCCCCCCAAATTAGGTTAGTCAGTCAAAAATATTTAACATTTGAATGGCGACCACAAAGGGACTTACGGCCCAATTATTTCTAAATTTATAATTTTTCATATAATCATAATTTTTATAAATCCAATTATATATAATTTTTCCAGGTTAGTTATAGTTATGAATAATTAATTGTTTTACAGTGTTCAGGTCTCAGGGTTCAGATGGGTCCTGTATACTCTTGGCCAATGGTAATAATCATTGCACATTTACATGTACATAGTGCTTTAAAGTTTGTAAATTGTTTTCCCATTCCCACTAGGACACTTGGGCTTGATGCCCCCATTTCATGCTTCCCAAGGGTCACCTGGAAGTCCTCTCACCCTCACTTTCTGATAACACATCACAGGATGAGTCCCAGTAACAGGAAGCCTTAGAACTCCCTGGTGTTCATGGTTAGCACTCCCTAAGCAGTATAGAACCTTTGGACTGCTGCCCCCAACCCCCTTTTAATGCCCAATCAGTGGAGGGGAGAGAGGAGGAAGAGACATACAGTGCCCTCCTGAGTTCCCTTTTGCTAGTTGGAGATTTAACAACCATTAAAAAAAAAAGGCCTGATATTGATTGACAGCTCAGTCAGTTTATGATATTAGGATAAAAGGGTGAGTAGTGTCTCTTCTCTTGCTTTCTTGGGTTCCATAACTTCCATTAATACAAAATACCTCCATGGGACCCTGGACTACATTTGTCGTTCAGTTGTGTCCAACTCTTTGTGACCCCATGGACCATAGTATGTCAATATTGTTTATGGGGTTTTCTTGGCAAAGATACTGGAGTGGTTTGCTATTTCCTTCTTCAGTAGAGGAAGGCCAACAGAAGTTAAAAAACTTACCCAGGGTCCCACAGCTACTAAGTGTCCGAGGCTAGATTTGAACTCAGGTCTTCCTGATTCCAGGACCAGACAGGGTAAATATTACTGTGCCTATTTTATACATGGGGAAACTGAAGCTCAGAGAGTTTAAGTGACTAATCCAATGTCACATGGCTGATAAGCATCAGAGTAAGGACTAGAACTCTTACCTTCTGACTCATAATCTTAACCATTAAATGATATAAAATTTCTTATTCTCATTACACAAGGCAAAAATGGAGTCTAATTGATAGATTACAGTTGTTGTTCACGGTATTTATTAAAATGTGGAATAAAAGAGTTGCTAAGGTCACCCTCGAATCACTTTCAGTTACATCTTTTCCAGCAAGAGTTGGTGAAGTAAGAGCTATCATTTGCCAGCTACTCTGAGCATGGGAGGTTTTGGACAAAACAGAGAAGTCAGTGGTGATTCCATTGTAGGGTTAGGAGCATGGTTTTGATACAAGTTTCTGTTGAATGAAAAGATGAAAAGATGTCCATCTTGTATCAGATGTGCTTGACTCAGGTCATGAGATTGAACTATATTCTTTTTTTTTTTTTTGCGGGGCAATGAGGGTTAAGTGACTTTCCAAGGGTCACACAGCTAGTATGTGTCAAGTATCTGAGGCCAGATTTGAACTCAGGTCCTCCTGAATCCAGGGCTGGTGCTTTATCCACCAGATGCCCCCAGAGTATATTTTATTTATTTATTTTTGTGAGGCAATTGGGGTTAAGTGACTTGCCCAGGGTCACACAGCTAGTAAGAGTTAAGTGTCTAAGGCTGGATTTGAACTCAGGTCCTCCTGAGTCCAAGGCCAGTGTTCTATCCACTGTGCCACCTAGCTGCCCCCAGAGTATATTCTTATAGAAAGAATGGCAAGGTCTTAGAGGCAGTGGTAGATGAATAGGAAGAGACTTGGAGCCAGAAGACTTGGGTTCAAATTCTGACCCTGCCAAATACTTTCTGCATCAACTTGGCCAACTAGAAGCAGAGCCCTGGGACACTGACAGAGCAGAGACCCAGAAAAGTGACCCTGTGTTCCTGTTTACTCATGTACCTGTGACCATAAGAAGCTCTACAGTTTCTATAATGTTCTAGGTTAACTGTTTCCAGATTCCCTTTCACAGGGAACAGGGAAGTCCAAAATGGCATCCTGTAAACTTCCTGGTTAACTCTCACCACCACTTCCAGACTGTGACCAGGTGAATAAGGAGAGGGTAAAGAGACGGTATCTTAACAGGTATTTCTGTCTTGGGATGGATTATATCTGGGGCCCAAATGGAACATTCAGTCTAATCTATGTGAAACTAATAGGGCAGCTAGGTGGCACAGTAGATAGAGCACTGGCCCTGGAGTCAGGAGGATGTGAGTTCAAATCTGACCTCAGACACTTGACACTTACTAGCTGTGTGACACTGGGCAAGTCACTTAACCCTGGTTCCTCAAACATCTGGGGCCTTCTCCAATCGTTCTGATATATATCTTTCCACTGGACCCAGATGGCTCTAGAGGAGAGAATGAGGTTGGTGACCTTGCACAGCCCTCCCTCGCTTTAATCTAATTCAGTGTAAGTCATAACATCACCTCCCAAAGTCACGGTCTTCTTCGAGAATGAAGGACAACAACAACAATGTGAAATTAATGCTTCTGCTTTTACTATGAATTTACTAATTAAATTAAGCTATGTGTCTAACTTATGATTTTGAACAAAGGTAGATTAAAGAAGCAAAATGATACTTTGCCAGCCAGCCAGCTGGCTTTGTTCAACTGTTGATTTTTCTTTGTGTAAGGGAAGTCTTGGAGTGGAGAGACCCTGGGGGAGGGGACTATTAAGAAATGGTTATGGTGTCAAAACAAAAGGCATCAGTACAACAATACCAACAAACAAAACTCAACATGGTGCCTAGAACTAGAAAAAAAAATGACGCAGCATAAGTAAAAATAGAGGAAGAGGCATAGCCAAGTGGACAAGAGTCAAGCCAGAGATTTGAATAAATTATTACTCCAATCAATCAATGCACAAACATTTATTCGGCACCTGCTATGTACCAGGCACTGTGTAAGGTTGTTGTTTGTTCTTTGGTTTTGAAGAGGATCAATGACATCATGGGGGTGATGTCTTGACTCTCTTGTGAATTGGACTGAAGTAAGGCAGAACTGCACAAAGTAGTCAACCTCACTCTCTCTTCCAGAGTCATCAGAGTGCAGTGGCAAGTCAAAAGTCAACATGACTGGCAATGCCCTGGGATGCAGTGGATGATCTTGGCATCTCTGATGTTTAACCAAACTCCAAGGGCTCCACAGCACCTGCTTCAGCTACCTCATGGCTGGAATAAATTGTTCTCATCTGCCAATTCCACCGGGGCGGTGTGGTGGTGGTGGTGGTGGTGGTGGTGGGGGAGTCTTCACATGCTTGGTGTAGGCGCCCTTCTAATTCATTATAGCTCAGGGCTTCTTAAATGTTTTCCCCTCTCAACACCTTTTTGCCTGAGAAAGTTTTACACTACCCTGGGCATCTAGGTATATAAAATAAGTAGACATAACCTTTTACCATTGCCAAATTTTTCACACACACACCCCCCCTCCCTCAATTCAAAAGAGCAAACAACAACAACAACAAAAACGCCTGAATTGAGAATTGGAAGAACCAGGTTAAATGCCAGTTCTACCATTTAAGTAGCTGTGATCTTGGGCAAATCACTTGCTGGTCTCTGTTTCCTCATGTATAAAATGAGGGGTGTGTGTGTGTGTGTGTGTGTGTGTGTGTGTTTGTGTGTTGGGATGGATAACTAGGTATGCGGTATTTGTAGAAATCATTTCTTTCTAGGCTTCTGTTTCTTTATATACAAGATAAGAGGGTTAGACCAGATGATTTCTGAGGTGCCTTCAAACCCTAATATCACTTTAGTTCCTGTGAAACTCTTGACCCTGTCTCCTCAGCTATTTCTGATAGAGGAATGGACCCATAAATACCACAGAATTCAAGCAGCAGGCCAGAATTGGGCCCAAACACGAATTACTGGGATCATATATTTTACAAAGTTCTGGGGTCATTTCTCCTGGCACAGTGTATAGGTTTTACAAACATGATTCCAGCCAAATTTATGGGGTTTGGGCCTCAGCTGGCCCACCTAAGTTCACTAAAGCAACAGGAGGGTTTTTCCTCACTCTTTCTCTATTCCTTCTCCTCCCACCCCCGAACTAAGTCTTCTTTGAGTGTATAATTTATAGAATTCCCACAAGTCTCAGTTTGGCCATCTTCCCAAGAAAGAAAATATTTTCTTAGACTCTCCAATTCACCATTCCCCCAATCCCTACCCCACCCACTGCTCTGAAAATCTAATTGACTGAGCCCCAGCAAGGCTGGAGGAACTGCTGACTGGGCAGATTTTCCTCCTCCTTTTCTCCCCACATACTAGGGGCTGTGTGTATGAACTGCTTTCTTAGGGACATGGTCAGACTCTTACATTATAGGATTTTAGGCCTGGACCATCGCTGGAAATCATCTAGCCAACCCCGTCTCCTTCTACAAGAAGGGCAAGAGGTCATCTACACTCAAATAAGGAAATGGAGCGGTGAAAAGAGTATTGACTCTGAAGCTAAAAGATCTGGGTTCTGGTTCAGCTTTTGACACTTACTACCTATGTGACTGTGGATAAGTCATTTATCTTCCTTGGGCCTTAGTTTTCTCATTGATAAAATGAGGTATAGTCAATCAATGAGGGATTAGACTTAATGCCGAAAGTGCTCTCAGACTCCATCCAGTCCAGCCTCCTCACATTGTAGAGGTAAAGTGATGGGTTCAAAGTCATCCAGTGTGATCAGTGCTCTCCCTAATGTGTGCATGCCATCCAGTGACACAGATTACAGCCCATTCAGGCTCCCCTATCCTTTGGGATTCTTGTCTCTGTCCTCCCATAAATGTGTTTGGAGATTTCCTTGACTGCTCCTGATGTCACAAGGATGGCGATCTGTGAAATAAAAAGATAATTGACTATGTAAAAATAACTCCCATTTACAGGGCATTATAATTTAGTGGATAGATAAGTGTTCTCATGCTCTTCCTTTGCCAGGTACTGACTGTGTGACCCTGGACAAGTAATTTGACCTCTCAGTGCCCTCAGGCCACTTAATAAGAAGGCATTACTATGAGTTGATTGAAGAATTCCTCACCATGAGCTCCCTATAGCAATGTAATCACAGGCCTGTCAAAAAATAGGCATGCAATTTACATTTTCTTTTCTTTTTTTTTTTTTCAGGGCAATGAGGGTTAAGTGACTTGCCCAGGGTCACACAGCTGGTAAGTGTCTGAGTTCAAATTTGAACTTAGGTCTTTCTGAATCCAAGGCCGGTGCTTCATCCACTGTGCCACCTAACTGCCCCATGCAGTTTACATTTTAAGGTTTGCGAAGCGCTTTCCTTTCAACAATCCTGTGAAGAAACTAGTTCATTTTAAAGACAGAATAACGGAGGCCCAGAGAGGTGAGCCTGTGGTTTGGTGCCAGGGGTTGGTAGCATGTTCATTGGATCGTATATCTAGGTTAGAGATCAACTAATCCAACCTTCCCATTATACAGACTGGGAAACTGAGGTCCAGGGAAATGAAAGAATTTGCCTAAGTTCACACAGGTAGTAGGATTCAAATTTGAGGTCTATGACCCAAAGCTTAACACTCTAAGTTGAGCCTTCTTTTGGATGTATTACACAGGATTCAAATCCAGGAATCTTGACCAACCCTCTACCATACTGATTTTCATGATCTACAAAGGCTTTTTATGCGCATTATCACAGAAGTAGTTTCCTCTCATAAAACCCAGAGGCTCAGAGAGGCAATTGATTTGCCCAAGGCCACGCAACTTGTCAGTGAGGTCAGGATTCAAACCCACATCTCCTGAATTGGGTCCAACATTCTTTTCACTCTAGCATTCTGCTTATCATGGAACCCTAATCTGTTGGACTTCACAATACCATGGCTATACCATGCTATATACCACGGCTGCTTATAGAGTAGGGGCCTTAGGTCGAATGCAGTGTTCAAACTACACGCAAAGATGCTATTTTTAAACTCTGGAAAGGGTCTATTTGGCCCCCACCTCCAAACCCTGACAGTTGTGCAGGAACCCTGAGAGGTTGTTTCATTATTCCTATCTTTAGAATCCAGGCTAATGGGTGTGTGGGGTAGGGGAATGATTTGAACCATAAGCTAAAGTTGTTGAGTGACTATCTGGTGTTGAGTGCTTGGGGCAGGCGGCTGGGAGACCCACTTAGCCTGGACATATTTGATATGGAGAAATGAACCACTGCTCACAGGCAAGCTGTTTCTACTAATAGTCAATGGAAAGAGTCCAGATCCTTGGTCCATTTATCACTGTCACCACTCGGCCAGTACTAACCAATCTGATCGGAAAGGTCAGAGCACATTCCTTTGGGCTACTTGCATGTGCTCAACTTCCAGAAGAGATTTTAGGCTGAAGACTGCTGAGGCTGTACCATTGACTGGTGGTTGGAAGTTCCATTTTAGGATAGTAAAGAGGCATAGTAGGTCTACAACTCAATTCCGTCCTGTATACCCTGCTGAAAAAATATTCTTAATGCACACTTCTGATTATGTCATACCCTGATTTAAGTCCTTCAATGGCTCCTCATTGCCTATAGAACAAGGTCCAAATTCTTCAGCCTGGCATTTGATACCTCTTACAACCTAGGCCTATTTATCAGCTCCAAGGTTGCTTCCTCTTCTAAATCTACAATCCTGCCTTTCTAGTCTTACTTCATACTATTCTATCTTCCATATTACTATTATTACTACTACTACTACTACTACTATTGCTGCTGCTGCTGCTGCCACTACTGCTGCTGCTGCCACTACTACTTCTTTTATTTTTTGGTAGGGAGTCATTTATTTATCTTTTGCATACAGAAAATTGGGAGGAAACCAGAATGAAGTGAAGGTAGTCTTATAGAATTTTCCCCCTTTGGGTCTGGTTGGGGCAAGCTTTGTTTTAGGACATATAGGAGACAGAGTGAAATCTTGTAATTTTAAACATAAATCTCCTCACAGTGATCCAGCCATTTCAACTGAACTCATCACATTTTATTGAAGTAAGTAATTTTCTCTAAGTAACATGCCCAAGCTAAGCCATTTTAAAGCTACGTTTAGAAGTAACACTGATTTTTTTTCCCTTTAGGAGTACAGAGATGGACAGATACACAGTGAGGCAGCCAGATGAGCAGTGTTTGGCTGTGGCTAACACTAAGCTCTGTGAATCAATTTATAAAGAGAGAACGGGTAAATTCTACATAGCCAACATATCTATCAACATAGGGTTTCGTGTGTGATGATGTGAGATACAGTAGTGTGAGATTAAAATTGGATATTAGATCATAAATCTCCCCTACTTAACCTTTCCCTTAATTTATCTCCCAGACTAGTAAATGGAAGAAGCTTCTGGTTTTCTAGATAGAGCTTTTATTGTATGGTAGTCACAAGGTGATGTTGATTAGAAGGATAGGAAAGTAGAAACACAATACAAATCGTCTGCCTGCTCCCTTGTCAGATTCTGGTAATATTCTTCCTTGGTCACATAGAGTTTTCTCTCAGAATTGAGGGCATGGAAAGCACTCTCAATTTCCTCCTTGGATGTGATGTTTTCAGTCTCTCGACTGATCATTAAAAGGTATTTTGCTCGGTGATACGTGACCATCCCTGTTTGGATCCACAGTGTAGAGCATAACTTCAAACTTAGGGTCTAGTTCTCTAGCTAAGTGGATTTGCAGTCCAACAGATCAGATAAAGCGGCTATGTCATAGTATACAGTTTGGCAAGAGGGTTAGAATGTCCTGTTTATTTATTATTATTTTTTTTAATTTTTAAATTTTTTTTAGTGAGGTAATTGGCGTTAAGTGACTTGCCCAGGGTCACACAGCTAGTAAGTGTTAAGTGTCTGAGGCCGGATTTGAACTCAGGTACTCCTGACTCTAGGGCTGGTGCTCCATCCACTGTGCCACCTAGCCGCCCCTCCTGTTTATTTTTGTAATTTTGTTGTTGTTGTTGTTGTTTGTTTTTTGTTTTGAGGCCAACAGGGTTAAATGACTTACATCGCTAGTAAGCATCTGAGGTCAAATTTGAACTAAGGTCCTCCTGACTCCAGGGCTAGTGCTGTATCCACTGTGCCACCTAGATGCCTCTAGTTGTTTTTGTTTTTAAAAACACATCTGTAGTTCCTTGGTATAGGGAGTTATCAGTGAGAAAGCTCTCAATCAATGCATGTCTTCAACTGTTCTCTAAAAGTCTCAGAGAGTTTCCTGGGATACTGAAAGGTTAAGTGTTAAGTGACTTGCTCAAAGTCACACAGTCAGCACATGTCAGAGTTAGGACTTTAAACCAGGTCTTTCTAAATCCAATGTGGAATCTCTACAAACCACTTGCTACATAATTCTTTGTGTATGGTCCTTTCCATTTCCACTAGATTACAAATTCCTTGAGGAGAGGGACTATATCTTTAACTCTTTATCTCCTCAGCCCCTACCACAGTATATGCTTTATAGAAAATGCTTTATAAATGTTTATCAAATAAATGATTGAATAAATAAACAAATAAGGAATTGAAATCAGAATTTTAAATTCTGGGTAGATACAGCCTATGGTTCTTAATTGTCAATGCTTAAAAAATATTGAGGACCAGTGATTACCTGATTGTTTAAAAGGGACATTTGGTTTCTGTGAAGAATAACAGAGCTGAGGTGCAGCTACTGATAAGTGAATGCAAGTACAGACAGAATGATCTAGACTCAATGGCAAAATTTTTGTATTGATGTATTTTTTTCGTGAATCATTTCTTATATATATGTATATGCATATATGTATATATTTATGTGGATTTATAATCTGTCCCCCCCAGTCCCTTCATAATGAACAACAAAAAATAAAAATTAAACCCTCATCATAAACATGTAAAGCCCAGCAAAACAGATTCCCACATTGCCCATGTCCTGAAATGTATGTCTTCCTCTCCATTTTAAGTTTATCAACTTTCTGGCAAGAGGCGAGTCATGTTTTTCATCTTTGATCTTCTGGACTCCGTGCTTTATCAGGGCATTGATCAAAGATCTAAAGCTTTTCAAAGTTGTTTTTCTCCATAATGTTGTTGTTCTTGTATAAATTGTTCTCCTAGTTCTGCTCAGTTCTCTCTGTATCAGTTCACAGAGATCTTCCTGGTTTCCTCTGAAACTTTCCATTTCATGATAAAATTCCATCCCATTCTTCTAATTTGGTTAGCTATTATATAATAGGACATCCTTTGAGTTTCTAATTTTTGGCAGCTGTGATGAGCTGCCTTAAATATTTTTAGATATGTGGAGCCTTTTCCTCTTTATTAAAAAAAAAAAAATTTCTGTGGGGTATAGACCCAGCAGTAGTATAGCTGGGTTAAAGGATATTCACAGTTTAGTAACTTTGGTGGGGGTGAGGGTGGGGTAGGAGTAGAGTGGGGGTGGAGATGGGGCAGAGCCAAATTTGGTTGCCAGAATGGCTGGCTCAACACACTACGTCCATTAATAGTACACTGGTTGTTTCGATTTTCCCAATATCGCTCATATCTCATTGAATTCTCCCTTGAACAACAATCAACAACAGCAACAAGTTATGTAAAACTAAACAACAAAATGGGTTGAATCTGACAGTAATGTGTATGTGATATTCTCTACCCATAGTTTCTCACCTCTCTACTGAGAGGAGGAAGTATGTTTCATCATTTTTTTTTCCCTTCAAGCCCAAGACTAGCCAGTCAGGCTTAGCTTTTTGCTTTGGAGAGAGCTCATTTATTCTTTGGGAAGTTGGTAGTGGGGGTAGGGAAAGCTAGATAAGTGTTCTTAAAAATGAATAATAAAAAAAATCCACTATTCCTCTCCCTTCCTCTAGGAGAATGTACTAATTAGCCATATAAGGGGGGTAAACCCTGAAAGCTCCCCTGCAACCATTTCTTTTTTTTTTTTTTTAATTTCTTTTTAGAATTGAGATGGCCTTTATTTTTTAAAAAAAATTTAAAGTAATAAACATTTTTATTTATAGTTTTGGGTTCTAATTTTTATCCCCCTTTCTCTTCCTCCTCTCCCCCTTCCCTGAGGTGATAAGCAATCAGATATAGGTTATACGTGGATGATTATGTAAAACATCACCATATTAGTCATTTTGTATAAGAAAACTTGAATAAAAGAAAAAAAATGAAAGAAAGTAAAAAATAGCTTGCTTTAGTCTGTGTTCCACCAATATCAGTTCTTTTTTTGGAGGTGGATAATATGTTTCATAAATAGTCCTTTGGGATTGTCTTGGATCATTTTATTGTTGAGAGTAGTTAAGTCATTCACAGTTCTTCATCAAACAATATTGCTGTCTCTGTGCACAATGTTCTCTTGGTTCTGCTCACTTTACTATCCATCAGTTCATACAAGTCTTTCCAGGCCTTTATGAAATCATCCTCCTTGTTATTTCTTATAGCATAATAATATTCTGTCACCATCATATATGACAGTTTGTTTAGCCATTTCCCAATTGATGGGTATTCCCT